>NC_135375.1:66989673-67349673 GCF_049243985.1 Paroedura picta
CTGGCAAATACTCCGGAAGATAGAGACAGAGTTCAACGAGATCTGAACACAATGGAAAAATGGGCAAATGAGAACAAGATGCAATTTAATAAAGATAAGTGTAAAGTTCTGCATCTGGGTCAGAAAAATGAAAAGCATGCCTACTGGATGGGGGATACGCTTCTAGGTAACACTGGGTGAACGAGACTTTGGGGTACTTGTGGATTGTCAACTAAACATGAGCAGGCAGTGTGATGCAGCAGTAAAAAAGGCAAATGCCATTTTGGGCTGTATCAACAGGGGCATCACATCAAAATCACAAGATTGTATCGCCACCGGTATATCGCCATTGTATACGGCACTGGTCAGACCACACCTGGAGTACTATGTGCAGTTCTGGAGGCCTCACTTCAAGAAGGACATAGATAAAATTGAAAGGGTACAGAGGAGAGTGACGAAGATGATCTGGGGCCAAGGGACCAAGCCCTATGAAGATAGGTTGAGGGACTTGGGAATGTTCAGCCTGGAGAAAAGGAGGTTGAAAGGGGACATAATAGCCCTCTTTAAGTATTTGAAAGGTTGTCACTTGGAGGAGGGCAGGATGCTGTTTCCGTTGGCTGCAGAGGAAAGGACACGCAGTAATGGGTTTAAACTTCAAGTACAACGATATAGGCTAGATATCAGAAAAAAAATTTTACAGTCAGAGTAGTTCAGCAGTGGAATAGGCTGCCTAAGGAGGTGGTGAGCTCCCCCTCACTGGCAGTCTTCAAGCAAAGGTTGGATACACACTTTTTTTGGATGCTTTAGGATGCTTTGGGCTGATCCTGTGTTGAGCAGGGGGTTGGACTAGATGGCCTGTATGGCCCCTTCCAACTCTATGATTCTATGATTCTAACACAAAGATACTTTGAAAGTAAAGCTATTATTTTGGCCCACCAGAGGGAGCCCCTCATTTCATGCATGCAAAAGTTAGGGAGAGTGTATAGAAAATTAACAGAAAGTGATATATGACTTATGAATTTGATAATGTAATTTCCTAGATTCACAAAAACATCTACGTGTGTACTTGATCACTTTTTTTAAAAAAAAGAGAGAGAAATTAAGGGAGAGAAATTAAATAGTGTTACAAAACAAAGAGATCTGATACCACATGAGTTTAAAGAATTATGAATATAAAATTGTGGAAAGAAAATGTGATTGCTGGGAATCTTTAATCAGAGGCAAGAGAGATTTGATTCATATTCATTGCTTTGCTAGCTCTAAGAACTCTTCAAAAAGAATTACTAGCGATAATGGTTAGCAATAACCATTGGTTCTTCATGTGAAATGCCTGATTATACCCGCCAAAAGCTACAGTTCATTACAAGTTGCTAAATTCACCAGAAAGATAACATCAACACAGTGCCACATACTTAACAACATTCTGCAGTGGATTATTGGCCAGTCTCAACTGAAACCTGTTGTCCTTGATTTTAAAGAAAGCATGTTCATTTTCCAGCACAAATAACTTCTTCTATGGGCTTGACCTGTATTTTGTCAAGTACATCATTAAAAGTGCCCCAAGATATTATTATCCCAATGATGAAGGTCATTTGGCTTGAGTACATCCAGCTTATTGTCCATGATGACATATATTGGGACCAAAAGATCCTTGCAAAGGTTCACAAGAGCAGAGAAATGGAATTCTAAAAGAGTGATTTCCAATCAGGCCAGATGATCTTCAGACAATTCTGCAGCATTCTAACAAGGAGATTTTCAAGCAGATGGGTGGCAGGAATGATGAGAGCTCAGTCAGCATGCCAATCAGTCTTCCAATATACTTGCATATGCAGCACACCAGACTTGTAATGTTTCAGTTCAGCAACCCAGAAAAACAAACGCCACCTACAGTGCATTTGCCAACAACTTGCAGTTCACACAAAAGTTCACTAGAAGCAAGCGGTACAGAGACTTAATTTCCAAAGTGCATGAGATGCTTTCAAGGTGAGGGAGAAATGAACAAAAACGGTGAAGAACTGAAGAGGAACATCAAATCATACACCATTTAGCATCTCTTACTTATTTACATCCCAAGTTCTCTGTCCTTCACAGAATGTTCCGTGGGTGTGAAGGAGTCTTGTGCTACTTTGTATGCTGGGTCTGACTGCAGAATTTGAGGGATTCAGACCTTCAGTATGAATACAATCCAAGACCCCAATCCAAGTCTTTAGGGTATGTTGGCATTTACTGGTCACTTCCAGTTCACATGACTGGCAGCTATCAGCAGAGGACCACTGTGATCTGCAGAGGCAGCCACAGCAGGCTTCCTGTCTGAAAATCCACTGAAAGTGAATGAATTTCCGTGGAATATTCCCTGTTCGGGAACCTTGGAAACTCAGGATTTATCCTTGTGTGGAGTTTCTCAATCTTTGTGAGTGTAGATCTCCTTTAAAACTGTCCTACTTTTAGCAATCCTACATTTTTCAAATTTCCCTTTCATTATAGATTGTAATGAATATTAGCCGCCAGAAAGACATCGTTGTTACTGGAGGCCACCATAATAATGGTTTTAATAATGTATTACATTTTCTTGACTCTTCACAGCCTGAAAGGGAATGAAAGTGGTAAAGTGGATTGTTTTACAGGAATGTAGGCTATGCAGAAAGTGCCTACTTGACTGGTGGGGCTTTTTAGATTTGAAAACAGGAGAAAGAAAACTGGAACTCAAAACCAAAATGCACAGAAAGCACAGCTGACCCAAATCTGTGGCAGAATAATAATACTGAATAAGCAAATATGATAAATATGAAATATGCATACAACTACAAACACTATACACAGAAGATTCAAAGTGCAAAGAGCATCTGAGTAAACAGCGAGTCCCTTGCAATCAATTTTTTCAATGGTTGACTGGCAAGATGGCATATGGGCCACAAGAGACGTGACTTGTGTTTTTGGCCACAGCTTTTATTGAAACCAGCACCCCCTCCAGCTGAAGGGTCGGCCCATGGGCACAAAAAGCCCCAGTCCCCTTCAACCCTCCGGCTCCTCAGTACTTGGCTCTAGGGATAACCTGGAACCTGTCACCTCCCAGCTGGGAGGGCAGATCCCTTGCCCCCAAAGTCTCCATGGGAAGCAGACATGAGGTGACCAACAAATGCCCATCTCATTTGGCCACCCAGTGTGCCTGGCTCCAGGCCCCTGGCCTACCCAGCCAGATAGGCTGCACCCATTGACGAGCTGGTCCCTTATTGGAACCCCCCATCCTCAGGGCCGCAGTGCACAGACGGCCCTTTACCACAGCTGTGATGATAATGCAAACAGTAAACAAGCAACAAGTAGAACACGAAATCACAGGGAGGGTGGGTGGGAAGCTGTTCCGGTGGCGATCAGCGGTAAAATGGTGGGGCCCAGCCACGAAGCACCTTACAAAGGCACCCAGGCCCTGCCCCCGTGCCATGAGTCGCTGATGCACTGCTGCTAGTCCCACCAGAAGCTGGCCGATGCTAGCCATGTCTTCAGCGTGGCCTGCCGTCTGTGGCATTACGGCTATTCTATGTTAATAATAGTATAATTCAAAAAGTACATGCAAAAATTCAAATGGGTTCATACCTGGACAAATATAGCATTAAGTGTTGTACACGCTGGGGACCCACAAGGTGCAGGGGGTATGTCATTTCCCCCTCCCCCACTATTCCCTCTTTCTCTTTCCTGAAAGCTCCTATAGTTTCTCCCCTTTCCCTGCTTCCTTCTTTCCTTCTCACCCACTAGCCAATCAATGTTTATATGTGCCCACACACCTAGTTGGTCTGGGTTGTCAGGCTGGGTTTGTGGGCTCCAAGTGAGTCAGTGCAACTCTTGGTTCTTGACAGAATTCAATGAACAATTTTGGCCACTATCAAGAGCCTGGGTGTGACCCTGGACTCTATCAATGGAAAAGTAGGTCACAAACATTATCACCTATTCAGGCAACTCGCACCTTTCCTGTCAGCATCTGACCTTGCAATTGTCACCTCCAGACTGGACTACTGAAACTCTTTCGATGCAGGGCAAAACCTGCTCAAGATCCCTGTCCCCAAGGATGTCCAACTGGCCCCAGCCTGGTGGAACAGTCCTCCTGGAGAGAGTGCCACAGGGACAGTTCCACAGGGCCTGTAAAACAGAGCTGCTCTGCCAGGCCTATGGTTGAGCTCAGAAATAACACCAACATTCTGGCCTCCCTACTCAAAACATCAGTCAACCTTTCATCATACTTGATATCTGCACTGCCTGCCCCTGGGAAATTGAAGGTGTTTTTGTATTAATCTGGTTGCAGAATGTTTTGAGAGGATAACTATTGTTTTATTGTTTTTCTATATGTTGTTACCCACCCTTCAGGGAAAGCTGGGTTAAAATATTTTTTTTATTTATCATTATTATTATTTGTTCCGATGTCTTCAGTTTTCTTTCCTTCCCTTCTCTATCATTCCCTTTCCCCGGAAGTTTCTGCCATGGAAAATTATGCCCAGTTTCACTCTGCTGGTCACTGGGACTGCCCAAGTGCTCAGTGGAGAACCTACAAGGACTTATTATAGAGGATATCTCAATTTCTCCTATATCCTGTTCCCCACATTATTTCTTCATTTCTTCCTCCAGGCAACCCTTATAGTCTCACCTTCAACCTTCTATATTTCCCAGTTCCAAATGAATCTACCTTTTATCTGCCCTCAGTTTGCTTGGCTGCTTGCCACTGGCCCAAACTGTGGCCTGGGTGTCCCTAGGAAGCCCAGGCAATGCCACCACCCCACATGGGGCCACAAGCCCTTTCCCCCAACCACTGGGAGCCCATGTACTTTGGGGAGCCCTGCTGGTGAAGGCTTCCCCTGCTTCATCCCACTGCTTAGCTGTTTGCTACCAGGCCCAACACCTCCCCAATAACTGCCATGGAGTGGCTGCTGGTAGCAATGCAAGTGAGTCAGGGGCTGAGAGCTGCTCCTCCCTACAAACAGGCAGCTAGGCCACCTGCCACTGACCCCCATGGAGACCCCAATGTACACAGTCATCACGGCCATCTAGGCTCAAACAAAGGGCCAGCTACATGCGCCAGGGCAGTCATTGCACCAAGCGTGCTGTTGGCCACTAGCTTGCTGCAGGCCAAAATGCAGTTGAGGGCTGGTGTGGGGCTAGCCTCCTGGCCAGAAGAGAGCCAAGCCTGGAGCCGAGCTGAGCAAGGAGACCTGCAGCATGTGACAAAGAGACAACCACCTACTCAGAAGGATGTAGTTGGACATCAGAGAGTATCAGAGGAGGTACCCAAGATCTTCTCTTAACCTGGCCTCAGCCCAAAGCCTGGTGGAAGAGCTACATCTTGCAGACCCTGTGGAACTGCATCAGTTCCAGCAGGGCTTGCAGCTCCTCCAGGAACTCATTCCACCAGGAGGGGCCAGGGCCTTTGGGTTGAGACCAGGCAAACTTCACGTAGGCCGAGGATCACCAACCTGTTATTACTTGCAGAGTGTAAAGCCCTGCGAGGGGCATAGGGAGTTAGGTGGTCCTCAAGATATGCCAGGCTCAGACTGTGAATAGCCTTAAAGGCCGAAAACAGAACCCTGAACTTGATCTGGAATTCAACCGACAACCAAGGCAGATGCCTCAGCACAGGCTAGATACGGGCTCTCCAAGGTGTTCTAGTGAGAACCCTAGCAGATGCATTTTGAACCAGCTAGAGTTTCCAGATTCAGACAGAGCAGTTCTGTCAGAGCTCTCTCAGCCACACCTACCTCACAGGGTGTCAGTTGTGGAGAGAGTTAGGTAAGGTGATTGTAAGCCACTTTGGACAGAGACTCCTTTGGGTTAAGAAAAGCAATGATGGCTTTGGTTGAAAAGCTGTCTTTGACTTGGTATTATTTACTTTGTTGCAGGGGCAGATGGGGGGGTGCTTACTTGGGGGGCGGAGGCAATAGCTGGGTGAAGGCATGAATGTGCTGTTTCCTCTATTTTACTTCTTGACTGGGAAGGCTGAAATGAATTGGAGGCGCAAGATAGAGAATGATCATCATTTATTCTCTGATAATATTGGAGATTCATAACAGTTCCAAGGATGCTAACCATCTGTGTCCTTAAGTGGCCCACTGGAGCTCTGCAAAATGCCAATTTTAAAAATTATTCAACTGAATAAGGAGAGGAGTTCTTCTGTCTTATGTCTGAGTCTCTCTTGCAGCCTTTTCTATGCATATTCAATTGAATTGGGAAATTTAAAGGGGAATTTAAGGGTAACTAGAAAAAAATTGCTGAACTCTCTTGATGAAATGTACTTTGTGCTCTAATCAAGTCAGTAGTTCAGGACATGGCCAGAGGGTCAGAGGTATTGGGGAAAAGCCACTTCCTCATAAGAGAGGCAGTTGAAAGCAACTTTAAAAATAAATAAATAAATCTCAGTCTAAATGCATTTTAGAGCCTCTTGTGGCGCAGAGTGGTAAGGCAGCCGTCTGAAAGCATTGCCCATAAGGCTGGGAGTTCAATCCCAGCAGCCGGCTCAAGGTTGACTCAGCCTTCCATCCTTCCGAGGTCGGTAAAATGAGTACCCAGCTTGCTGGGGAGTAAACGGTCATGACTGGGGAAGGCACTGGCAAACCACCCCGTATTGAGTCTGCCATGAAAACGCTAGAGGGCGTCACCCCAAGGGTCAGACATGCTTGCACAGGGGATACCTTTACCTTTACCTAAATGCATTTTGTTAAATAAGTTTTAAATGTGAGAAAAATCAAAATTATTTTATTTCTAATCAAGAAAATAACTTCTATTCTATATATACAGTATATTTAGTATACTGTATTATGGAGAACCAGTGCTTCAATGCCTTGGAATTCGATGTGCAAATGAGCCACTAAAGATGGATCCAGAATATTATTGGGGAAAGTCATGTTGGTGAGCTTTGATCATATCTTATTTATGCCACTGAATCAGAAAGGCAAAGTAATTTCTGTGGGAGAGAGCTGATGCAGTGGTTCGTATTGTGTAGTTCATGGGTGTCAAATGTACAGTCCTCAGGCTGAAATGTACAGTCCTCAGCCCATCCAGAGCTCTTATCCTGTCCACAAGTACCTGGTTAGTCATTACCTGTATTGTCAGGTGACAGAGGCTATGCATTATGTCCCTCTATACTAGCCTTTCTCAATTTCTTTACTGTTGAAAAACCCCTGAAACATTCTTCAGGCTTTGAGAAACCCCAGATGTGGTGCAATTGTGCAGAATATGGTTGGGAAGCATATCTGTGTACATGCCCACTTGGGGCCTCTCCCCTTCCTGTTCCCTTTGGCCATTTTGGGGTGGGGGAGCAGGTCAACATGACCATACATGGTCATACCATCCAATAAATGTTTAAGAATTTTTAAAAATATATTAAAAACCACCCATTTGGGAAACCCTTTATGAAACCCTGGTTAAGAAAGCCAACTCTATACTGTCACATTGCTAATGAATCATGGGCAATAGAAGGAAATACTCTAAGTATGTTAATGTTTTAATCATGTTTGTATTTTGATTAAAATAATATTGTTATTTGGCTTGTCTGTGTCCTTTATAAAGTTTAGGCCTCCTGTACATTTTATTACATTTTATGGCACATATGACCTAGGCCAACAAAGTGACATTTAAGTTGGATCTGGCCCTTGTAACAAATGAGGTCAACACCTCTGCTCTAGTTATTTATTCAATGATTCATATCTTCATTTAATAGCCCACCTTTCTCACAAAGATTCTCCCTTAGCTATTTACCTATGAAATGTACAATTTCAGAAAGTGATGATGCTCTCTCATACAGATACAAGAACCAAATCCCTCTTCAGGCCATCCCTTCTCTACAGCAGATAAACTCTATAGAAGGATTTATGAAAAATGATCTTCTAACTGCATTCTGAATGATCTGGTTTTAGGATGGCTGGACAAAATGCTAAGTCAAAACCCATAGATCACCCATCACACTTTAGCACTGAAGAATCTTGCTCATAGCTCAAAGCAACATTATATGCTCAACCAAACCATGAACTGCTTAATATAATTTACATCATACATTCTAAATGCTCAAAATGTTTCACAAAGTATCTCAGTAAATAAAAATAAATATATTACTTCCTGAGAGTTTATGGCCGGTTAGATCAAGCAAGTGGTACTAATGCTGTGTCTGCTCTGACATTAGACAGCAAGAGACATATGTAATGGAGACATTTAATTAGGTATCAGATGGTAACTTCTCACTGACCTCAGATAGTTTTCATCCAGTGGCCTAAGACTTGAAAAGCCCCATATCTTATTTCTTATCACTGAGCCTTCCAATCAGTTGACCAAACAGGTGTTGTGGCAGAAGCTCACTTTCCCTATTAGTAAGCCAAGCAAATGCCCCATATTATAGGAACTGGAAGGGTTAAGTGGGGGAGCAGGATTGCCAAGTAGCCTGAAGGAAAATGTCTCATCCATTTAATAGAGGGATAATTTGTGGAAATAGGCAGTTGAAGCTTGCTGTGCATGGAGCAAAATAATGTCACCTGGTAAATAGCATACTATTTAGCCTCAGTTAAAGGGAAAGAACATTGTTCCCCATGGGCTATTATGCATGTAGAGTTTTTCAGCATGCTGATCTTTTTAAATTGTCAATTTTTAAAACAGTCACATTTATGCGTGTGCTCTGATACTGTGTTGTTTTTTTTTGCATGCAATTATGCATTTGAAAGACTTACTATGTCAAATCTTTAAGTGGGGGGGCACTTCCTCCATTGTGCTAGATGCTCACTGACAGGCCTTGGTCAGCTGCAATAACACCTGACTGCTGCTCTGGGACATGCTGCTGGCAGGGCCTCATGGGAATTGTATTTCATGGACATGGAGACCTCAATAAAAAGAAAATCCATGGGGGCACACAGCTTTTTGAAAACACTACATCCTTTCTACCACCCCCTTCTTCCCACCCCCTTCTGCAGTCTTATCTCCCCATGCTGCACCTGCAATATGACTACCAGCATTGAAGGACTGTCCAGCAGATGCTCCATTTTCATCTCCTAAACAGCTGTTACTGCTGCTGAAGTGGGAGGCGATTTGAACATGTCTCTTTGCACCACTGGAGAAAAATTAGCGGGATTTTCAGCAACAAAGCACCTTAGGAACGGAATTGTAAATAATTTCCACACATACCCCCCACACACTCTTTTGGCCGTGGCAGTGACCATTAATGTTGCTGTACAAGGATAGGGGCTACTGCTGCTGCTGCTGCTGTGCCCCCACAGGTGGGCCATTTCCAAATGATTAAGTGCTTGCAAAGTGGGATGGGGGAAGAAAGACAGATGGGGCTCTTAGAAGCTCAGGCTTCTGCTGCCTTGCCATGCCTTAATCGCTGCAGTTTCTCAGTTGAAGAATAAAGCATGTCAACCACTACTCCAGACAAGGAAAGGGGAGGAGAGGTGCCTGAGAGAAGCTGCGAGTGACAACAACAATGTTCCCTTGTTTCTCCCCCCACACACTTCATCAAGACCGATGAAGGAAGGAAAACATGTGAAAAAGCTTGGGGGGGGAGTGATTGGCAGCTGTTGAATGGGAGCAAAAATCTCTTTTGTGGGAAGTCGCAAATATCAGGGTGCTTTTGCTGCTTGTCTGAGGGGAATTGAAATGCCTCTGAGGCGTAATATTGTCATAGCAGAGGTGGGAGGGTCTGTGCCAAACAAGGGGTGCCTCAAGTTGCCATTGGTGAATGAGGCATTACAGGCTGCCCATTCCCCCATTAGGGGAGGAGACCAAAAACACGCTAACGCTTATGCATCTGAAAATAGGCGTCTTCAGCAATGACATAAAATTAAAAGTCATAGTAAAGCTAGTTTCAAATGCTGCTCTGAAAAGATGCAGTTGCTGCTATGAGTGGGGAGGACAATGCACAAAAATACTATGGTGGGTTTTCGATGTTGAAAATTGTGCCACATGCATATTTTTTTTACAAAGTCTTTTTTTCAAGGCTTTTTGCAATGTTTTCTGCCATGTATAATGGTCCCAGGTCCGAAGCCCAATTTAGGGGGTGGGAAGATGCCATTTAATATTACCAGGAAGCAAAATAATTGTAGTGGGGAGCTTAGATATGTGTATCTGGGACCCAAATCCTACTTTGTTGTGTAACATTGGGCAAGTCATTGCTTCTCAGGCAAAAATTGCATGTCACATTCAGTACTTCTATCTTATTCCCTGAGAAGGACCTATTGGTCATTCCTGGTCCCAAGGAAGCTCGCCTGGCCTCGACCAGGGCCAGGGCTTTTTGGTCCTGGCCCCGACCTGGTGGAATGAGCTCCTGGAAGAGCTGCGGGCCCTGCGGGAACTGTCATCATTCCGCAGGGCCTGCAAGACGGAGCTCTTCTGCCAGGCTTTCGGTTGAGGCCGGGCAGCAAGAACATCTAGCCCCCCTCACAAATGTGACGGTTGTGTCTGTCATCTGCCCCCTCCCTTTCCCTTCTTAGTGGGTTGTGTAATTGGGTTAGTTATATTGAATCTTGCCGCCATTCTTATCTTAACTTTTGTAATTATGTTTTACTGTGTTTTTATTGTTTTAGGGGATTGGTTTTATGTGACCCAACTCGAGCCTCCGGGGGAAGGCGGGATATAAATTAAAGAATAATAATAATTAAAAAAGAGGGAAAGTAGTGTGGGAAAGGTTTTGAGCAGGAAAATGGCTGGAGGAGAAAGTTAAGCAGTCTCCCCTTCCAGTGCCACTTTATTTTTTAAAAACCTGCAGGGTAACAGAGGAGAGTTAGGCTTATGTTTTGTGTCTAGTTTTAAGCCTCAAATACTTGTGTCCCTGGTCACAGACTTCTTGTGAAGACCAAAGATATTGTTTAAAATTATACCTTGCTACATTTAAACAGATTTAAAATTGATTGAGGTTTTTGGAAAGTGGGTTCAGCCACTCTTCCACTGAATTATTATGCTGTCCCTACACTAAATAATTAATTCATCATAGAACAGTAAAGTTGTAGTGTGGAACACTGAAACAGACTCTCTCCACAATCATCTGTCAAATAGCACTTGACCCAATGCCCAATTTTCTGATAAATTAGGTTATCTTCATCAAATCTATTATTAAACAAATATGAAGCAGAAACTCTCAAAGTGCGATTACTACTAGAAAGAATTATTCACCTCCAGACTCTGTGCCACAGCCTCCCTATAGTTTTACTCAATTGATTAACTCCAACCAGTTTTATCACTAAACTACTCATTTAATTTAGCAATCCACTAAAGCCTCCATTAAAATGCACCATGTGTCCCCCTTCTTGGTCCTTTAATAATTACCCACGTCTACTGTGTCTTCTAATCTCTTTCTTAATGAGCATTCCAAGCCCTTAATAATTTAAAAGGATGTCAAGACAAGTCTCAATTAAAGAGAAATTTTTCAGACGCATATGCAGTGACAAGTGTTGAACCAATAGAAGGGAACAACCACCCTCATCTTTATTAGAAGAAAGAAAGAAAGAAAGAAAGAAAGAAAGAAAGAAAGAAAGAAAGAAAGAAAGAAAGAAAGAAAGAAAGAAAGAAAGAAAGAAAGAAAGAAAGAAAGAAAGAAAGAAAGAAAGAAAGAAAGGGATCACATAGTTACAAAATGAAAATTAAGAACAACTTAGGAAATTTTGATACCAAGAGTCCACATTTATCGACATTTTCATAGGTAGGAATTGAACAGAATTAAAGTTCTGTTTGAAGAGCCTAGATTCTGAAATCAGCCTAAGTTGTATGAAGCATGTAGATCAAATTAAGTTCTTGAAGTGAAAGTATTGAGCCATTCAGCTCTTATTAGTTTCTAACTCAAGAGAAAGGTAGGCAAACATGAAGATGTTGAAGCTATTCATTCAGTTTCTGAGGCTAGACATAGCAAAAGTACCTTTTTTTTTTGCACGCCTGTGTTCTTTCTAGCTCCAGTCTTTTGGGTTGGCTTACTCGTGGTTTTATTTTTTTCTAACAAGTCCCCTCCCCCCCCCAAAAAAAAGTTCTGCTACGTCATTTAACTAACTGACCTAACCATCCATTACTGTATGAGAGTAAGATTCACCTACTGTACAGATGTGAAAACAGCCACAAAGCAGAAGATCTGAAGCTTCATTATTACAGTTTCTGCAGTCACAGAATTGTTGGGAACAGCTGCTTGAACTGGAGGACAACAAGGGGATCCAGTACCTATTACTGATTTACAGGCAGTTGGGCTAAGGATGAGGCTCACTCAGTCATTTTAAAGTTGGCAAAAAGGCCATAGCTTATAATAAATTTATAATAAAATTTTTAACATCAAAAGTATTGGCACACAAGGGAATTGGGAGCCTAAATCCACCATTCAGGGTTGTCCGACCCTCCATTTACTCAAACAGCACCCTGGGCTTCCCATCCTAGACCCCTGCTGGGCCATGGGAACCCTTGCTGATGAGTTTCCCAATCAGGCATCTTGGAATGCCTCGGGAGGCGTAGGACTCCCTCTGCCCTCCCTAATCTATCAGTTTGAGTATTTGGGCCTACCTGTCCTGGTGGGCCTTACTCAATTTGGTTGCCTCATCCGGAAGCTCCCACTGATCAGGAGAGCCCTAATTGTTACCTTTCTCCCCCATCCAGTTTAGGGTCCTTTCCCTTGTCCCCCACCAGCTGTGACAATATGAAGAACAAAATATTCCAATCTCGCAACACCTCGAAATACAGAACCACCATAAACTGAGAATATAGAGGGTGAGAGGGTGGGTAGCAGCTCCCTGGACTGTCTGGGGGGAAAGAGGCTGCTGTCACTGAAGAGCATGCCACCAAATTTGCCCAGAATGAAGTTTTCTCTCTCCCCTCAAGACATATCCCCCTAAAAAAAATTCAAGCAAAGGGGCTCCATTCTAGTGAACCCTGAAGTATTCATGCATGGAAACTAAAGACACAGTTCTTTTAAATGGTCAGCAAATTCTGGAAACTGGAGCAACAGTCAATGGAGACAATACTCCTGCCCTTGCGATATCTAATTTGTTGGAAGGATACTGTTGCCTGGGGCGCCAGAGGGATCTACAACACAGCAGGTACCATGCATATGTTGCTGCTAGTTTGATAAGCACCTGTATTCAAAGGTAATAGGATTTTTCCCCAAGGATGGTTGTTTCATTTCACTAAGAATTACAGGTGGCTAATAAAGTTCTGTGACTAAAACAACCCTTAATAGTGATTTCAGTGGACAGTGTGCAATTAGAAATCTCGCACTCGGCTAGGAATCTAGGTGTTATTCTTGATGCCTCCCTTAAATTAGAGTGGCAGGTCACCAAAGTAGCCCAACTGGTATTTTCCCATCTATTCCAGGCATGGCTACAAGCACCCAATCTGACCCCAAAACACCTTGCCACAGTGATCCATGCAACAGTCATCTTCAAGCTTGATTTCTGTAACTTGGTCTGCGCAGGGCTTCCCTTGGCTTTGACCCAGAGACTACAGCTGATACAAAATGCAGCTGCTAAGGTTCTCACTAGAATATCTTAAAGAGTCCATATCCAGCCTGTGCTGAGGCAGCTGCATTGGTTGCCAGTTGAATACTGGATCAAGTTCAAAGTTTGGGTCAAGTTCAAGAGCCAGTTTGGTGTAGTGGTTAGGAGTGCAGACTTCTAATCTGGCATGCCAGGTTTGATTCTGCAGTCCCCCACATGCAGCCAGCTGGGTGACCTTGGGGTCGCCACAACACTGATAAAACTGGTCTGACCGAGCAGTAATATCAGGGCTCTCTCAGCCTCACCTACCTCACAGGGTGTCTGTTCTGGGGAGAGGAAAGGGAAGGTGACTGTAAGCTGCTTTGAGCTTCCTTCGGGTAGAGAATAGCGGCATATAAAAACTATCTCTTCTTCTTCTTAACATTCAAGACCATTTGCAGCCTAGGCCCTGTGTACTTGAGGGACTGTGTGTCTTCCTGTGCCTCCTTTAGGTCTCTTCACTCTGCAGCTTTAAATAGGTTGGGGATCCCTGGCCCACATGAAGTCCACCTGGCCTCAACTGGGGCGAGGGCCCCCACCTGGTGGAATGAGCACCCAGAAGAGCTAAGGGCCCTGACGGAGGTGACTCAGTTCCACAGGGCCTGTGAGAGGGAGCTCTTCTGCCAGGTATTTGGTTGAGGTTGGGCTGATGGAAGATCTTGCCCCTCCTCTAATATCTCCCATTGGTACCATCACTCTTGGAAGCCTGGCAGATCGGGGGAGGCAGTATGGAGGTCTATATATTTGTGGGTTTTGTGAATTGCAGGGCTTTTATGTATTTTATTGTTTTATGTTATTTGTTTTATTTTTTTTTCCTGATGTTAGCCACTGTGAGCCAACAGATCAGGAGTGGTGGCCTATGAGTATAATGAATGAATAAAGCAACATTTTCAGCTTGGGAATTCCATTATGAACACCACTATGTTCACCATGAAGTTTCAACACCAGTAGTTGTTGCTGCGGTATAACTCCGTCCCATAACAATAAAGTAATAAGAGAAACCCTTATTTCCATGAATGATACGTTTTTTATTCTTACATTTTTAGTTCTTATCTGTTGTGTTGATATTCTAGCATCAGGGGGGAAGGACAACATAACCATATGTGGTCATATCATCCGATAACTGTTTAACACATTTTATATATAAACTCTCACCTATTGGAAAAACCCTTCCAGAGTCATCAAGAAACCCCAGGGTTTTAGGAACTTCTGGTTGAGAAAGGCTGATCTAGTGATCGTTTATTAGTTACCTGTCCTTTGACTTTGCAGAGTCATAATTATTCTGCATAATTTTTCAGCCTGTGGGTAATGTGTGAATACCTATTCTGAGTGACCTCAAAGTCCAGTGCTATGGGAATCCGCTTCTGTCTGTTCAACCCCTTTTGGTGGATTTGAGTGTTTTGACTTAAGGCATGTCACAAACAGCATTGCACCTACTTCATTTGAAAAATGCTTCTTGGGATACACATTCCTGTCACATTTTCAAGACT
The DNA here is from genome assembly GCF_049243985.1 of Paroedura picta. Lineage (NCBI taxonomy): Eukaryota > Metazoa > Chordata > Lepidosauria > Squamata > Gekkonidae > Paroedura > Paroedura picta. Next base: position 67,004,603 of record NC_135375.1, read on the forward strand.
TTCTCAGCCACAAGTTGTTTCATTCTAACACATGTCCTGGTCACGTAAAGAAAAAAAATCATCACTCAGTATGACAATGTGCTTAGGCCTTTGCTGGTCTGCCCTTGAGCTCCTATTTGTCACACAACATAACTTGCTTTTTGCACCACTGAAGCACAAATGGTAAATATATTTCACACAAAGACTGAAGGATGTGTCTCCACCTTTCCTGACAACCTGACCCCTTTTGCTTAAAAACTAAAGATGCTTATAAACAGAACTGTTATAATGCAGGCTGATTCCCTCCAGGATGCAAAGACTCAGGCTGACTATGTTCTTCTGGAATAAACTGGTGGTGACTCTAACTGGCTTGTTGCTCTTTGGTTCTTAGTCCACGGCTTGCAGCCCACACCACTGGAGGAGCCAGCACACAAGTCCAGGACCTGCCTAAGATGTTCTTTGTTGCTGTACTACTATTTAGTTGTTTGGTGCTATCTGTATACCTAGCTTCGTTTGGTTTGTAACCCGCTTTGGATGGCTGCTGGGAATACACTGGGCTACAAAGGCTGAAAAAAATGTATCAGTGCAGGCCATGACTGTGGTGCTTGAAGAATCCTGATATTTTCTTGCATAGGATAAACATATTGCTAACTTAATTTTGAGGTTGGGCTATTGGGGAGAGTGGTGGAGCTGGAGATGCAAAGGAAAAGTAGCAAGTAAGTACTAGAGAGCCGGTTTGGTATAGTGGTTAAGCGCAGTGGCCTCTAGTCTGGGGCATCCTGTTTGATTCCTCACTCTTCCACATGCAGCCAGCTGCATGACTTTGGGTCAGTCACCATTCACTTAGAGGTCTCCTTCAGGTAGGAAAAAGCAGGGTACAAAAAAACCCAGTTCTTTTAGTACCTGAAAATCTTCTGTAGAATAAAGGTAAAGGTAAAGGTATCCCCTGTGCAAGCACCGAGTCATGTCTGACCCTTGGGGTGACGCCCTCCAGCGTTTTCATGGCAGACTCAATACAGGGTGGTTTGCCAGTGCCTTCCCTAGTCATCACCATTTACCCCCCAGCAAGCAAGCTGGGTACTCATTTTACCGACCTCGGAAGGATGGAAGGCTGAGTCAACCTTTTCTGTAGAATATTTTGTTTTTATTACATAAGTTTGTATGTAGACTGGTCCTAAGAAAACTAAATTATTTAAAATGATATTTTAAAAGGGAAGCCTTTCAGGACTAAGGGGGACATTGGGGCCTGTTTCACAGCAGGCCCGTCAGGACAGAGGCCTACAGAGGTCAAACAATGCCCTGGATGGCTTTGTGGTGCTCCATGGAACCACAGGGCATTGTTTAGTTTGCAGGATGATGGGATTATGTGGAATGCACTCCCATTGTCCAGTAAAGTACAATATCCCCCACTGCCCCCCCCCACATGGTGGCACGTACCTTCTGCCACTTCATTTCTTTGTCCCACTGAAATGTGTCCCCTGTGGGACACATTTCAGTGCTGGAGATGATCTGGTACTGAAATGTGTCCCCTGTAAGGACACAGTATGCTGCGGAGCATGCAGCTCTGCAGCATTGTACCAGCGACAGCCTGGAGTGGTGCAGAATCAACCCCAGGCCTCCTTCTATGAGGTGCAGGGTATCCCAAATTTCCTCCTCTGCGTGGTAAGTAGGGACAATATGGCTCCAATTAAGCTGTCAGCAGGTTTTAAAAAGGTGACCAAGTTGTAGTATTTCAGGGGACTGAAACACATTTTGAGGTAATCTTTGCATTATATTAGATAGGTCAGAAGCAACACTGCCTTGACTAGACCTCTGTGTTAACCATAGGGTTCTTGGCCATAGTTGGCATCTTGAAAGGAGAATTTTGCATTGCACTGAAGCATGATGTCACTTTTGGTGTGAAACTATATGGCTAAACCATCATAGAGTATCATTAATACTTGAGGACATGTTTCATACAAGAATTGATGTACTTTGATGGAATACTGAAGAGACCCTTCCCTATTTTTCCACCACTGCCAGTTGAGCAGGAGAGGAAACCCAAGCCAGTCAGTCTCCTGCTATAGTAGAAGATCTGACTCCTAGTTAACCAAGAATTGCAGGTTTCAGGTAAACATGACACCCAGCACAGAGACACCTATACAAAACATCATCTGCTAGCTAGAATGACCTCCAGTTTATTTTAACTTCAGCCAGGATCCACAGCTGTGGAATAATACACTAAGAGCTGTATCTATCTTTCTTAAAGTTACTTGGGAAAAGATGGTTAGACACACATATAATGTTAATGAATGGAGAACAAAGAGGCTTGAATAGCTGAGTTTATGACGGTGACCAGATTTGTTTGGGACAATTTAGATGAAACCACATTAGCAAGGTCTGAAGTTCTTTAGTAGCCTTGCAGCATTAAATTAGCACATACCTTTGAAGGAAAGAAGGAGAAAAATAAGTCACTAAGGAAACATTAAGATGTCAAGCTTAAAGTGATAATTATAAACAATAATGAGGACTTTTTTAATTATGAAAAATACCATGACAGTATGCTTTTAAATTATATATAATGGAAAACAAGGTGAGTCACATAATCACACTCTGCTTGACACATAACAATCTTTTTCGGCAACCTTCATCCTGCCCCCATGTCAAGCCAGCACAAAGGGGGTAGGCTCCCTTGAGAATGTGAACATGCATCTCATCTACCACCCTGAAAACCCATACACACTCACTCACAAGAAATGCATCTTTTCAAGTCACTTAATGTAGAACAAGTGCTGGTTAGGGCATCATAAAGGATTCAATGAATCTCTCAAATTATATTTAAGGAACAAGCTAACCAGATTGAAGGCCTCACAGACAGGATATTTACTGCAAAGTTTCAAATGCCCTTGGCTGTTTGTTTCCTTGTGAAGGGGGAAAATACAATGTGTTATGGATTTCCTGTTCAAGATAAAGTTAAATGTCTTAAATTTTTTTTGCTCATTTATACTAACTGAACTTGGTTAGAACATTTTTACAACCATCGGTGGAAATTACTCTAGTTCTCCACACTGCTACAAGGGTCATCACCAACACTTTGTCATCAATAAAAGGAATCTCATATCATAATACGGAAGATGGAAAAGTGGCTTTACCTTGGGCATGCCCAGTAAAGCTTTTCATTTTTCTCTTTCCATTAACAGGCCACATTGTAAAAAATGGGGGGGGGGGAATATCTTCAACTTCCAAAGATTTTGCCATGTGATACCTGACTAGTTGTTTTCTAGACCCATGCCAATGTACTAATGCATGATTTGTCATGTAAAGATGTGCCTTTCTCTAAACCGAACTTAAAAGTGGCTGCAACTTACCATGGCCGCTATTGACAAGGTGGTGGGCAGGGAAAAAAGAGGCGCTCTGTGGGAGTGTCAGAGAGGAGTGGGCCAAGGCACATGTGCCCTGTGCGGGGGAGAGAGGTGCAGGCACGAGGCGCCTTTATAAGGCACCTCATGTATGGGGGCGACCTCTTTCTCCTGCAGCAACCAAGCACACAGCGCCCCAACCCACCGTCCCTGTTATATTGTCGGTTGTCTATGTTTATGTTATGGCTTGGGATAGTACCGGTTACGATTCTTGTGGCTCTGGTTGTCTGAGTTCAAAGAATTTGTCACATCTATCATTACTAACAGGCTGTTGGAAGATTTTTCAAGAGCAATGGAGCTTCTATTTGGAATGTTTGGCCAAATGAGGATGCAAGAAGATCCAGAGATGGGGGGAGGGGGGTTTGGGGGCCATGGATTTACTGTAAAAAAAAGAAAAGAATTTGTGACAGCTGCAGGTGGTCAAGGGGATGGAGCCTGATTAGGGGATGTGATTTGGGATGGGAAACAAAAGGTTTCCCCAGTTAAGGAGCCTTGATTAAAGGCTCCTGAAGCACCCCATGAATCACTCTGCTGGGTGGATCCCAGCGGCAAGGGGTCCCGTGGGCCAACAGCTGGGGTAGGTGAGATGAGTCCATGACCCAGTTAAGGTGGCAGGCTCCCTCTCTCTTTGCGGGCCAACACATTATTGTTGAATAAAAGCTGTGGCCAGTTTGCCAAACAATGAAGATGTGTGAGCATCATCTTTCAGCTCATATGCCAGCCTGCAAGTCAATTTAGTATAATCACATTTAAATGGGTTGAGAATTGACTTCTGTCCCAATTCTTTTCTGCTGCAAACAAATACTGTTTACTTAGCAGTTTTCATATAAGATCTTTTAAAAATTTACATCACTGATTCTGACAACAATTTGGTGTCTAAATCTCTACCATTCTTATTTAATGATCAGGAAATTGAGACTCACATTAAGTGAAATTTCCAGTATAACCAATATATTCTAACAGGCATTGCTTTTCCCCACCCCTTACTATTTCTTCTTTCCTTTTCCTGAAAGCACCATCGCCCATGTGATTTTCCTGCCCCCCCTCTCTTCACCACTCACCAGTTAACTTGCTTTGTCTGTCATCTTCAACTTCCCCTCCTTCCCTGTTTCTGATAGTCTCTACCACTGAAAAGTATGACCCAGTTGCATAGTGCTAACTGCTGGTTCAAGCTCAGTTGTGTGGGGTGGAAACCAAAAAGACTTCTAGGGGGCATTTCTTTCCTTGTATCTCCTTCCCTACACTATAGCCTGTTTCTTTCTTGCTGACAACTTTCATATCCTTTTCTCCATTCCTGCTTCCTTTTCTTCCTCCCACCCACCCTTCTACCAACCAACCTACCTCCCTACCTCCCTACATGTCTTTTATCTGGCTCCCATCTTAATCTAATTATTTATTTACTTATATATACCCTACCATTCTCTATAATAGGGGTCCAAAGCAGATTACATCTTTTCTCCTCCTCTATATTTCCGTCAAGAGCCTCTTGTGGCGCAGAGTGGTAAGGCAGCCATCTGAAAGCTTTGCCCATGAGGCTGGGAGTTCGATCCCAGCAGCCGGCTCAAGGTTGACTCAGCCTTCCATCCTTCCGAGGTCGGTAAAATGAGTACCCAGCTTGCTGGGGGGTAAACGGTAATGACTGGGGAAGGCACTGGCAAACCACCCCGTATTGAGTCTGCCATGAAAACGCTGGAGGGCGTCACCCCAAGGGTCAGGCATGACTCGGTGCTTGCACAGGGGATACCTTTACCTTTATATTTCCGTCAAAACAACTTTGACCCATTATGCACGGCGGCAGCTACTCCGAAAGCCTGGCTCCTCCGATTATGCACGGGGCTTGAGCGGCCTGGCCCTTGCCTGTGCCCTTGGGAGTCCTGGGACTCCAGAAGAACCCACATTTCATTAACACGGGTCTTCCAAGGGCCTGGGCCAGGACACGCCCGCGCGTGTTTGTTTCATTTTCAGATTTCCTTTAAACCTGGAGTGTTTTCAGGTTTATAGAAAGATCTGTCTGGTCTGATCATGTCTCCTGTCTCTGGATTTAAGTATCAACAGAGGTGGTCATATTGAGAATGTGTTGATTCTAAGTTCATCACTAACAGTTCAGCCAGGACTCTGCTATACTCATACTTCAGCATGGAATCAAGGGTTCAGGTCCTACCTGCCTATGTGATGAAGTTTAGTTAGACTTTCTTTGCAAGGTCTTGCATATTTTAACAAATGATCACAAACTGACTACAGTTCTGTTCCCCCACTTATCTTTAATCGTAATAAAAGTTCAAGTTCCATGCAAACTCACACTCTACCCAATTGGCCCTCAGGAGTGTCCACTCTCTCATGGAGGGTCAATGGTAGGTTGTTCCACCCCCAGCTTTCTCTTCCTCCTCCTTCCTGCTGGAAGAAGACCTAGCCCCCTCTGCTAGCCTACTTCCCAAAATGAAGCCACAATCAAATGTAATGATCTAATAAGTTTTTATTTTTCAGCCACACAATTCTTTTTTTTTCCAGCCACTAAAGTGATAGGTGGTTTATAAATAACTTGTCAAAATGTAGGAAGGACAATATTCAGGCTCTTCTGATTTAATTCTTTATCTGCAGAGACGCTTACATATAAACAATTGCATATTGATGGACTGATCCGTTCAACAGTGATGACTCCTTAAAAAGATAAGCCAGCCTGGACTGAATGGCATCTGGATTTCAGCCACAATTCTCCCCCCCCCCCCCCGGCCATGTTGGTTCATATTCTTTTTTGCAGCTAAGAAATATGGCAAGAGAAGCCCAGAAGATCATGGCCAGTGTGGAATTTATACCACATCGATGTACAAAGCTCAAAAGTGAATTTTATTAGGCTGGCAGAAGCGAACATGTTTTGAGTTGATTGTGTCTCTAAACCCCAAGCTCTTTTTTCCTGCCTCAGAAAACCTAATTTACATGAATCTTCCTTTCTAACCCCTTCTCTGCTCTCTGCTCCACCTTCCCCAGTATGCTGGAATACCAAACAAAGCAATCAGACTGGCAGATGAATCAGATTTGCTTATTGTATTCCATTCACATATGTAAAAAAAATGATGCCATTTCTGCTCTTATTATTTATTGATGTCAAGAGGTGCAATTTAAAATTCTGCTCTCTTTTTTTTTCTTGACTGTCAGAGAGCTTTCCTCCTCCCCTACAACACCCCCATTACACATTATTTGAAGCACCAAGAATCTGAAATATACTTAAAGAAGTCATTTGGGTTTAAAACTTGAAAGTTTTTTTTTCTTTTACTTAGGAAAAAAAGAGAACACATTTAACCCTTGAGGTGCACATTCTCTTTGCCCTTTTTCTGTTACTGTGTACATTATAGTCTACTAGGAATTTAAAGAAACTCTGAAGTATACATTATTTCTTAAATAATAATTATTAAATAGTCCCTTCATATCATTACTAGTTGTCCTTTCATTTATTTCACATCAAGGGAGAAAAGGGATGCCTCTCTTGTGGTTTTCCTGTTCCAGATCTTCAGCATTTCAAGGAATAGTTGCAAAGTGGCCACTTCAGAGGAGAATATATATAAAGCTTGCTGGTGTTGTCTATGCAATCAGATATTTTATAGGCTCCATGTTCTAACTTTTTTAACTGAGGTGTTATATTTATACAGTTATACTGTTCTATTTCTTCAGAGAGTATGGTACATATGGTGCACAAGCCAGTTTGGTGCGGTGGTTAAGAGTGGCAGCCTGTACCAGGTTTGATTCACCACTTCTCCACATACAGTCAGCTGGGTAACCTTGGTCTAGTCACAGTCCTCTTAGGGTTGTTCTCACAGAGGAGTTCTCATAGAGCTGTCTTAGCTTTACCTATCTTACATGGTGTCTGTTGTGGGGAGAAGAAGAGAAGGCATTTATAAGTTGCTTTGAGACTCTTTTGGGTAGTGAAAAGCAGGGTATAAAAACTCTTCCTAACAGACTAATAATACTTAATAAAACTTTAACCATGAAATGCTTTGTGGGAAGGCATGAGGCAACAAAACAATTAAATACAATCACAAATAACAGGATTGGGGTAGTAATGGTGTTTAGTTGGTTTTCTCTCTTCCCACTCATGTCCTTTTCTTCATAATGAAGTTGGACAGACCTTCTTCACTAGACAATATATCCATGAACATCTTGCACCTTTTAAAATCTCTCCTATCTTCCTACTCCACAGTATGCAGTGTGTTTAGGATGAAGAAAATATAGGAGAGCTATGGGATAAAAAAATGACTGAAATGAAGTAAGAAGCTTATGAGCCAGTCACCAAACTGTGTAGTGGTTTTTTTGGAGGCAATACACAAACATGATGCAATGACTTCTGGGTAAAATTAGCAAGTGGTTCCACAGAGAATAGTCAAAATTCTTCTGCTGTGCTTCGTTCACAAAGTTGGGAACTTCTAACATACACAAAACTGAAGGATGCAGGCTCGGGGCGGTTTACAGGGAACAGGAAACAAATACATATAACATGAGGAACACGTGTGACAACAGCAACAGTACAACAACAATAACCCCAACATGATAACAGTAATGAACTTCAGAACATGAACTTCAAAGGAGCCTCAGCTCAACTCCCACCAGGACCCAGTGCGCCAGGCCGTGGGGAGGGGGGGGGTCTGAGGGCCAATTGGAAGCGATGGTCCAGGTCAACCTCAACCAAATGCCTGGTGGAGGAGTTCATGAAGGCACAACTTCATCCAATCATCTGGAAAGTTTCACTAGTAACCCGGAGGGTGCCATAATGTGTGGCTAGATCCTAAGAAAAGTATGAAAGATGTCATCCACTGGAGGGATGTGTGGAGGAGGCAACCTATATATCTTTAGCCATCAAACATGGTAAGACCAGAACTTCAGATTTGTTCACTATTTTAACAGTAATTCAATGCAACTACACCTCAGTACCTCTTTTGAGAGTACTTTGTACAACACAGAACTACCTACCTGCTCTAAGAAACAATAGAAACATGCAAAGAAGCAGAATTTAGATAAGTGGAAATGTTATGAGATGTTTTTCGTGGATATAGGGGCTGAAGACCTTATGGCTAAGTATATGTGCTAATAAAAAGTAAACGTTGGCATGTTACATCTCTATGCAAATGCAGTGCAGCTGGCAGTACATACATTTGATATTGAAAGTATACCTCTCTGTCACTTCTGCCCTCCAAAGGCATTAAAAGTGATTCACAACATGCATAGGCATAAGATAAATAAAGCACATACCACAGGAAGAAGCAGGAAGTGCAGAGTCAGCTTAGGCCTAGACCTCATTTCTCCTAAAAGCTCTTTGGAAAATAACAGCCCAGCTCAGAAAGAAAAGGAGGGCTGCTGAGTAAAGGCAATTCAATAACCAGGCCATAAGCAACAAAAAAGAGCCTGTTTCTAGAAACAAATCTTAATAACATGTAAACTAGCTCTCCTCAGGCAAAGGAAGCTACAGTTTATTTCATGCCATGTCTTATTCTAGAGGAAGTGCTTTTCCTCCATTCTGCTTTTCTGCAGTCCTTCCTTCTGGCAAGCAGTCTGTTGTGTATCTCATCCACACATTTTGTTACAATTATAGAACAGAAAGTGCTGCTGGTGAGGCAGGAAGGAAGCTTGCAGGTACCCCGGTGAAACTTTGCTTTGTGAATAATGATGATGATCATAATTAATAAATTATTCTGTTCCTTTGGAGAATTGCGCTAATTGGCAATCTCCTATTTCAAAAGTCCAAATATTTTATTTCTGCTTATTGCCAACTATCAAGTGGAACATTAATGGAAATGTGGACGACAGGTAGAGTAATAATTATAACTGTAATCATATGAACTCATCTGCTGCTAACCTCTAATTAAAATAAATCAGAGAATGTAGAACACTAGCTGCACAGAGCCAGGTTTTCGATAATAGTGTAGTTTTGGTAGGGAATAATTCTCTTTCACTCAGTGCAGATGCTCCAGTTTTGAAAAGTGAGAAATAGTTCATTGGAGAAAGTGAGGAAATAGTTATTTAGAGATTTCAGTTTGCTTAAAAGGAGGATATTGATTCCCCAAACCATGGTTAGCATCTCTGCAGGTAGAAGGTAAAATGTCATGGAGAAGGTCTGGAAGGCACTATACTGTTGGGTGTGGGGGGGATGGCCCCCATCATGCCATTAAGAGGGGAGAGGGCATGCCTGGGAGGGGGAAATGAGCCTGTACAGTCAGAGGTGTGCATCCACAGAAAGTAGTGGAGGAATGGCCCTTCCTACAGACATAAATATTTTAAACAAATATTTCTATGACTCCTTTCCACCCAACTCAAGGTTTTCAAGGTGGCAAATACTTTCAGTATTAACACAACTTTTAAAATACCAATATGAGGGAATGCCATACAAAATAAAATCTTCATGATAGAGGGAGACGAGGGAGCTCCAAATTTTTGACACCATGGCAAAGAATACCTTTTTTTAGTTTCAAAAGACACAGAAATTTGTTGTATTTTTGCAGTGAATTCTTTGCTAAACAAAATACTCATAGATGATATTTATTCAAAAAGATGTAGCGAAAACTGCATGATGAGGATTCTTCGGTATTATGTTGGTCTGAAGCCAAACCCCTAGATTGCAGTCCAGTCAAACCTTAGAGTCCAATAATATTTGGAGGGGAGTGGTAAGAGTTTTCAAATTTGTATGTGATAAACTTCTTGTTGTTGACATCTCTGAAACACTTTGTTGCTCCTTGTGTTCTACCTTCTTGATTAAAGTCTACTTTAAAAAGAAAGGAAATTGGACCAAAGGGAGTGCCTAAAAAGTGGAAAGGTTACCCTCCACATCCTCATTCATATTTGAAGCATGCCGATCAAAAATGCCCAAACGGATGAAAAATCATTGAGAGTGGTGGCTTCCTGGTGAAAATAACAATCTATGTAAGCCACTGGAGGCACCAAAAAGTGTGTTTTAATCTTCCTGCCCCTTCTTTCTTGGTGTCTTGCTTGGAGACAGCTCTTTGTTTTTTCCCTGTGGAGATCATGCTGAAATAAACTGCCAAACATCCCTTACACCTCCATGCCATCTAATTATAGCCTGTAACACTAGAGAGTGCTGACAGTGCTGAGCTATTGACTCTTGACACTCTCTAAAGCACTTAATTATCTTTTCACATAAGCCCCTTTCAGACCTGTCAACTCCTTTTGTATTGTTTATGAAAAAAAGTTGCATATTAAGATTTCAGGACCATGCACCTGCAGTCAAACTTATACATACACATAGGGCTATATAAGGAGTTTTAAAATGACAGAGTAGGAGTTCAGTCAGAGTTGTTTTGGGGATGCTCGGACAACTGGAGTGAGTGTGGTGAATGAAAATCACGTCTTGTTCCAGAAAGACTGACAATGAGATTGGAATAAAGCAAAATTTATTAAACAGCTAAAGAGCAATATACAAACAACCCTTTTTCCATTTACAGTTGTAAGATTGGCCTAGAAATTAAACTAGACAGACAGACAGATATCATGAAAACAGAACTGGAACTGTTCTGATTCATACTTCCATCCATTTTCTCTTAGAAATGTTACTTGCCTACAGTCACTTTTTCAGTTTTTAGATTCAAAATCATGATTCAAAATCATTAATCAATTCTACATCCTAAGCATTAGAATAAAATGTCACCTGCTGGGGCAATGACAGCGCCATGTAAGATTCCTGAAGGAATCTTTGCTAACCATTCTTGTCAATGTCTTCTTCCTATCTCTGAAAGCTGGTATAAGAATTTGTTGGGCCAATTACAAGTTTTTTGACATCATTTGCAACTAGATTATTTTGAAGCAGAGATTCCTTCCTACAATAAAAATGTCACTTTAAAAGCATTTAGAAAGCATTTCATGAACAATCAAAAACTACTTAAACATATTAAAATGGACATTAAGAAGTAGCATTGAAATTTATATTAAATAAGCAATCTGAAGAACAGTCTGTTATTAAAGTATAAAAATCTTTGGAATGTGTGTGCAATTATTTATATCATTCTGCTAAAAGGTCCACTGTAGAACACATCCAAACATTTTCAGTGTTATGTCCCTAAATGAATTAATCCATCTGGGCTGGTTGGAGAATGGAAGAAATACAATTTAGATAAATCTTTCGGTATTCACATTAGTATGCACATTTAAGTTAATTTCCAAATGAATCTATTGTTAGTGGCCAGACCCCTCCTCACTTTCAGGGGAATTTTGCCTGCAAACACCCTTCATCAAAACAGTCCTCACATTGCTCTTCAATAACCTTGCCTGGCTGAAATGTACAAATGAATATTAGTTGCATTTGAACTGACCAAATGTGCTACTGCTTCCTAGCAGAAAATGGGGACTGTACATGCCAGCCTATTGCAATGCTTCCAGAAGCTACCTGGACTCTTCAGATGAGATCATTCTGAGCCATCAGGGAGCTGAAAACTACTGACATTTCAACTCATTCAAAGTAGCAAAGCATATCTGCAGGACAAGAGAACTCCTGTGGAGTTGCTAATATCATCAATGCTAAAATTCTTTTCCTTCCCCTTCACCTGCCAGAATTCAGTTAGGGAAATAACTTCACATGCCTGACATACCTAGTCAGCATCCTGTCCCACAAACTAAGGGTTGTCAAGAAACCACTTACACTTTTATTCTCACACAGATAATGCAATGACAACTTTATCTCTTTTCCTAGGAAATTCATTAAGTATCGACACAGGGCAATCACAGGTATTGTTCCCACTTTGGGAAACCTTTGGACTTCCACCCAAGTTTTTGTTTCAACTCAAACAAGATCGTCACATGCCCTTTAGTTTCTTCACACATAATCACTTCAGGTGCATTGTTTTAGGGGCTACAGTGCTCAACCTTACAAATCTAGATACAAATCTAGCTATTTAAGGCAAATTTCAGCACCCCATTGGGTTTGGTTGTTTCTTTGATATCCTGCATACACTCTTGAAGGCTCTATGCTCTTCCAGAAATGCTGGCCATTCCTCTCATAGACTTCTCTACGTTGTGAAGATAGCTATACTTTTTATCTCTCCCATACTTCCCTTATCATACCCTCTCAATCCTGTTTCTTTAAATACTACATGTATGATATTTTGATTCTTGAGCACAAGGTTGTTATTTTAAAATTGCTTTCCTTTTAATAAAAATCCATTTTGTTTGCTTTCAGTCTGGCTTCTTTATGAGTTTCTAAGGGTAGGTATGCACTAGCGAAGATCCTGTTGTTACCCCTTATGCTATGTTAAATTCTCCTATCTAATTCTAATTTGAGTAACTCTATCTCCATGATTCCCTATCTGCACTGAAGGGAAGACCATGGACTGGTCTATGGCTCTCTGTTCATCTCCCCCACTAATTGATGAGGAACTGAACAGTCCTGTAAACAGAAAAACTGGCAGTGCAGGAAAAAAAACCTGGAGGATTGGTGCTTGACAATATGTACTTTATTTTACCTGGCTTTATCAACTGAAGAGGAAACTATATTTCCTGTTACATTTAGCTCCATCCACAGTCATTTTAATCAACTACTCCAAAGGTGGAGGAATAAGTACTTGAGACGTTCAAGTACTGTCAGGTTCATCTCATATTCTTTTCATCAGTTGCAAACAGGGAGCTGGGTTTTAAAAAACAGTCTATTCATCAGTTTGTCCACCCATTCTTTAGCAGGTTGCTTCAGTTGTTCTTTCCTATTAGTATATCATAGCACAATCAGTTTGTCAAACAGATGTGTTCTCACACAGCCTAATGGAGTTCTAATTCTACATGAGAAGGTCGTCTGTCATTTGCCATGAAATTTGTGGCGTCTCTAGTTAGGACCTGTACTTAGTTAGGACTTGCATATTTTCTTCTTCCCTCCCCATTCTTTTTTCATCTTATGTCATTACTATTAGATTGCAAACCATTATTTAAAATTGCCAATTGCCTTGAGTGCACTAGAAGAAAAGCAGTATATAAATGTGGTAAGTACGCATTAAGTGCCTTGTGCTTTTAAATTAGTGTGAATTGTCCTTTTTCCCTCTGTCGTTTTTATCCACTTCAAGTCATTCAGAAGAGTAAGGGGAATAAAATAAATAAACAAGCTAGAAAGATAAGTTGACACAGAAAAGAAAGGGTGCCACTGCAACGCACCTACAGCACTAAAACCTTCATTGTTGTCCAATCACATTTGGCTTTGTTCCTTTCATCCCATTTGGCTAGTTGACATCCTGACAGTATCTGAAAAGCAGGCATCCTACACAATGAAGGAGGTACCCAGAAAGTACTACCTCACATCTGCTATGTTTTTGCATAGTATTGCAATTACCACATGTCCTATACCACAGTGACCATTTCCACACTGGAGGATTCATGCCAGACTGCAGGCTGGAGTCTGAGTCAGGGCAGGTTACCCCACCTCTTCCTATTCCTGCATGGGGGAGTACTTAGCCCAATGCATCTTGTAAACCCAATATTTGTGCTCCCACATGGGAGCCAGGGCAGCAAAGCTCCTAGTATGGAAAAGTTACACTGCATTAAGGGGCTCAGGGCATTCATTTATACTGGTCCAGTGCTACAGTGATCTGGTGTTTGCCTTTCACCCTTTCTGTAGTGTCCTAAAATTGGATCCATACTGGCAAGGCAGAAGGCCAAAGTAAAGGCAAGCCAGGGGGAATCACAGATGGTAACCTGATCTCCTTCTTATGCAACATGGTGCTTCAGACTATTTCAAAGATCACAAATAATTACCACTAAACTGTGACTGCTCCTCTAAATGATTGTTATTTGGAGGCAGAGGGTAATTGTGCTGTAAATAATTATTAGCATTGCAAAAAGTTATGCCTGTTTGGCAGGAACACTTGTGCTCCTACATCCTCACAACAACAATGAAATAATAGAAAGTGCTAATGTGATGGCAAAAGCCACATAGAGTACACATGCTACAAAATGTCAGGATGAGGCCATCTGTTCAGGTTTTGTTTTGTTGCCTTCTGTTTGACGCCTATTTAATTCTTCATAGCTAAATATACAAATGGAGGAGGAGAGAGGTTGGAACAAATAGCTCACAGTTCAGGAAAAGAAAAAAAAAACACTTGTTTATAAAATCATCATTAAAATGCAATTACATGGTTCCTCAAGGTACCACTAATTGAATTATAGGATGTCTCTTACTCTTCTTCAGGATGGCAAGCCCCTCCACATTTCATTTTATGGTCCCCTAATGATTCACTGTTCTATATACACAATTTATCTCTAAGTAGGAGCCAAATAATTATGTGCTGTAAGGCAATCATTTTTCTTAAAAAAAAAACAGATTATATACCTTTACTATAAAACATAGCTGTGGGATTTTTATTCTAGTAGTTAAATTAGATTCCTTTCATAAAAACTTCCAAAATAATCTGTGAAATCCATTTTTAAATAACAGGATGGAAGGAAATGGTTTGCTTGTTATTCACAAATCTCTTAAAAGGATTCATACCTGGGTGTTCTGGATCCTAAATAGACACTCTTACCACTATACCACACTGTCTCTTATAGTTTTGTGCATGGCTCAGTTGCTACATTAGAACATCAATTCCTAGAACATCAATAGGAGAAAGGGCATGGATGGGGCTTGCATACCTGTCCACTTTAGAACACAGGACACTTGAAGGTTCATGTTCTTAAGATCTGTAGTAAGAGGAAGTACCGAACATTACTGACAGTCTTTTCTCTAGTATCTGATAGACCTGATGTTTGTTTGTTTATTTATTTATTTATTTATTTACACTTCATTTTAAATATGTCTATCCCTCCTTATTTTTTTAGATCCAGGATGACTAGCCAAGCAACAACAAATTTAAAGGCCACAAAACAATGTAACAGTTCACTGACAATATAAAAACAAAACCTGGTGAAAATGCATGTTAAAAACACAAGATCTGCTGCAAAAAAAAATGTTGTTGTTAGGTGCAAAGTTGTGTCCGACCCATTGTGACCCCATGGACAATGATCCTCCAGGCCTTCCTATCCTCTACCATTCCCCAGAGTCCATTTAAGTTCGCACCAACTACTTCAGTGACTCTATCCAGCCACCTCATTCTCTGTCGTCCCCTTCTTCTTTTGCCCTCAATCGCTCCCAGCATTAGGCTCTTCTCCAGGGAGTCCTTCCTTCTCATGAGGTGGCCAAAGTATTTGAGTTTCATCTTCAGGATCTGGCCTTCTAAGGAGCAGTCAGGGCTGATCTCCTCTAGGACTGACCAGTTTGTTTGCCTTGCGGTCTAAGGGACTCACAAAAGCCTCAATTCCTTGATGCTCGACCTTCCTTATGGTCCAACTTTCACAGCTATACATTGCAACTGGGAAGACCATAGCCTTGACTAGATGCACTTTTGTTGGCAGGGTGATGTCTCTGCTTTTTAGGATGCTGTCTAGATTTGCCAGAGCTTTCCTCCCCAGGAGCAAGCGTCTTTTAATTTCTTTGCTGCAGTCCCCATCTACAAAAAAATTACCCCCCACCAAATATCTTCTGAAATAAACCATCTTGCATGCCTTCCTGAAAGCAGCAGGTGACACCCATAATGACCCTTAATGTCATGCCTCAAACAAAGAACTAGTGGCTATGATCAGGATAGGAACTAAAAAATCATTTGCAATGTTGTTGAATTTTTTCCACATAATGTACATTATTTGTGTCATAAGGAATAGGACACTGAGACTAGGGTACATTGCATGAAAGATACAAAAAGATATAGTGGCTGTGGTCATTGTGACCTAACTGATTCTTCTGAGGACAAATAACTTCCCAGGGCAAATCATGCCCCTGACAAGACAACAGTGGGTGACAGCACAGTAACAAGGTCATCTGAAGGACTGAGGAAAGATTCTGAACTTTAACAGAGAGATCATGTGCCTCCCATTCCTGGGCAACTTCTGAGCCTCCTTGAAGATTTAAAATAACCACTGCTGAGCACTAGTTTCCTGGGATGGGTAATTCCCTGAGACACAAAGAAGGTCAAATATTTTGTGTCACTAATTCAGGGTGGGAGCGAAGGTCCAGGAAACAATAATAATAGCCAACTATAAAGTTGGGAAAGGCAGATAAGTCACAGAACTAACTAAATAAACTTCAGGGCTAAAGGATGTCTAATTTATAGCTTGGGAAGTAAGAACAGAGCACCTTTACATGAACAGCAAGAAGAACCAGTACGGTGTACTGGTTAAAGATCAGTGAATTCTAATCTGGAGAACTGGGTTCCCCCCCCCCCACTCCTCCACAAGAGCCAGTTGAGAGGCCTTAGGCTAGTCACAGTCCTGTTAGGGCTATTCTCACAGAGCAGTTATGTCACAGCTCTCTTAGCCCCCGCTACCTCACAGGGTATATGTTGTAGGGAAAAGACGGGAAAGGTGTTTGAAAGCCACTTTGGTGAAAAATGAGGTGGATCAGCTTGGACTGGTTCGGCACAGGTTGAACAGTGGGATGATTACATTTCCCTGGACTTGGGATTCAATTGTCAGGGCAAGGTGTAGAGTGAGGAGGGTTCTACATCCTTAGTATTATCCAGCAAATCTGAGCCAGTTACTCCTGAGCGTGAGGGAGTTTTTGGAAACTAAAATTAAAGAGGACTTTAATGTGCTCCTTGGAGCATTCCAGCAGGAGGACTATTTCTACATAGGAGCATCCATGGAAAATTCCTTCTAGACCAAGTGGGCCTATCTTGATATTAAATGAGGTTATTTTATCTCAGCCTCTAACATCTGTGTCAGAGAGTTTTTGGGGTACATGGTGTCATCCATGGTAGATGGATGTCACTGGGGACCTATCTGGGAGATTCTCAGGAATTGCCAACGAGGCCATATAGGAGGAGTCTTTGTCGGAAGAAGCTGACCCATTTATCTGGGGGAATGTGAATGTACTCTCTTTGTATTTTACCAGAGATTAACTTCCAAAATAAGGATGAGTTATTTTCTATAGCTATTTTCTATAGCCTGTATAAGCTTGGTCCAAAGACCATGAAGATATTCCTTCTTCTTCCAGGTGACCATGCGTTTATAGTCTTTTTTGACTGACTGGAGTAAGGCATATTTTTCTTGTACCGATTCTCTAGATAAGTTGTTGACGTGGAGATAGGTGCTGTTCAAAAGTCTTTTTGCAGTCATGCATACTCCGTCAAATCACGGTTTAGATATTTTTCTAGATCTAGGTTCCTTTGTGATATTGGGGCTTATAAGCATGGGACTTAAGTTTTGCATAAATTGTTTAGAGAGCTTGGGCTGGTTGTTTAGAATTTTTGAAGTTTAGAAGTTATTAACCTTCTGCTCCAGCTGGGGAGTCCACTTAGCCCAACACCCTGGTTGATTCTTTGGTGTTATCTGTGGAAGATATTTTGTTTTAAGATGAGTTTGTCCATTTGTAAAAGATATTCAGACACAAGAAGGAAAGTGGTCACCATCAAGATATGGGAGAATGAAGACCCACTTCACCAGGGGAAGAAGGACTCCACAAACCAGTATGTAGTCAATGGTGCTGGTCCTTTTTCCCAGCAATAAAGAAATATCAATGAAATGTATAGAGATGTAGTTAAGTACTATTATCCTTTTCAAAAGAACTAGCATATCAATAGCAAAATTACAAAACTTTTAGATGTTCATGACCAAGCTTGAAGGAGGAGTGGAGAAAGATCAATGATTAAGGACATTTTTTGCAAGATCGTGTGAAGTTACTCATTTTAAAGATACCACTTATTGCAAAAAGGAAAATATCTTATTTTCTTTTGTGAATGTGTATAAATATTTACTTCAGTTTCACACAGGAGACATATGGAATTTTTTGATTGCATTTTCTCTTCTCTGTACAATATTTCTTCTTGGACTCCCTCAGGCATCGAAACTGGGTCCACGCAAAACACAAATATAACTCCTAAAATTAGAAAGATAGAAACCAGACGTAGAGTATGCCCTTGGTTTGTGGCTTAATGTTCTTAAGCAGAGGATAATTGTCTGTTTCATCTGGGTTCTGTTCTTTTAATGTTATATTTAAATTAATTATATATGGAAATATGTGTACCCTTGAGACACCATTGTGATTTTCCTAGAGGAAAGCTTAATGGAACAGTCAGACTTTATTATAGTAGACAGAGAAACAAATTAGTACAGCTTCTTCTCATCAATTATGCTAAACATCAGTAACATACCTGTCTGTCAAGGAAGCAAACACAAACTTTTACAAATCCCTTAGCAGCCATAAGAAAATCAAATTGGGTTTATTTTTGCGTACCAAAAAATACCCAAAGTATACACCTGGATATTCATATCTGGGGATATCTGAAGAACATATCCATGATCTCTGAATTTCCAGCTGGGGAACATTTAAAAATTATCTGATTTCTGTGTGTCCCTTGGACTACTTAAAAAAAAAAAAAAACATTCATCCCACTTGCCAGGAGAAAATGGAAGGTCATTTTTCTTCCACCACATCCTTTAAAAACATATATACTTTAGCAGTGAACATTTGTGCTGTTCTCTGTTCCTGAGCCCATCAAACAACATTTGGCTCTGCTTCCTAACTCCATTCCTAATCCTGTTTGGGATTTGTGGCTAAACCCTATAGGATTCAAGAGTTGGCAGTCCTATTTGGCACGAATAGGATAATAAAACAAGAAGAGGCATGGGCAAAAAACCAATATTATTATTTGTTTCTGACTAAGAAACATCCTTTGAATACCTTTTTAAAAAGCTGGAGCTGTGAGAGAAAGAATGGATTATAGATCAGATAACATATGACTTTATAACTCAGTTGCAACTTTCATTTGACGAAAGTGGGCTAGGTGAGGACTTGGGAGATCCCTATTGATACTTCATGCTCACTGGCTGATCTAGGGCCAGTCATAGCCGTTTATCAATCACAGGGCTGTTGTAAGGATAAAATGGAGGAAAGATCATATATACTTCCTGAGTTCCATGGTGGAAGAGTAAACACTAGAAAAACACTAGAGATTCTGATTACCATGTTGTTTTTCAAAGGACAGATAATAGGCAAATTTATTTAGATTGACCAAACATATTTAGTGAGAACAAAGAACGAAAACTTTTCATCAAACATTGGGTAGTCTTCTTTCTGACAATTTTGATTTAAGTCAGACCGGAGTGGTAACAACAAATAAAGAGATCTTACCTCTGTGACCTTTCATAAGCTGTTGGCTGGAGATTTCCTAGGATCACAACTGACCTCCAGAGGACCAAGTGAAGTTTTCTGGAGAAAGTGAACAAGTTGGAAGGTGACTTCTATGATATTACACCCCACTGAAGTGCGTCCCCTACCAAATCCTGCCCTCTCCACAGTCCATCTGCTGAATAACCAGGAATTTCTGTACCCAGAGCTCTTTCATGGACCCATGGCTGGCTTGAACTTCCTTCTGCTTCTCATACAACTTTAGCACAGCAGATAGCCAGACGCATCATGCACTTGGATATTATGCTGGTATTGTAATATGCATGCCTAACAACTTTGCAGGCTGCAGAGTTTAAATGTGCACACAACAAGGGGTAAATTTTTCTGGGCTGTTGGAGTCACATGTCAATCCGGCATCAAAAACGCATATACTTCTACAGCAATCTACTGGGCAGAAAAAAGTAATCATTTTAGCCACATTGTGCTTTCTAAACTGAAATTGGACCTGAGAGGGGATGATGCAGAGCTTTAATGAAACTCCTCTTCCCTCCAAGCTCTGACAGCTCCTTTGTCTGGTACACTGTGGACTATTAGATTACGCTGTTAGAATTTCCCACAAAAACAAGCGAACAGGATACTAAAAGCACTTGTCAGCTATGAAAATGATCTCTATATTTATGCAGACGATGGATTATTACTATGGAAATAAAGAATGCAAAGAGCTAAACCAACACAAATGTACTGCATAGGCATGCACTTCTGAGCAGCATGACCTCATACGCCCTCTTTCGGATAGCAATGGAACTAGGTCTTGAGAGCCTGCGTTAAAAGGAGATGCTTTCGCCATAATAAATCAAACTCACTCATAGACTGATCAATAAAATGAGACCTGGTCTAACCTTTAAAGGGCTCTTGTTACATTAAATTGCTTCTCTAACATAATATAATCAGTATAACTTGTTCAAGGTCTTCCTTTGTAATCGTCGCAAAAATCATCTAAAAGCACAGGCAAAATCCCAGAAAGTGAGCTATAAAATGCAGGAAATACAGGAACAAAATTCTCATTTGCTATTTACCAAAACTGAGCAAAACAAGCAGCAATTTAACATCTATATTTCATTGTAGCTTAAAAAAAAAAGATATATTCTCCACAAATGCCTGCAGTGTCACATGTTGGTATTTTGTTTCAAACATTTATACACCACTTTTCTACCTAAGGAAGATCCAAGGTGGCTTACAACACCTTTCTCATCTCTTCCGTTTTAGACTTACAACAACAATCCTGCCTGAGAATGACTGACCCCAGGTCATCCAGCAAGCCTCCAAGGCAAAGTACAGGTTCAAATCTGATTTCCCTGTTCGAGGACTAGCTCTCAAACCACCTCACCTTGCTGGCTTTCAAGTGACATGCATTTGGAAACTGATTCATCATAACTTGACCCAGTCATGGCTGTCCTTTAATCTCAGATAGATAATCAGAATTAAATATCTTCCAACTGGCTGGGTTGTTTTTGAACCAACAGAATCAACTCAATCCTACTAAAAATTCTGTCCATATCTACCCCAGGAATGTTTCTCAGAGAGATGGCAAAATAATTCAAAATAAAAAGTAAAATTACTATAGTACAGTGTAATACAATGTGTGTTTTATATACATATGGAGTCCTTTCAGTTCACTTAGCAGGATCTTAGAAACATGGAAGACATAGACTTTAGTGAGTCGTTATCAGCGGGAGACAGCAATATTGGGCTAGAGCTGGTTTTCTCAACCAGGTTTTTGTGAAACTCTGTGGTTTCTTGATGGTCCTGGGAGGGTTTCTTGAATGGGCGGAATTAATTTTTAATTAATTGTTAATTTTAATTGTTAAACATTTATTGGAGATATGAACATATATAATCATGTTGACCTGACCCACTTTCCCAAAATGGCCAATGATGAGCCTGAGAAGGGTGGGAAGAGAAGAGGCCCCAGGCAGGCATGTACACAGCTATGCTTCTCAACCATATTCTACATTATTACACCACTTCTAGGGTTTCTCAAATCCTGGAAAATGTTCCTAGGGTTTTTCAATGGCAAAAAAGTTGAGAAAGGCTGAGCTAGATGCGCCAGTGGCCAGGGTTTTTCTAAATCAATGTCATAATGTTTTGAGAGTTATTTTTTAATGTGCTTCATGGGGGAAAATTTTTTTATTCTACTGAATTCTTTTTCTATAGAGTGCTCACAATGTTGTATGGAATGGTACTGTGTATCCTGATCTTGCCAACTCTCAGAAACTAAGCAGGTACTTGGATGAGTGACCACCAAAGTAGACTTTGCAGAGGAAGGCAATGGCGAACTCCCTCAACTTAATCACTTGCCTTGCAATATATTTTACAATTAAGTCTTTATTGTTAGATATATAGAGTATATCAAATCCTAGCCCTAAGTAACAACACTTGTAGACTGGTGGGTGAACAGAAGTTCTATACAGATCCCAGCTGGTCTGCATGGGTTCCTGGGTTGCAAGCAGGTTCAGCTGATGCCTCCTTTTTGCATTTAATGAACTAACCTGGAAAGTAAAATGATACTGAGTGAAGACTGTGGATCACTTTCATAGACTCACAGAAAGTTTTATATACTATATAGTTATAATATAATTTGCCCTTTTGGTCGTACCTGCTTGCGTGCAGCCCAGAGCTGTATGGAAGGGAGTTATAAATATCTAAATAAATCTAAATAAATAAATAAGTATAGCTCATGCTATAGTCCTTGCAATTGGCAGGTCACTGTAGGGAAATTGGTTGAAAAGAAACTCCCTTTCTTGCTGTATTGGGAAGCTCTGTCCTGGTCCATTTGTCCAACAAAAGCAAACCTTGAGGATGGATCATCTCTGAACTCAGGTCTGGCTCTGGTAGATCCTGACAGACTGCTTATCATAGAATCACAGGATCATAGTGTTAGAAGGTACCTCCTGGGTCATCTAGTCCAACCCCCTGCACTATGCAGGACACTCACAACCTTATCGCTCATCCACTCTAACTTGCCACCCCCTTGAACCTTCACAGAATCAGCCTCTCTGTCAGATGGTTATCCAGCCTCTGTTTTAAAATCTCTAATGAAGGATAACCCACCACCTCCCAAGGAAGCGTGTTCCACTGAGAAACCACTTTAACTTTCAGAAATTTCTTCCAGATGTTTATCAACTTATTGTACATTATTTTTGAACATCACATTCAGAGATCATTTAGCTCGGTGGTCCCCAACCACCGGGCTGTGGCCCGGTGCCGGGCTGCAAAGGCCCGCACCGGGCCGCAGCTCCTTGCCTCCACAGGGATCTATTTGACAGCAAGGTCTCACATTCCTTTTTCATTTGTTATGTGTTCTTGTCATTATATTTATATTTGTTCCCTTTTGGAGCAAGAATGATGACAACTGCCCCTCCTGCCTCAGCCCCCCTCCCCAAATCAGTACCTGCTGAGTAGCTGTGATGTGGTCCTATGGTCTGTCTTGCATTGTATTATATGTCAATAGCAATATTCTTGTTTGAAACAAACACTAGTGAACATAGATGAAAAATGTTTCTGTTTCAAAAGGGTGAGTAATCAGCTTGCAAATGTATGGGCAAGTATGATTTTCTCACATAACTTTGGCTGCAAATATTGAAGGTCCAAGTACTTTTAACTGTATGTTTGGCCATAAGTGCAGATTTTAATTGCTAAAAATGAGATGTTGATATTGTGGACCGCATCAGTATTCCACCATACATGCTTGTACAGTTTTGCTGTGAAATGGGATTTGCATGTAGAATTTTTTATATTTCCAGTAAAGATGTTTTGCCATTAAGACTAGGGAAGCTGATACAAAATGAGAACTTTTAATAGCATCTAGACATGGTGACTCTCATTGGATATAAACATTAATTTTCTTTTAGTAAGATAAAGAACATTGCAGTTCCAAGGCTAATGCATTGTACTTTATTTTTTATTTATGTTCTCCATTAAAATATAAATATGTCCTTTGAAGAATTAATGAATTGGATGTTAAAACAGAACACTAAAGAGCAAACCACAAAGACATGCATTTGCAGTCAATGAGAGGGACAGCAAAACAGAAATTGAAAAGAAAGTGAAACATAAATCTCTAATTACCTGCTTAAGGCAGGAAGGATGTGGTTGTGCAGAAGCAATTGAAGAAACCATGAAAATATAATACCAAATTATGTGAAGCCAGAGCATGCTTTATGTATAACTTTCCCCAAATTTAGGATGTAATTACAAGTACACTATGATAATGACTTGGGAATCTCCCTACATTTCAGTTAATGCACATTGCTACCATTCACAAGTTTTTGCCATAAGTGTCACCAGCCACCAAGTCACAATTAGCATGGAAAAGACATTCTCACACTTCCTTGCCTAGAATTTGACCCATACGAGCCTGCAATGTTTCATCATGGCATGGCTAGTAACAGTCTAACTCTGTACAATTTCCCCTATTTTGCATTAGCTGCCTTCCTTCTTCGCCCCAAACTGGTCTTCAATGGAATTTACAAGGAATAACCTTAATTTTATAAATCTCCCTTTGAAAGTAGAAGTAACACCAGTCTGGTGAAATTAGTAAGATTTGGAAAGATTCCTGTGAAGAGCCTTGTTGGGCTAAAACAGCAGAACCAAGTTTGAATGCCTCCTCTTTCTCTCTTTTCCTTTGGGTGATTTTGATTATCAAAATCCATGTAAAAAATTCCATACCATTTGCTTCTGTTGAAGTACGTTCTGACTTGTCGCAGGAAATTTGGACTGGAACAAGATGCAACATTCCAATGTTGAGTATAAACAAGGCCACAGCTTTATTACCTTCCCACAGGAGGGCTGGCACAGCATGGGAGAGGGAGCCTGTCCTAGCAGTCAGCACACTGAACCACAGGCGCCCTGGAGATCCACACCATTCCCAGCCAGAAGAGCAGATCCCTTGCCTACTGAAGTCTGCCCTAAGAGAAGCAACCTATGTGGGAGAGTCAATGTGTGCTCATCTATTTTTGCTGCCCTCAGGCCAGCTAGCCAGGTCAGTCACACTTGTTTACGTGCTGCCTCTTAGGGAGACCCCTAAAGCCCGGGAGTCCGATTGCACACCGGACTCCCTGCCAACAGGCTCCATCCCATGCAAACCTGCAGCTGTGAAAAGTTATTGACCATGAGACATCCACCTCAGACACTGAAAAAGGCTGTTTTTGCATTAACACAAGGTGGAGGGAGGGAGGCTGCTCTCCGCGGCATTCTGGGCGAAGAGGCCTGGGACCCAGGCATGTGGTGCCTTTATAGGGGCCACAGGCCCTGTCCTGCTCCCCAACACCACACGTGCTGCACTCACGCAGGATGTGCTGCAGAAGAGCTGCTGGGGAGGCCGCATCTGACTCCAGCTGGCCCTCTGCGGCATCAACAAGCGGCTGAGATAAGTCTCGGCTGTGTTTTCAATCTTTATTTTCAAATGTCAGAATCTTTCCAGGTTTCTTGGAAGTAGTGTGGAAGCTAGCATATTTGAAAATAACTTTAATTAAACCTTGCATCAGCATGCATGTTTTGGGGGTTTAAGGGCTTTTCCTTGTGTTTAAATATTTTATTGTTTTTCAAATAGACACACAAGATAATATCATAAATACACAATATGGAAATTGCATAGCAAACAAGGCATGAGAGTCTGCTTGCCAAGTAGCATTTTTCAATCTCTTACAGCTTTGTATAGCAATGCTGGATAAACCAATTAATGTGGTCCATGTCTAAAAAAAAATAAAAAATAAAGCATTTTCGGCTAACCTAACTAGAATTAGCAAAGTGTTTATATCATACAAATTTGCCCAGTGGTTCCTTTAGGCAAACTTTTATTTATTTGCATCAAATCAATTGTTCACATTGTATTATTTGGAACATTCAGTATTACAAAAATTTACACATCTGCGTTTGTGTGTGTGTATGTGTGCATAATCACACAGAAAAATGGATGGAGCTCATCTTCCCGAACATCTAAATTTTATTCACAGCCAAATGAATGAAAATCACCATAATGGCATAAGTGTTGCAGAGAGACAAAGGGGGGAGAGGGAGGGAAAGGGAGAGGAAACTATATATGATTGATAGTTTTGACCTCACCTGCTTCCTACAGCCCTGCCCCCAATCCTACTGGATTTCCCAAAGCTCCCTTTACCTAGTCTTGCCTATAGTTACCCATCCAGTCACTTTTATCTCGATCAGATCATGTTCACTGTACTGTCTTGTAGATCTACAGGCTCACTTCTGTTTGAGCTTTTAACTTTTGTGACTTGATAGATTTTATTAAATAGCCCATTCAAGGGGGTTAGGAGAGGATCGTCCATGGCGAAATTTCAAGTCAAAGTATACAAGCATGCTATTGCAGAGAGTCCTTTGTTACAACTGGATGATACGCATTTTAGAGCAATCTAAAAACTGCAAAAAAATCTAATTTGGCTCTTCTCAGATGGAATTCCATTACTAGTAGTAAAAGGTACTGGTAGATTTGGATTTTAGTTGTGGTTCCCTCCACATGGCAGTCCCTTACAACCCCAGAAAGTTAATTCTTAGCATTTCAGGACCCTCATGGAGTGTTAGAGAAAGCCATTGCAAAAACCAATAAGCAATAAGTAAGCAATAAGTAAACTGATCACTTTGTTCTGTTCCATATTTTTAAGTTAAGAAAAAAAATACTGTGCCAACTTCAAACCCACTGGAATCTGCTCCTTGTATCTTCTACCAAACTTTAAAAATAATTGTCCAAATTATTTCCTGGTTCACATTTTTTACTCACCAGCTGATCATTGTGGCTTATTCCAGATCTGCTTTTGAGCTTACCAAACCCCTAGTCATGTTCAGGGTTTTGGAGCTCAAAAGCTGATTGCATTTTGTACATGTGAAGCTGCCTTACACCGAATGAGACCACATGTCCATGAATGTCTACTCAGACTGGCAACAGCTTTTCAGGATCTCAGGCAGAGGTATTTCATATCACCTGCTGCCTGTTCCTTTCAGCTATAGATAATGGGGCTTGAATGCAGATCTTCTGCATGCCAAGAAGTTGTTCCATTGTTGAGACATCTCCTCTGTCATGGACAACAAGCTTTTGGATGTAGGAGACATATCTCAAACTTTGTCCACCGTTTATGGACCTTATATGCCATGTTTGCTCAGTAAATGTTGCATCTTCTACCATTTTATTAATGTTTTCTTATGTATCATTTCAAACCACAAGTAGAGAAATATCAACAGTACTGACCCTCAGCCTTGAGAGTTACATTTCTATTGCCAGTCAACCATTTCTGTTTGATTTTTAAAAATACATAATTCTGTCAGCAGCTTCTGACTCAGATACCTTTTGGTTCTGAGTGGAGGGAAAGCACAGCCCCTTTTAGAGGCACAGGCTGCAGCTTCAGGCCTCTGTGAGAAGAGGGATCTTTGATTTTAAATCCTATCAGCAAATGTCACCTCTGGCAGACTGGATTACAGAGCAAGCCACAATGTTTATTTGAACGGACTGAACTTGAGATGGGAGGGTTGGGGCAAAGATCCTTATTAAAGGTTCACACACTTGGAAACGATTTCTACACAATCACACCCACCTCCTCCTCCTGCTGCTGCCTGGGTTTCTTTCCTTCTTTTTACATGCATAGCATTAGGGAGACCAAAAGCCCTGTTCCTAAAAGATAAAAAGGAAGAGGCTAATTTCTGGCCTTGATTCACATCTCTAAGCATTCCAGTAAATCCTGGGCCCAGGATAGAGCAAACGGCTTCAATATGATCAGAGGCATTAAAGAACTGCTGGCTGCCGTTTGGAGTAGTGGAAGGGTAGGGATTTGGCTCCTTATTCCTTGTCCAGGGGAATGGTCTCTGATCAGTTGTTTTAGAGGGCTAGTTATAAATTGTTGCCTGCAGCATGTTCTTAGACATGGCCAGCATTGCTTCTTTGCTAAGCTTTCTTTTGGCCTGCTTCATGGCAAATTTAAGGTTTAAAGAGCCAGGATTCGTTGGTTATAAGCACAGCCTTTGACAAGCAGTATTTTGGCTCTCATTTTCTCCTTGTATAAATTGTGTATGTGGGGGGGGGGGGGGAATACTGGTTTGAAATCCAGTTATACAATTAAAAACCAATATGCAAACCACTTTTGGAAAATAACTAAAGAACACACAGCAAAGGTCCATGTGTCCTATCATTTGGAAAGGTTCAGCAGACCCATAGATCTGCTATCCTGCTACATAAAATCTGATAGGCCTCACAGTGAATTCTGCGGGGCCCAGGGTGTGCTTTGCAGGCCTTTGAGAAGTGCCCCCTCCCCCCTGCAGCCTCTTACCTGGTGCCCTGCAAGTGGAGCGGTGGAATCACAGACGTGCCTGGCTCTAAAAGGAAAGGGGTGAGGGCTTGGTGAGGGAGGGCGGGAGTTGTAGGGGCAGGGCCAATCAGGGTGCAGCTGGCTGCACCCTGATTGGCCCTGGAGAGGCCGGAACGTTCATCCCC
Organism: Paroedura picta; assembly: GCF_049243985.1. Taxonomy (NCBI): domain Eukaryota; kingdom Metazoa; phylum Chordata; class Lepidosauria; order Squamata; family Gekkonidae; genus Paroedura; species Paroedura picta. Next base: position 67,032,606 of record NC_135375.1, read on the forward strand.
CAAGGCTATTTCACAATTATTAAGAGGAACCAATGGATAATATATTTGTATTTGTATATTTCCCACCACTCTCGGCAAGCCGGCTTGTGGTGGGTTACTCCCCTAAAACCCCTATTTCCCTTAAAATCAACAATTAAAAGCTACCCAACAACCGGTAGCAACCAATGTACCCGCCTCACTGGGGAATCAGGGAGAGGATGACCCCCACCAACGGCATATGGTGGAGTATTCCATCTTTGGGGAGGCCCATAGATCTTCTCTTCGCCCTGGCCTCAACCATCATCAACAGATACTTTGGTAAAGCTATAGTTTCTGGTGATTCCTAAAAAAGCATGAAATCTCTTCTAGGTTTTCCCAGAAGTGACATAATACTGGTGCTGATGGCACATTTAAACAATTTTTCCTTTCTCCCACCAGCTGTGAGAGTTTCTTGCCCTCAGCAAGTACGTGAAAAAGATATATTTCGCATACTTTATGTGAAAGGAGGTGTCCGTGATTATTAAGTAGGGGTTTCTTGCTCTGGCAAAAGCTACATGAATATATTATAATCCTAACCTTGTTTACTCAAAAGTAGTGGATCTAGTATGCTGCTGAAAAGTATGAAAAATGATTCAGAAGATGTTATTAGTTCTGGAGTGATTTTTTGCTTGTTCCATTTTACAGATGATAAATTGAGACTGAATGTGGAATGGTTGCCACACACTCTATGGCAGAGTTAGGATTGAATTGGGGCCTCTAGATCCAGTCAGAGTACTAGGCAGTACTAATTTTCAGGAAAGAACTTCCAGCATTGAAGTCCAACAGTATAGTCTCTGTAACCCCATTTCTGTTAATTCCTGACATCTAGTTGCCTGAGTGGAGTTACAGGCCACTCCCAGAAGAATATTTTCATCACACTCTCCCAAGTTCTTATCTAGAAACCTGACCTGTTTTCTGCTGCCACTGAGTACCAGGTGCAAGATATGACCTGACTTTTCTCAATGTCTAGGACCCAGCCTTGGTGACTTCTTGACTTGTAGCCAGTAATCAGGATATTAAGTGTTTCATTTTAACTGTGTATTTCATCTTGGGTTTTGACTGGATTTGCTGTATGTGTGTTTGAGACCCAGCTGACTTAAGTTGGCCTCCTATTTTTTGTAAATTTGATGATTTATTAAAATGTAGTTGTAAACAAACCTTGAACTTGCATATAGCCTTCTTGGGATTTCTGCAGTGCTTCTGGCCAAAGTCCAAACACTAATATAGTCATACTCAGTACAGTGTAAATGGCACAAGAAGAATTTTGGAAAGAAATGAGAAGCAGTAATAGTGCTTTATTCATGTAGAAATAATAGCTAGGTGGGTGTGCTAGGTAAAAAATCCATTATAATTTCTGTCATATTATATCGGAGGGCCAATGTTTTCTTTATTTTGCATTTTGATTGATCTGTCTTATTAACATTCCAGGATTTCATTCCATGGTTTAAAAAAAAATTGTTCCAGAATTTAAGGACCATTGTTACATATGGCAGATCAATCTGGGGTCTGGGCAGCAGTATTTTAAGTGAATGGCACCAAATTTGTGTTGAAACTCATCTTCTAAAGATAAAGGTAAAGGCATCCCCTGTGCAAGCACCAGGTCATGTCTGACCCTTGGGGTGACGCCCTCTAGCATTTTCATGGCAGACTCAATATGGTGTGGTTTGCCAGTGCCTTCCCCAGTCATTACCGTTTACTCTCCAGCAGTAAGCTGGGTATTCATTTTACCGACCACAGAAGGATGGAAGGCTGAGTCAACCTTGAGCTGGCTGCTGGGATTGAACTCCCAGACTCATGGGCAGAGCTTTCAGACTGCATGTCTGCTGCCTTACCACTCTGCGCCACAAGAGGCTCTAAACCCTCATCTTCTACACCAGTCTATTTCAACCTTTTGACTGTGGAAGAACCTCTGAAATATTTTTCAGACTTTGAGGAATCCCATAAGTGGTGACATGCCCCTTCTGAAAAGTGGGTGCAAAAGTTAGATGCAGGAGCCATCCAGTCAATTAATCAATCATTTACTGATTCCATGGTGGAGAAAGAGACTAGGCCTGTAGGGCAACTAGGGAAGTGGTCTCCAGTGATGTGGAGTGATGTCCATCCAAACTTCTGTTAAAGGCTGTGTAAGCCCTCAGGAGTTTTCACATAACCACAGAATTCTCAGAAGCCCTGGTTGAGTGATCTTGCTCCACACTAATGATTCTCCATGTTTCATGGAAATTGAAGAAAGAGTTCCAATTTTACTATCTCCAACATGGTACTACATGTATATATTTCCCTAAACCATTCAGTCCCTCCTATGCTAATTTAAAGTTGGCCAGCATTGGCCCTGCCGGAAGCTCTAGGGTTGTGTTGCAGCACTGCCTTCTGGTAATAACATTCCCATTGCCAGCATCAAATTCAGCAGAGCCTGACCTGAGACCTGGAAAATGGCAGGCAGGTTCCTTGCTCACAAAGCAGATCCTCCCCTCACAAAAATATGTGCGTTTGTGCAACCACGCACATATACACACACACTATACAGAAGAATCATCCAATCAGAAGCAAAGCAAAGGAGGGTAACCAGAAATTAAATAATCCGTGCCACAATTCCAAGAATAGAAGCAAATCAAGTTGGGATGATTTGGATGGGGGAAAGTTATGCAACAGCTACTACTCCCTCCCCCCCCCCCCGGTCACAAGGTAGCATAATGTCCACTTCCCAAACAAGTTCTGAAGCAAAAATGGGAGCAAAGATGGGATCCACATCTAGCTCAGTAACAATTGAATTGAATAAGTATAATACGTAACTTGATAATTAACAGGTTAGGTATGCAAATATGTTGAGTTCTTAATGCTCATCATACCAAGTTCCATTTCTTCCAACAGTTCCTCTCCATTTTAAAGGTCAGTTCACTCCTTTGGCACCTGTTCAGAAGTTCTTCAGTGGTAACTCCTTACTCTCAATGAATGCTGTGAAAATATTACATCCTCCTGTACATTCCTCTCAGTTACGGACTCTTTACATCCCATTTTTGTTTATTTGTTTTTAAACTCAAAGAGATTCTCAGATGGTGAAAAGCACAGTATTCCTTGTTGTGGCATACCCCGTTTATCAAATGCATTCCTAAGGATATTCATCAAAAGACCATCCATTGATCTGAGGGCTATTAAGTGTTGTTGCCATCAAGGATTGGATTTCCTATGGCTTCTTTGACATCAGTTGGGATTAAATTGTTTTTAGACTATACATGGTTATATCAGGTTATGCTGTTGAATTGAATTCATTTGATATTTTTATGTTGTATACTTCTGTAGGTACTTTAAAAATAGAAAGGCAGCTTCTTAGTTAAATAAATAAATAACTTACTTCTTAAAACCTCTGAAAACTTGAAATAATAATTATTTTTAATGCCACATCTTAGATTTCCAGTACAGTGGGGGGTTTGTGGAAGCACTCTCCCAGGCAGTCAGAACAGAGATTCCCTTATGAAGGATGTCTACAGTGAAGATTATGCTTTATATTTCTCTGGATACCTGCCTTTTTATCACCCACTTCATTCTGACATTATGAAACAATAAGCTTGGAATGTTCATGCTTTCACTCTCTGGACAAAACTATACATTTGGGATGGGTGGCTGTTTAGCTAGCACTCACAGTGGTGGAAGGAACTAGCACCTGTTTACTGCCTCTGAACTACTGCTTGAAGTCAGTTTGCTTCAGCAAAACGGGAGAAATATAAATAGAGATACTTTCTGCCAAGGGAGAGACTGGTGCTTTTTGTGATCCTTGCCAGACAAGCTGATTTCCACATTTTCTTGAGCATGTAGTATAAGGCTACGGCAGCCTACATTGGGGAGAGAGGTCAGCAATGCCTTGGCTGAGAACATTCTTCAATTTTTAGAGTTTATTAAACACAGAAGAGGTACAGGAAATGGAGCTATGAAATAAAATAAAGCATCATTGCAAGTTAAGTAATCCTCCGCAAGCCGCCTAATATAGATAGGCACAAGACAGCTGAACAAAAGATCACTATGAATTTGGGCTGGTTTGTTTCATGAAACAATGTTTGCTGTAAACATCCACACTTTTGATGCAGTTCAAAAACAGCTAATCCCCTTAGATCAGCCTTCCTCAGCTTTTTTACCATTGACAAACCCCTGAAACAGTCTTTAGGCATTCCGAAACCCCAGGAGTGGCATGATTATGATCATGCGGAATATGCACAATCATGCAGAAGCAAAGCAAATCATGCAGATGCAAAGCTGTGTACATGCCCACCTGGGGTCCATCCCCTTCCCACCCCCTCCAGGCCTATCCTTGGTCATTGGGGGACGGTGGGTTGATATGACCATATATGGACATATCACCTAATAAATTTTTACCAAATTTTAACAATGTTTAAACAAAATGGCAAGAGCAAAAAGAAGCAAGAAGTGGGGAGCCTCTCTCCACTGCAACATTGCATATCAGGATTGTCTAACAGTTTCTCAACACTTTTTTAAATGAAAAATATCCTTGGCAAGCTTTCATTTGTAGTGAAAGAGTGGAGGATCTGCTTAACTTTCCCCCACTCAAAATAGACTCCTCCCCTGAATATGCACACCATTTTTCCACCCATAGATTACCTGTGTCTTGTCATTCATGGATGGCTAAGACTCTTAGGAAGAGTGGTTTTGGTCAGAGGAAAAGAGTAAAAACATCTTTCTGACCTGCTTTGCTCAACTTTGCATGCATTATACAGTTTGCATCCCATTTTCTCTGGTGTACATGCATGATGCTAAGATCAGAAACTTCTCCCCCCTTTTGAAAGTGTTCTCTCATTTCACCACTTGCATGTGATCAAGCAACACAAAACACTTGAAAGAATTACCATAGCCCAACAAACACCCAAATCTATTCATAGCCATAGTTGATGGAGATGCTGATAAATATAGAGACATAGAAATATACACATACTTTGAGAAAATATGCCTCTAGACAGAAACATATTGTGCCTATGCAAATCGCTAAGTGTCTGCCACTGAAGTTTTGCTCTCTAGCATTTGCTTAACTATATCTCTTTTCTACTTCTGTGCCTCCATCTGTTTATTCCCCCTCCTCTCCCCCCCCCCAAAAAAAACCCCTTTCACTTATGAATATATCACTGTTCGTTTTTTTTTAAAAAGGTGCAAGAAATACAACTGTGAGGTGTAACATATGATATTGCTTCTGGGGAAAAAATAAAAACACAAAGGAAGCTATATCCACATTTTCTTACAAAGGTTATAGGAAATGGGTTTTATTCATTTCTTCTGAACTATGCCCACTCCTGGTTAGATTTCAGGACGGTGCTATACTTTAAAGAAATTGTGTAATCCAAGCCTTGTCATCAGTTTTCTTAATTTATTTCCCTGAAATGACAGGTCTGGCAAAGGCAGGCTGGCCTCTCAGATGTCTGGATTACACTGTAGCTATGGAAACAAGTGTTAAAGTGCTATGAATTCCAAGTTATACCGGCACTCTGCACATCACGTTCTCCGCTGATGGCATGTTGTTATTTTACATGCTGACCAATGTGACAGTATCAATCTTCCTGACTTGTAGGAGACAATCTTGTCAGTTATACTTTGTGACAGACTCTGGGAGCTTTTCCTAGAGGCTTCCTGGTGCATACAATTTAGCATGAAACCTGGCAAAGCTTCATTAAGCACTACCCCAAAAGTTCCATTTGTTCCCAGTCTCCTCTATGTCAGGATGCGGAAAGATTGGCATCATGGAGTTTTCTTCGACAATGGAGACCAGCTCTGCACACAGAACATAAGTGTGCTACTTGCATCTGGGTTAAAGAACTTTAGGAGACTAAGAGCTGGCACAGAATCTACAGTTTACAGTTCACATGAGTGAAAGCATGTAGAGTATGACCCTATTTCCATCTTCCTCTACATACATTCCATACTGCAGGGCTCCTTTCGATAAACTAGAATTTTGTTGTTCACTTCAAACTGTTCAAATGGATCTTCACCCTTTCCGCCTGTTCCTTGCCCATGGAGACAGCAAAGTCAATGTAAAAGAAGAAAAGATGAGTAATTTGAATGCATTCAGGAGAGTCTTTTTAGTGCAAGGGATCTCTCACAGGTCTCAGCCTAGAGGTCAAAGGTTTAGAACCTCATCAGCTCTCCAATAATGACATGTTTAAGGGCTGGGAGGAAAATACTTCTGTGTGTCAGGTCAAAGGCATGTTCCACAGGTTTGAATATTGCCAATGAAAATAGGTCCTAGCCTAAGACCTAGACTTGGAGTTACTGGATTGTCAGTGCATTTATCAGAGATGTTCTAGGAAGGCATGAAAATAAAACATTGGCTGGATATTGTAAGAGCAAAACCAAAAAAGGAACACAACACAACCTTCACAGGTAGGAACTCAAAAGATGAGCTGTACAATAAAATAATGTAAAACTTGTTGATTATTTATTATAGTGCACAATGTGTTTTGACCCTACTGGGTCTTCCTCAGTGGTCAGAACTGTGATGATACACATATTAAACTCTTTATAAAGTGTAGCTGACTGGTTAGATGGGATCTGTAAATTATGGCTCCAACCAATATATGTAAACTTTATCCTTTTTGGAGACCACCTCCTATGATATGTACCTAAGGTGACCACTCTTTGTTATTGTTTAATTCTGTGCTGAGAGTGTATCTCATGTGCGTCAGAAAAAAAGCTAAGATTTATGAAGTTTTTATTCTGTTTTTAATTGTGCACTATAATAAATAATCAACAAGTTTTACATTATTTTATTGTACAGCTCAACTTCTGAGTTCCTACCTGGATATTGTAAGAGCCAGGAGTGTGCCATTGGAGAAGGGCCGTTTTGGTTCAGCATTAGTTATATGTTAGCCAGAGAAGGATAATTCTTGTGTGCGAGGTATTTTACTCCTTGAAAGCTTATGCAAAAATAAATCTGGGTCGTACAAAACTTAGTAAAAAAAATGTAAAGTGGTGAGGGATTAAAATAACAGTTGCTGCATCCACCTTTCTGAGGAAGAAGCAAGATTCACTGCACCCTTAAGGTTCATGTGCTCCCTGTCTTCAACATTCCTTTAAACCCAGGTGAAAACTTTTTAAAAAGGAAGAACTTGAAGGGAGGGGGAAGAGACAGACACTCAGTAAGAAATGTCACATCTAGAAAAAGGGCCTTCCTGAAGCAACTAAATTCAAGACGTATTTCTTCCTTCATTTAAATTTATATAGTCTTCAAATAGCGACACTGACAAATCTAACTAGGATGCTCAAAATGTCATTTGGGATGTGAACACTTTTTTAAAAAATAAAGGAGAATGAGGTGGCCCAGCAATCGTATGCAGTCATTAGAAAGGAAAGCCTTTCTAGCACAAGTGACCTCTCACAGGTCTCAGCCTCGAGGTCAGAGGCTTTAATACCGCATCAGCTCTCCAATACCATTTAAAGGGTAAGGAGGCCTAATTTCCTTTCCTGGTCTTGGGAAATGTGTGCTGAGAAATCACAATGAACAGTAGCAAAAAAAAAAAAAAAATTATAATCTGTCACCCAGCATCAAGAGGCACGAAAGTGTAGTGAAAAGCAGGTCAAGAGAAATAGAACCTAATCCATCTGTCCTGGGTATGCAGCATCACACAAATAAAGCAGCAACAGCCGCATTGGCAGAATACCAACAGCTCCTTATATTTAGCCATGCATTTTTTGGAGGAGAGAATCTATTGAGGGAAGCCTTGTTTATTTTACCACTACTGCTTTTAAACTGGTGTAATCCCCCACTTGCACTAAATTGGCGTGCACTTTAGCATAACAGAGCCATAACATAAGGTTTGGTTATTGGATTAGCTAAAAATGAGCAAGTATAAAATGAATTTTCAAAACTAAATAAAAGAGGTACGTATATACACATACACACACAGCTTTATCATCAGATGACATCTGTGAATTCCCTCAGCTAATGATAACATTTCTTTTGAGCTTTTCAGATTAAAATATATTACTCATCTGACACAGCAAGGCACCGCTGTTAAAAGACTAGACGGTGGGAAGTGGGGGGCGGCAGGATACGTTCCTTGGCCTTAAGCAGCAATGGCTCATGATTATCATGCAGACAGAAGTCTGAGCTGCTGCCTCTTTGCCAACTGGATGCCTTAAAAATCATGTCTTTGCTCCAGAAGTCATATGAATGGTCTATTATCTTCCATTTGCATGCCAGTTCAGACCCTCCCCAGCAGCAAACTTGATTCTGCTTGGGCCAATTAAAAATATCCCTTGCCACAGAACACATAGTTTGCACCACTAATTCCCCATTACTTCAGACAGCACTGGTTTCAGACAAAAGTCCCACAGGCTAAAAGAATGGATCATTAAATCCACAATGCAATCAGTCCCTGTTGCCTGTCTCTTTGCTGGTTCATAAGCAGGCTTAACTTTGAAGAGAGAGAGAGGTACTTGAGACTCCTTCTGAAACATGCATCCATACCCTTAAGGAAATTCAAGCTGTCCCCTGAACTGCCACATACAAAGTGTTAAGTGTCATGAGCTCTTTTGCCGAAAATGTCACCATCTCTACCGCCTGGCTGGCATCTTTAAATAGCTGGCTTTATTTACGGTGTGCATAGTGTTAATGTCCTTCGGTTGCTCTACTTTCAAGGATGGAAAAGCAGTTGCTAAGCATTTCTAAATGACAGCCCCAGGGTTCATTAAAAATATGGCAAACATTTGCTAAGCTCATTAAGTGCAATTTTTGTGTGTGTGTATCAGATTCCTCCTCTGCATGTTCTGCATGACCAAACATCTATTAACCCTAATCCCATTGATGAGGCTGATACATTCAAACCAGCAATTAGACAAAACAAAAGGCTTATTTATGGAGAGATTCATAAATGGGCTTTTCATATTGGGCTAAGCTGTTGCAAAACGACAGTTTTATTCCCTTCTGTTAATCCCTTCCTACTCGAGTCCTCCCTTTGTTTGATTATAGGTTGTCAGATTTAAGGATTCAAACTGAATCAAAAGTTGAAGTAAACTAGAAACACACAGCAATTACTCTAGCCAGGCACTCTTACCTACTTGGTATAAGTAAAATAAGTGCTGCACAAACAAACAAAATCCCTACAGGAAGAGGCTCCAGGAACCTGCTACTTTGCTTACCAGCGTTTCACTTCTAACCCCCCTCCCCAGTCTTTGCTATCTTCCCTATTCCCAAGGCTTCCGGAAATATCTCAGTGCTCAATTCATCCTAAGAAGTTCCCGGGAGAAGTTCTTCATTGTTGTCTCCTTCTCCCACAGAAGAAACTGAGACAGAAAGATAGTAATGCAACTGAGGCTACCTTGTCAAGTAAATTCTCAACCTAGTGATGAATGTGGTAATTGGTTTCTATAGCACAAGAAAGAGCCTGTGGGGTAGGAAAAGGCTACACCTAAATCATAGATCACATGCTTTGCATGCAAGAGCCTTGTGATTTAATCCCTGGAATCCTCAATTAAACGATCAGATGTGTGAGGTTGAAAATCCCCAGACTATACTAGAATTTGATGGGCCTAGGGTTACCTAACTCCTCTTTAAATTAAGAAAAACCATACCAAATTGAGTAAAGAAATAACGGGTGATACACAAGTACTATGCTCCCTTGTATTACAAAGTGCTCCTGTGTGAAAGTCAAAAATAGATATACAGGTGCACTGATGTATAAATCCAAGATGCTACTGTTTATTGCATAATGTTTGATAGTCATCTTTAGTTAGATTATTATGAGCCTGTTGAAGCCCAATATCATGTACATGGAAAATTCTTGACTGCAACAAGAATAAATATAACTTGGCATACTGGAAAGGGAAATCTAGGGAACAAAAATTAGTCTGCTGTAGCCTCACTTAGCTGCACATCATATGTATTGCTGAACTGTGCAGGGGAAACCTGGATTGTTAGTAACTCTGGCTAGACTGAGTTAGTACAGAGTTAGTACACTCTGTGTTAGGAAAACAAAAATATCTTAGGTCCCGGATTGCCACTTGAAACTGTGGCAGGAGAAAAATTTTAAAGAAACATTGAGCCAATATGGTGATATTAATCCTCTCTAGAAATCTGTTCCTGGTGATTCCTAGAAAGGCATGATGTCACTTCCAGGTTTTCCAGAAATGCCGCCCCCCCCCCTCACTCAGGGCCTTGTGGACTGTCAATTCAGATCTGGCAAATCTTCTTTAAGTTTCCCCTGAACAATTGCTAGTTGCCAAGTAGGGATGCCAGTCCCCAGGTGGGACCTGGGGATGCCCAGTTATACAGTTCATCTCCAGGACCATTTATGCACTGGGAACTTCACTGCCTCAGCTCCCGTGTAGGAGCACAAATCGGGGGCAGTTGCAGCACAGCAGGCCAAATGCTCCCCCGTGTGGGTGCAGGAAGAGGTGGGGCAATCTGCCACGACTAAAACTATAGCCTGCAGCCCGGCATGAAACCTCCAGTGCATAAACGGTCCAGGTGACAGTTCCCCTGAAGAAAAGGGCTGCTTTGGAGGGTAGGCTCCATAACATTATACTTCACTGAGGTCCCTCCCTGTCCCAAATGCCACCTAATCCCAGATGCACTCCCAAAGTGTATTTCCCAAAGTGAGTTGGCAATCCTCTGGTCAGACCAACTTTCTTAGGGCATTACCAGTATTCATGGCAAGAAAGTATATTTTCAAGTCTCATTATTTCCCTAAGTTCTCCATGCCTTTCACGACTCACTGAGCAATCCTAAAATAGTCTACTAGTAAGTCACATTTTAATCATTGGGGCTTCCTCCCAGGAGAATGAGTTTGTAGCCCCAAAGACAACATAGGGTACAGACCTACTTAATTAATGTAATCATGATTTTGTTCTGCATCAGTTTGCACGTCATATTTTGATGTGAATTCCAGTTTAGGCAAAATGTGAGTTTCTATAGTTATGAACAGCATGGAGGAAACAGTTGTCTCAATATCCTTTAACAGAAGCTCATCTTCATTAATTGGAAACATGTTCAGGACTGCCAAGAAAAGGACTTCACATAAATCTCCACAAGATGTTCTGATAGCCATTGTTAGATGCTTTTTTAAAAGAATAAGTATGATTGAGTGCAATCCAACAAGCTATAATTAAAAATAGAATTATCATATTTATACATAGTGTACCTCTGTTAAATGAGGGGGGCAAATGTCAGGAGACATTGTCCACTTGTAAGGAAGCCAGAGTGGTGTAGCTGATAAAAGATCAGACTAGGACCTAGATTTCAATTTCATTTTCCCATGAGGTTCAATTGGTCAGCTTCTCTCTGCCTAATGTATCTCATAGGTCAGTTGAAAATATAAAACTGGGGAAGAGAAAACCACATATGTTGTAGAAAAATGATTAAACGGACAAATAGATGGACCTTTGGTCTGATCTTATAAGCCAGTTCAGACTTATCATTCAACAATTCAATCTTTGTTTGTGAAAGATGGAGCCCATGCATGTCAGCATACAGTGGGAACTGAGAAGCATTATTCTGATCTTGCTTTTCAAAGAAAACACTATGATGGCACTAAGGCCAAAATACTTGATATGTGACAAAAGTGGGGTTATGCAACCTTAATAAAGCTGCAGGGAGCAGAAAATGGGTTTAAATGGCTCTGGGCCATCTCACCCCCCAGCTTTCTGTGGCTGTGGTTTTTGTTGGAAAGCAAAAACCAAGGAGTCAAATGGCTGGGAGGCATTTCACCCCATGCTTTCTGCTGGCTATAGCTTTTAATGGGGAGCAGAAAACAAGAGTTAAAACTTTAAACAGCTCAAGAACTGGTAAGAACCAGTTAATTTCATAAACCTGCCCATCGCTACATGGTTCAGTTTGTGGTTCAGCCATGAACCATGAACTGAACTGCAAAAATACAGTTTGTACCCATTCATATTTAGTACAAGTGATCCACATGTTATGTGTATTTTGGCCTGTTGTTGGATTAAAAAATAAATCAGGATGGATTTGTGGAAGGTACTTGCTGTACCTGAAATCTGGAATTAGTACTGTCCTAAAACAGAGCAGTCTTAATTATATAATTATAGTTATGCTTGTAGCCCAACAAATAGCCATGAGTAAATCAGAGCAAGAGCATTCTCGAATAATTTTCTCAGGTTTGTAACCAAGGCTGCTTCATACTAATCTATCACTACTTAAAAGTGTGGCTTACATCTTTGTCACAGTGGGGGGGGGGGAAATCTACATACTCCAAAGGAATCAGTTATGAATTATCCAAATCCTTCTCTCCCAGATGGAAATTAATTCAGGGGAAAAAATAATAATCTGTAGGGGGTAACATAATCATAAGTCCACACGCACCAGATCCAGCAACTGACTTGAGTATTTCTCTGCTTCTGTCACAGGAAATTTGAAACAAGAAAGAGAATTAACAATATGCAAGGCTCTAAAAAGGCATAGCGTATTTAATTCTGAATACTAAAAAAAAAAAAAAACCTGCTATACTGCATGCATGAGCTTTGTTAGCTGGGACTGAAGTTTCTGATTCATAAGATGGACTTTTAGGGCACCTTCATCAATTGTCATATGATTAGGACCCGTAGGTTGCAAATAACATAAATTCTACAAGGAAATAAACATCTAGGATGGATTAAGCATTTTGGAACTCATTCATTTTGTTTGGAAACATTTGAGGGTTTGGAAACATTTGGTACAGGGATGGGAAAGATAGATACACTTAACCTTTTTAACATCTTTAATGTAACTTGATATGCAGACGTTTTGCAGGTGAGATCTCTGCTTTATGCTCTCGGCGACTACTAATGGGCATCTAAAAAAGATAGGAATCTTTAGCTTCTCTTTGGAATCTCAAATGACTAAACTGAGGTGGCCATATTTTGGTCACAACATTACAAGAAGACAAGACTCACTGGAAAAGACAATGTTAGGAAAAGTTGAAGGCAGCAGGAAAAAAGGAAGACCCAACATTAGATGGATTGTCTCCACCATATTCTAGGAAATTGATTCTTCTTGATGGTGACCCTCTGTCCTTGATCACAGATAACGTAGATGAACCACTGGGGAGCTGTCCCAAATTTTGTCCCAGAAAATAAAGGGTTATCATAAAGTCAACTAGCTGGGATGTTCAGGGGGTCCAGTTCTCTAATATTTGTGTTGGACCACTAGCTGAAATCATCAGGAGCTTTGGTCTGGATGGCAATCAGTATGCTGATGACACCCAATTTATATTTCATAATCCAGGATTCTGGAGGTAGCTGTGAATGTCCTAGACTAGTTTCTTAAGCGACAGTCAAGTGCCTCAGAGTAAACTAAGTTTAATATGGAGGTGATATTGTCTGAGAAGGAAGAAAGTTTGTGTGGTGCTGATTTGCCTTAACCTTACTTAGGTGCAGTTCCACTTTCCAAGGTAGTTTCAGAGCTTAAGGACACCCCTAGATCCAGTCAGATAGCCATGTGATTATTAAAAAAACTAATAAATTTATAAGTAGTTTGGTGCCTTCTTTCAATTACAGGTAGCTTATAAATTGGCCCTTTTATCTATATTCTGCTAACCTGGCTATGCAGATCTATACTCTCATATCCCATGGGCCGCTGCTGCCGGGCACGCATCTTGGGAGCGGGTGCCTCAGTGGCGGATGGCTGGAGGGCCGCGGGGTGCCCTGGAGTGACTTAAGAGGCGAGTCGGGCAAGCGCAACACACGCCACCCAGGAGCTGTGTGGCGGCGAGGCTGGGCGAGTGCTCCCACAGGCTTGGGGAGGCGGGTGCTCTAGGGGCTGTCCCAATCTGGATTGGCCCGCTGCCTGTGGTTTTGGAGGGCCGGACAGGCCCGGACAGCAGCCCTGAGACCTGGACAGCGCTGCCCAGATGGCCTTATCAAAAATATAGAGAGGAACTGTGGTAAGGATACCTTAAAATACCAGCGACAATTGGCTATTTATACTTTTTGACTTTAGATTAAACAGATAGAACTTTTATAATTTTCTCTTAAAGAAGTTTCCGAATCCTCACTTGGTACAAAATGCAGCCATAAAGCTCCTCTCTAGGTCCACACAATGGGAACATATAAATCCAGTGCTACAACAACTGCTCCCTGTTCTTTAAAGCCCTTTATGTCCTTGGGATTTCATATTTATCGAATCACTTTTCTTAGTATATTTCTTTGCACCAGTGATGTTCTGCAGTCAGCCAACTACTGAAGTAGTTTTTTCCCTAGGACTGTCTATACAGCTATAGTGAGATCAAAATCCTTCTCTGTGGTGTGCCCATGTCTTTGGGATGACCTGCCAGAATATGTGAAGAGGGCACCTTCACTTGCTACATTTAGGAAGGCATGTATGGCATTCTTATTCCATGGGATGCTTAGTGGAGGGTAAATTGTTTCAGCAGATTTGACTGTACTTGTTCTGCTCCTATGTTGATTGATCATATGTGTGTTAACTCTTAAGAGTTTTTATACTCGTAACTTGTGCAACTCAATGTATGCTTTAATTTTGTTAACTTGACTGCTATAATGTTAATCCTTGCAACTTGGTTTGCCACCTTGGGTTGAAGGAGATACAGTGGGATAGAAATATTTAAATAAATACTCTGTAATTGCAGCTTCTCTATATCAACACCCCCTTTCAGGGCACCTGAAGCCAAGCAAGGAAAACTTTCCCACAGTTACAACTCATTGCCAGTCTACAGATAACATTTCTCCTGGGGGAAAACGGCCACTTCTGAAGGTGGACTGTATGGCATTATATTCCACAGAGGCCTCTTCTCCCCCCAAATGCCATCCTTCCCAGCTCCAGTTCCAGATTAGATTGTCAGGAATTTGCCAGTTGAGAGCTGGCTACTTTATTCCAGTCAAATATACACAACAAAACCCATTCACCTAAAAGTGCTGTGGTTGTTGCTTTTAAAAAAGGAACACCTTTGGTTCCTGTCATCTAGTTAGGACTGTGTAGTATATAAGTCCTCCTATAACAACAACAACAACAACAACAACAACAACAACAATAACCTTTCTATGCAGCCCCTTCCCATGAGAGAGAAAGCCCTGGTTCTGGTTGAGGCCGGTTTCATTCTTCTGGGGCCAGAGACCCTGGGAAGATTTTGTGAGCTTGAGCACAAATTTTTTTGAGGGGCATAAGGGAGGAGGCAGTCCCATACGTATGAAGGTCCCAGACAGTTTAGGGCTTTGAAAGCAAGTACCAGAACTTTGAATCTGAATCAGTTCTCAATCCACAGCCAATGCAGCTGGGAGAGTCTTCAATAAGTACAGTTGGGGGGAAACAAAGTAACAGTTCTGACTTTCCATCAATGTCCGCCAAATTCAGAAAAGATCCCCATTACCTCATTGATGGCTTCTTTGCATGACAGCATCTAGAGAGTTTCAAAACCATAGTTTTGTTTTTTTTAGGTTGTGACTGTGCAGTTTCAAATGGGAAGCACACAAATGCCAAGTTAGGCAACATATCATAACGGTCTGATAAAAATCAAAAGCTAACAATCACAATTAATGCACAATGACCAAAGTTTAGAACAGCTAATTGAGTGGCACAATGTCAACAGGAGGGTATCTGGGGTTCAGCCCAAGTTGAAAACCATATGTTTGCTTTCCAGCCATGAAGTACTTGCAGAAGTATCTTCACCCCCTTGGAAGCTGTAACAACTGACCTGGAAGTGAGTGTCATTTTTCTTTTCCATCTCCACAGGAATCAGTTCATCATCCAAGGGGGATGTCACTTTTGTGTTGCCACTTTCTAGGGAGCAGCAAGCAGAAGGACAATTAATATATTCAGTGTTTGTTTTTTGCTTTATAGGAGAACTTGCGGATGAAAGTCAGGCTAAAAAGTAGAGTTTCCAGCTCTCAAGTGGGGCCTGCAGATGTCCTGGAATTATATTTGATCTCCATACTAGAGATAAGTTCCCCTGGAGGCTACTTGGAGGGTAGACTCTATGACCCTACTAAACTCCCTTCTTTACCTGAGCTGTTAGTGGGATTAATCCAAGTGGGGTTTATATTGGAATGAAGGAAGAATTACACTGAGACCAATAAAAGCTCTGCAGCAGATTTTGTAATGCCTCCCACCACCACCACCACCACCACCACCATGTAGACTCTTCTTCCTTCTTAGAAAAGTTTCCCATGGAGTGTGACACAATAACAGTGCCTGTTCCCGGGGGCTCCAGAATATCTCACACAAAACCAACAAAACTATTTCCTCACTGAAATACTAGTCAGGATAGGATGTTATCAAGGGAAATGAATAGTCCTTTTTAACTTCACAAATCAAATTTGTGGGTTCATTTCCTTTGCAGATACTTGGATCAGAATGCATACCATGTGGCTGTGTTAATTAGCTGCTTTCAAATTTGATCATTGGGATATTGCCTTCTCAGATCAACCCTAGTAATTGCTTCTTCTGTTGTCCTGCCTCCCTCCCATCAAGCAGTCTTCTTGAAGTATGTGGAAGTGGGGCATGAGTCACAGCATCAAGAGCACTCATGCTGAAATCTGCAAGTGGCTCACCACCCACATGGGCCTTTATCAGGCCAGGAGTACTTTCTTTTTTAAAAAGAACACTTCTTTGAATCTTTTTTCCCTTTGTCTTTGCTAATGCAAAAACAGTTTGATGTTGCCTTCCTCCAAATAATATCATAAACATCACATAATGAAATATAGGGACTCAACAAGTTTTGGAACTTTTATCCTTAATAAAGTTTTTCTCCCCTTGATGGATAGCTTTCTATATATATAAAATATAGCTTTCTATATGTGTGTGTGTGTGTGTGTGTGTGTATATATATATATATATATATATATATATATATATATATACATAATTTATTTATTTTTCAATTTATTTCCCGCCACTCCCTAAGCGACACATGATGGGTCACAATGTCTTAAAAACCCCATTAAAATTCCCATTAAAAGACTTTAAAACCATCACAACATGGCGGCAGCAAAAAAAGATCCCCCTTCTAAGGGGGGGGGGCGGCGAAGAAGGAGGTCAATGGTATAGAGAAGCCCAGGGAGGAGCCATCGATGTACCTTGCTGACCCCAGCCTCAACCATAGACCTGGCGGAAGAGCTCCATTTTGCAGGCCCTGCGGAACACCGAAAGATCCCGCAGGGCCTGCAGCTCACCTGGGAGCTTATTCCACCAGGTGGGGGCCAGGACCGAAAAGGCACTGGCCCTGGTAGAGGCTAGGCGTGCTTCCCTAAGGCCGGAAACAACCATCAAGTTTTCGCCCGCAGAGCGCAAGGCCCTGCGGGAGGCATAGGGCGATAGGCGGTCGCTCAGGTATGTGGGTCCCAGCCCGCGTGTAGCCTTAAAGGTTAAAACCAAAACCTTGAACTGGATCCAGGCAGCAATAGGCAGCCAATGCAGCTGCCTCAGTACAGGCTGGATATGGGCCCTCCAAGGTGTACCAGTGAGGACCCTAGCAGCTGCATTTTGCACCAGCTGAAGTTTCCGGATCAAGGACAAGCGTAGGCCCACGTAGAGCGAGTTACAGAAATCTAGTCTGAAGATGACCGTCACATGGATCACAGTGGCCAAGTGTTCAGGGAACAGGTAGGACGCTAGCAGTCAGGTTTGGCAAAGATGGAAAAACACCTGGCTGGCTACTTTCTTGACCTGTGCCTCCATAGTCAGGGAGGCATCAATAGTCACACCCAAATTCCTGGCCTGTGATGTGATGGTGAGTTGCGCCCCTGCCAGGGTGGGTAAGCGCATTTCCTGGTCCTGCCCCCTACTACCCAGCCACAGGACCTCCGTCTTGGAGGGGGTGAGTTTCAGATGACTCTGCTCAAACCATTCTGTCACCGCTTCAAAACATCTGGCGAATGGTTCTGGGGGAGAGTCCAGGCGGCCGTCCATAAGGAGATAGAGCTGGGTGTCATCAGCGTACTGATGGCTACCCAGCCCAAAACTCTGCATCAGCTGGGCCAGAGGGCGCATAAAGATGTTAAACAATGTGGGGGAAAGAACCGCGCCCTGTGGGACCCCACAAGGGAGTCTATAGGGGCGCGAGAACTCATCCCCCACTGCAACCCTCTGGGTCCAGTTCTGGAGGAAGGAGCATATCCAGCGCAAGTCTGTGCTCCGTATCCCCATGCCAGCGAGGCGGTGGACCAATAACTCATGGTCCATGGTGTCAAAAGCGGCCAACAGATCCAAAAGGACCAGCACGGCTGACCCGCCTCTATCCAGCTGGCGACGGAGATCGTCCAGCAGGGCAACCAACACCATCTCAACCCCGTGGCCAGGACGGAAGCCAGACTGATATGGGTCAAGTGCCAAAGTTTCTTCCAAGAATGCTAGGAGCTAGTCTGCCGCAGCCCTTTCCACCAGCTTGCCCAGGAACACTAAGTGCAACACTGGGCGGTACTTGGCAGGGTCTTGCGGGTCAGTGAACAGTATGTGCTTTAGATGCACACAATTATAGCCTCAGTTCCCCATAATCTCCTACTAAAAGAGGTCAAGTAGCAGGTGATGTGAACAACCTCTGCCTGAGTGCCCAGAGATCCACCACTGTTCAGCACAGGCAGTATTGGCATCTGTGTGTCTGTGTTTCTGTGTGTCTGTCTGTCTCTCTATTTGGTGATTTTGGTTGCTTGTCTTAGGGAAGTTTACATAGTATAAAAACTCAGTAAACCATTCATTAATTGGTGGACTCAGCATGCAGCAACTTCATGTGTTCATGTTGAAGCCAGTTGGGGAAAGTGTGGGGGAGAGACAGTGGGTAGAGTGCTAGATTTACCAGTTAGACTCTGATCTGCTAGGGCCTCCTCTACCTTCAAGGTTTGGCTGGTCAGAACCCTGTTGGCCCCGTTAGTTTCAGAATGGCAGCAGAAGGGTTTTAAATGCATCCCACTTCTACAGGTCCCCAGGGAGGATTGTCCAGCTGTTGTCCTGCTACTTGACCATCCTCACAGCAGTGAATCTCACCCAATGTTTCCTCCCTGGCTAAAATATGCTTGGGATTAAATAGCCCAGGCTGTTTTCCCTTGGGTCATCCTCCCTTCCCTTTATCCTGGCCTTTCTCAACTTTTTTACCATTGAGAAACCCCTGAAACATTCTTCAGGCTTCAAGTAACTCCAGAAATGGTGTGATCATGTAGAATATGGTTGGGAAACATAGCAGTGTTCATGCCCACTGAAGCCTACTCCCCTTCCTAACCCCTCCAGGCTCATCATTGGCCATTTTGGGAAGGGTGGGTCGGTCAACATGACCATATACGGTCATATCACCCAATAAATGTTTAACAAATTATAAACTATATAAGAAATTAATTAATTCCCATCCATTTGGGAAACCCTTCCAGGGCTGTCAAGAAGCCCTAGGATTTCATGAAACCCTGGTTGAAAAACCCTTCTGTAGCCATTCATATGGATGAATAATTCCGTTTCCCAACCATGGCCTCTAGCAGTGGTCTGGGAGTTTTGGTCTGCCTCTGCTTCTTCCAGACCTTGTATTGGAACTCTCTGGAAATCATGTGAAAATATTTGTGCTGTCACTTCCTTTGCTATGGGAGTGATCTGGTGATACCATATCTGGTGGTATTGTCTGGGTGATTACATGTAACTCCTGGAGGCATAGCAAGAAAGTGTTGCCTGCTGACATCACTCTTGGCATTTTTTGAAGCCAAAAGAATGTTTCAGGAGGTTCTCAATGGTAAAAAGGTTGAGAAAGGCTGCTCTAGATAAAGGCACTTCTTGTGACTGTTTATCATGTTAAAAAAGTCCACATACAATAACCTTCAGTCAAAGGAAGCAAATGGCATAATATGAACAAGATACACTCTTAGAAACAGTGAGCCTATGAATATGGCAGGGGGGCATTTAAAGGGAGAAGCCATGCAGCTGTCATTATCATATGTTAGGCTACTTCCTTTAAATGCTCACCCCACCATCATAGAGAATGAAGTGTATATGGGGGGATTTAAAGGTAGAGGGTGGCAGCCCAACAGCTAATAAGGACAGCCACACCATCCACTCCCTTTAAATTCCTCCACAAGATGGGGTAGAATTTAAAGGGAGCAGCAGAGTGGATGTCATTATCAACTGTTAGGAAGCTTCCCACTCCCTCTAAATGCTCCCCCCTATCTTCACAGGCAACTTTGCCTGAGAAGGTAATGGTGGTAGGGAAAACATACATTTGCAAAATTGAAACTTTTCAGATTTCGCCGAATATGAAAAAAGGAAGGGGTACTTGTGCAATTTGTATTCGGCCTAAATAGTTTTAGGCCAAACCAAAACAGTACAATTTTTTGTTTCTGTACATGCCTAATTGCTACCACTTATTCCCTCCCCTCCTTTTACAAGAGCATTCTATGCTTTCATTCTATGCTTTTCACTTGTTCACCTGGAACATGCTGTTTTCCTAGAGCTGGACCACTTGTGTCCACTTTCTCCCCTACCTTTTCCTCCATTCATATTTCAGAGATCTTGTCTATCACTGATGAATGATGAAGCAACAGTTTTAACAAAAACATTTGGTTATCTTCTAAGTAATCTAATGGTATCTTATACTACCAGAGTGCTTTCTATCACTCTCTATGCCAAAGGCATTTTACAGCTTACTTACCCATTTAAATGAGCCATACATTTGTTTCATTGACTTTCTAACTAGCTTAATTGTTTCTTCTTTCTTTCTTTCTTTCTTTCTTTCTTTCTTTCTTTCTTTCTTTCTTTCTTTCTTTCTTTCTTTCTTTCTTTCTTTCTTTCTTTTTCTTGATAGGAGATCTGCAAAGATGCTTTTGATATACAGAGGTCTATTCCCTCTCCAATTAACAACAGACAACTGCACATTGAAGCATAGTATTGAAGGGGAGGAAAAACTACTTGAAAATTGGAACTAACCAGAAATCAAACACTGAAGGCACAATCAAACCAAAGTTCTCTTCAATTCCCATCAAGTTCAGTGGGAGAGATGTATAGCATATAGTTATCCATATTGAAAACAATGGTTGCACATTGTTTAATACAAATGACAAATTAAACTTTACTATTAAAAATCCATCCTTTCTATAAGATGAAAGGTTACTCCTAAAACCTGTATACCATTGAGACAGATGCCACTCAAGCAATACTAAGCTCAAATGCAAAGTTTGAAAATAAAATATGCTAGAAAGGAAAGAAAGAGAAAACTAGTAGGATTCAGTTGAAATGCACCATCAAAAGCAGGTTCTTTGCTTGCTATAGATTTAGCTTCTAGTCCAACAAGTCAAGGAGGCTTGCTAGAGTTTCCCCTGTGGGCTATGGAACCCTGGACTTACTTTGTTAAGCATACTTTGTTTAATTTTTAAAGTATGCATATGCTATAGTGCAAAAACAAGTTTTTAGATCTCTACCCTGTTGGCATTTGCTCCTCAGAAATATGGAACCAAATGGCCCACAAAGGTCTCATTCATGTTAAATCAGTCTCTGCTAAAATCACTAGTGACCTGTTAGGGGATGAATTACACAGCAGGGATGTTTTCCAGTCAACTGCTTAGATTCTACCAGTTTGTCTCTGAATCATGTATAGTTGCTGCTCTGAGATTACTAGATAATGTAGCCAGTTTTAAATAATTTGTTTAGCATTCAGGGTTTTTTTCCCCAAAGGAAAGAAGCATAACAGAATTTAAACTCCTTAGCAATTACAGCCACCATAATAGCAAAACAAATTCTGCCTCAAAAATGGGCATTGACATGAAGGTTTTTCTACCTCCCTTGCTTCAAAGCAAGTTCACGGGGAGTTACACATTAACAATCGACTCCCGTTGTTGTTAATGGGATTTGTGCCCCCTGCTTTGAAAACGGAGCCCTTTAGGCTGTGATACAGTTAGCATACCAAATAGCGGCTTCCCATGGCCTGGGGGGGAAAATAAGAGGAAGAAGAAGAGTGAACACACAATTAAAATGCCATGTCTTCTGGATCAATAAGAATCGATTCAAAAAGAAACACTTGGGCTTAATCCATTAAGGTCAGAGAAAATCAACTCTTTTGTTAAATAGCGCTAAGAAATTCATGCCAACCTCTTTAGTTTCTTGTCAGATAGTCACAGCCTACAAAATTCACAGCTATAATGTGTAATGATGTTTTAGTAAATAAATAAATTAATTAAAAGGCCTACAACTTCCATACAGTTTGTACTTGTAACTGCATTATCTGTGGATAAGGTCATCTAACATCCATCCATTAATGAATTTCAAAGGATAAGACACACTTAATATGTAGTTCTTGTTTTCAGATGTTTATGGTGCTTTACATACATAGGTTTGGATTCAACAGAGAATCTCCAATGACTGGCGAGAATTCTATCAATACAATGGACCTTCCTCGTCTCCCTGTTTTTGCTGCAGCTGAAAAGTCCCCCCAAATGCTGCTCCTGAGGTACAAAAGACCCCCTCAGATTAATCTGTGTGGGGCACATGAGATCATCAGTGGGAGGAAGGAATCAGCAAAATCCCCCCTGTTTTCTGTTAGAACTTTTCTTCTGGATTCCACTCATTGTCATTAAATTCCTTGCAATGGAATGTACAGTAGTTAATTGTTATCATATTGCAGAAGCCGAGAGAGAGAGGCAATGGGAGAGAGTGGCTTGCTAAGGCCTCTTATTTGATTCAAGGCAGGGACAAGATTTGAACCAGGCAATTCCAGATTTGTAGCTGAAGTCAATGGCATCTGAGAGCAACTCTGTATAGAACTACACTCTCAGTTACTCTGTTGTACCCTATATTCCCAAACTGCTAAGAACTCAGGGCTAAACTAGATGTGATGCCATCATCATGATATCCATGAGAATGCTGCCGCCATTTTTAAGTAATTTAAAAATGCCACAGGAACTGATCCTGATGGTGCCCGCAGCATTAGGGCTGATCCTGCGTTGAGCAGGGGGTTGGACTAGATGGCCTGTATGGCCCCTTCCAACTCTATGATTTTATGATTCTATGGTGAGCAAAGATGCTCCCCCTCCCACCTTGGCAAGGGCCTAAAGAGCCTCTCCACCACAGCAGTTCTGGCACTGGAAAAGGCAAGGGAAGGGGGACAAGACTGCTACAGTGTGGACCCAATCAAGGCCAGGTTTTTGTGGCATGTTTAAATGACTTTTAAATGTTACCAGCAGCATTTTAGACTAGTCATGATTACAGCTGCGGGAATGAGATAATGGCTAGTTTGGCCCTGAATTTTTGTTTTGTTTTCCGTTTAGGATATACTCTAGATCTCCTGTCTTCATGTTGAACAACTATGTCTATGTTAAGCTCAAGACCTCTATACCCTTCTAAATTCTTTATATTCTGAGCGCAATCAGCAAGAGGTCTAAACTTGGTGTTTTGGGAGGCAAAGGGAAATTCATCCCTGCTACTCAGGGTAAGGTACCATGATATTCAATATCAGGGTTATAATTACAAGAATGTATGTGGAGGGTAGAATACACCACATGCCACTCTATTAAGAGCACCTCATAATAGCACACCAGTACTTCAAAAGATAAATAAGGACATTTGTGTATATGTAATATTCCTATTCCTGACCAGCCACTCACCTCCCTGAAGCCCCTGTTCCACCTGCTGCATATTATATTCTTGGAGTTGGGACTTGTTTTAAGTCTCCAGAAACATACCACTTGATGAAGAGAATCCAGAAGCTCATTCCTTTATGCTGTTCTGGGCAGTCCTAATCAAAAAAATTACACTACTGATGCCTTGAGCAAGTATAACTTCAGAAATCCCCCACGTTTCCATTTCACCTCCCAGCAATTTTCACCAACACCAATTCTCAGCCAACCCTTTTGGTTGCTCCACACTTTCTCTTTGCCAACGGTCCACTCCAGTCATAAATCTTATGACCTGCCTGACTTGCTGGTTTACAGCCACTGCAGTGAGTAATAGCTAGTAGGCAGCGTTTCTTTCATCAGCTAGTTTGCACCTCAGGGTCCATTTCTCTGGCACTTTATGATAAAATGGAAAACATAAGTCTAGCCTGTGCATATTGCTAGTTGAAGGGATTCTCACTGTGAACTCATTTTGTCAGAGCTGGATAAGAGATTTCAAGCCAAGTAGAAAACTAATGGTATTTTGATTGTATTCTATTCCCCCCCCCACACAAATGTGCATTACTAAGCTGGTAGCCCACAATGGTTTCTTCAGCTGCCTTGCTTCTCAAGCCAGGATGAACAAAGAAGTCTTTAAATACCACAATGAATGGATATTAATAAGGCTATGGATTTATTATGTAGCTGTAATAGTGAATCAATGATCACTATGAAGAAATATGCATGGAAAAGGATAACGACCCATGATGAGCTGCAGATTTTTGAACATCACTAAGAGGTGTCCATTTCTGTTAATCACTGACAGACAAAAAGCTCATTACAATTTTACAATGATCAGACTTTCAAGTTTTATCAAGATATTTTTGAAGTTCTCAAAAAGTATAAAAGGCACCTATACATTCAAATCAATAAAGGTTCCTTGCTCAGTGTAATGATTTATAGAACATTGTGTGTGTCCTGTAAATATTAGCTAAATATATGAAAACAGATCTCACTAATGATGTTTATTAAAAACTGAAGTACACTGGAACAGAAATATCTGCAGTGGTCCTCTACCCAGCTAAAGAGAGAAACTGGATATTGGCCTCATCTCTTTCTGTAATGTCTGAGGCCCAAATTAGACATTACATGTAACATGTTACCCAGTAAGATGGAGATTTGCAGCAAGATAGCAGGTGCAGGGTTGTTGGCTTTGTGTGGGGGAGGGAACAAAACCATGGGGGAGGAGCTTCAGCCTTCCTCGCCATTATTTTATTTTATTTTATTATTTTATTTTCTACTGGATTTCTCAGAATTGACTTGCAGCAGGTTACAATCAAGAATAAAACCACAATTCATTAAAAAAACATAAAAAGCATATAAACTGAATAACAACATACTCCAGCAATAAGAAAAATAAAACTCCTCCTCTACCTTCCATGTCCTCCCTCCATCAGCGCCTCAGCGCCCCAGCCCCCAGGCATGCCCAATAGTTCTTGGCTGCAATTTCCCATGCCCTGGTCTCAATCAAAGACCTGATGGACGAGCTCCATTTTACAAGCCCTGCAGAACTATGAAAGCTCCTGCACAGCTCTTAGCTCTTCCAAGAGCTCCAAGTCCTGGCCCTGGTTGAGGCCAGGTAAACCTCTCATGGACTAGGAATTACCAACCGGTTAGCCCACAGAACGAAAGCCCTGCAGGGAGCAGAAGGCAATAGGTGGTCTCTCAGATATATGGGGCCCAGACTATGAAGGACCTTAAAAGTCAAAACCAGGACCTTGAACTTGATCCAGGCTGTCACTGGCAACTAGCTGCCTCATCACCAGCTGTATAAGGGTTCTCCAAGGTGTTCCAGTGAGGACCCTAGCTGCTGCATTTTTCACCAGCTGGAATTTCTGGGTCAAGGATAGGGATAGGCCCATGTAGAGCAAGTTACAGAAATCAATCCTGGAGGTAACCATCCCACAGATCACTGTAGCCATGTGTAGATAGGGAACTAGTAGCCTCACCTGGTGAAGATGGAAAAATGCTGTACACACTACTCTCATGACCTGTGCCTCCATAGTAAGTGAGGCATCCAACATCACACCCAGATTCCTAGCACAGAGCATGGTATTATGTTACACCCTGGCCAGATTGGGTAAATGTGCTTCCTGGTCAGCCTCCGTCTTTCCCAGACACAGGACCTCCATCTTAGAGGGATTGATGTTTCAGGCAACTCTGCTCTAACCACCCAGCTATGGCTTCCAAACAACTGGCAAATGTTTATTGGGGGGGAGGAGTCCAGGTGGCCATCCATGAGGAGATAGAGCTGGGTGTCATCTGCATACTGATGACAACCTAGCCCAAACCTCTGGACCAGCTGGGCCAGAGGGTGCATAAAGATGTTAAAAAGCATGGGGGGCAGGACCACATCCTGTGGAACCCCATGTGGAGTTGAAAGGGGTGTGACAAATTATCCCCTACAGTGACCCACTGTGTCCAGTTCCATAGGAAGGATAGCAGCCACTGAAGGGCCGTCCCACAAATCCCGGTCCCAGTGAGCCAGTGGGCCAAAACCTTGTGGTCAACCACTTCAAAGGTGGCTGACAGATCTAACATTATGAGAATGGGAAAACCACGCCCTATCCAGCTGGTGCTGGAGATCATCCACCAAGGTGACCAGCACCATCTCCACCCTGTGACCAGAATGGAAGCCCAACTGTTATGACATTTTTCTGCCTGCAAACAGCCCAGGGGTATAATTTGTCCCATCTTGGGGTTGCACCTACTTGCATGGATTTCAGGCTATATGCCTGATGTTGGGACTGAGAAATAGAATTCTTTTAGTGTGCTACCCATCCCCATTGCCTAACACTTCCCCTTGCTCTGACACAGATGATCTTGGGGGTGATGTAGAGGAGCCCTAAGCCAACTGTGCTGGGGGACTCCAACTTTCATGTCTCATTAGCAGTAGTTCTGGATTCCATGGCCTCCATAACAACCATCTCAGGTAATAACAGGACCTACACATTACATAGATCACTATCTGGATCTGTTGAAATCTGGGCAGGAGGAGTATGACCTGAGGATGAAGGAATTAATGACAATTCCTTTGTCATGGACAGATCGTCACATGTTTTACATTAAGTTTGCAATGCGCTTTGGTTGTTATGACCTCTAATTTTTGCTTATGGGGAAAAGCAGCAGTGAAAGAGGGTGATGTGATATCGAGGACCAGTGTTAAGCAGAATGTACTAGGAAGAGCAGGGTTCAGAAGGACATGAAAGAGGTGATTTCCCCTGAAGCATCTCAAAAGTCTTCACTTCTAGGTTTCCCTTTTGTTGGCACAACTGCCCAACACTTCCTTCAGATTTTTTGCACTTGTGGCAGCTCCTCCCTTGTGAACTGGTCAGCTGATTTACGAACCTGATATTTTGCACTTACTTCACACTGAAGAAATTTGGGATGTTTTGCCTTTAAGGCCACATGTGGTCTGGGCCCAATATACCTGAGGGATCACCTCTCTGTCTTCACCCCTCAAAGAGCCTTGTGCTCTACCACTTCCAACCTCCTCGTGGTCCCTGGCCACAAGGAAGCCCACTTGACCTTAACCAGGGCCAGAGATTTCTCCATCCTGGCCCCCATCTGGTGGAATGAGCTCCCAGAGGAAATCAGGGAGATCCTCCATGAGGCATTTGGTTGAGGTCGACCTAAACCACTGCTTCCCATTGACCTCCAAGCCTCCCTCCTACGATGACTATTACAAATACGCCCAACCTCCGTATGAGTTGAGAGCCAGTTTGGTGTAGTGGTTAGGAGTGCGGACTTCTAATCTGGAATGCCGGGTTCGATTCTGCGCTCCCCCACATGCAACCAGCTGTGTGACCTTGGGCTCGCCACGGCACTGATAAAACTGTTCTGACCGAGCAGTGATATCAGGGCTATCTCAGCCTCACCCACCCCACAGGGTGTCTGTTGTGAGGAGAGGAATGGGAAGGCGACTGTAAGCCGCTTTGAGCCTCCTTTGGGTAGGGAAAAGCGGCATATAAGAACCAACTCTTCTTCTCTTCTTCTTCTTGAACTGTTGCTCTTTGCAGATTCCAGCATTCTTTAATGTTATTGTTGTTATTATATTAATGTTACTGTTGTTATCACCTTGTTATTACAATAAATGGAGCTACCTGTATTGTTTCTTGTTTCATGTAAACCATCCTGAGCCTTCGAGGAGGGTGGTAAACAAACAAACAAACAAATTGCCATTGCACAAGTGTTGCTGCTGCTTATGCCAATCAGAATGCCTTTTTACCGCAAAAATGAAGTAGCTGCACAAGAATAAGGGGAGAAATGGACCACTTTACCAGGGGCGTCATGTATATACAGACTCCAGCCTGATTTGGGATATGAGAAAGTATCTTGTATACCATTTGGGAAAGAAAAGTCCCCTGGCTGGGATTGGTAATGTCCCACTGATTCAAAAGAGCATAATTGGCTGCCATCCGAGGACTCTAAAGTCAATATTAGAACTGAGAGATTTACTGAAACCAAGTTTTACAGTTGGTAGTCTTTTTTAAAAGCACACCAATGTTATGAAAAGCAATGTGACAATTTAATCAGGCTTAGCAGAGAAAACAGGATATAACCCACCGTGGTTAACGCTTCATCTTTGGGCTATTGAAATTTCCTTTCTTTAATTTTAGACATAAGCCAGGAATTAATTTGGCTTGTTTATTTCCACAGTAAATATGCAAACATATGTATTTTTAAATAATGAACATATGTGTTTAGAATGAAAAGGGAGTGGGAGGGTAAAGCACAAGTATATAAAACGGCAGTTGCAGTGGGGGAAAACACTGCCTTTCTGCTTGCCAGCCTTAGAGGTCTGGGATAGTTTCCCATTCCTACACCCACTGGCTAGGATCCAAAATAGTCTAATTCAGCACAGACTCACTGGGGAATCGCATGGGGTCCAAAACCGGGAGCATGAGATTGGGCTGTTTGCTACGCAAATGTGATGATCTCCTACAACCAGCCAAGCAATGCCTGCACTTCCCTGATAATAAATCAGATCAGAATCAGGTTCTCTCCTACCTTGCTGCTTCACAAAGCATATCTGATGATGCGCAAAGGGCTTGTAAGCCAGCGAGCCAGAGCTAGACGGCAAGAATATTATGTCTCAACATGACATATAATTGCCTTGCACTTTCCTCTATCTCTCCCCCTCCATCTATTGTCAGGTGCATTTTCCACCCATTTATAACAAAGGAAGAGTATGTGGGAAAAGTCAAAAGGTTGCCTTTTTTTCAAGCCCCTATTCTTACGCAGATGTGCTGATTTGTGAAAAGCCTGCCGTTTAGCTGTAGGGCATGACTGGAATTTATTAACTTTCTATAATAAAATAACAACAACAGCGGAAAGTGGGGGGGAGGACAGGCCTCTGCCATTGTGTTGTGACTGCATGCTTAATTAGCTATGTCTAAAGAGTTAAAGGGATGGCTCTCGCTGCTTTGTGATTCTTTACTCTTGCGGCTAGTGTGTGGCACGGTGGATATTAACAGCACGGGCTACTGAATGCTTCTTGGAAATTCTGCTCTGGAAATACCTGAAGGACACATTGAGCTCTTCAGAAATCTGTGTCATGATACTTCATGTGTTAACAGAATGTGTGGGCACATCGAGGCATAGCGAAGGATCAGCCCAGGGTGGGCATCTAAAGTGTTCTGCTTCACCGCTGAATACCAGAGTGAAGCGCTGTAATTTTATTCCAATTATACTCTTAGTACCATGATGTCACAGCATAATTTTGTACTTGTGCATGCAGCTCATGCTGGTGTGATGACAGCTCTTAAAATATTGAGTGATTGTGGGCCCGTCAGCATAAAATTATTCTAACATGGTGCCTTTATTAGTGCTTCAATAAATGCCATTCGTTTTGTGTTCCAAGGTGGCATTTGCAAATGAGCTAATTTCTCCACAGTAAAATAATTATGTTGCACTTATTTTTCAGGAACGAGGAAGGGAAGCAGTGGGGGAGGGAGGGGGGGAAGTGCTATTACATAAAAGAGGCTATTTTGCCATCAAAACTACATTCACTGTAGTTAGGCAAGTTGGAAAAAAGAGCATACTAACTAAATGACTGTACAATTATTCAAATGAATTTACTGCTTTATAAAGGCGTAGAAGGGAATCAACACTTTTTTTTCCCTTGAAAGAGGGGAAAATATTACCAAAAAAAGTGACAGACCTTTCACCAAAAAACATTCTTTGAAAGTCAAACAAACTGTTTTGCTGACTGATAAGAGAAATTTCGATGCTCACCATTAATTTCTTTAAGTACTATGCTAAATGCTAACCTGATGTGCAGATATCTAGGAGCAAATTAAACCAAGGGTGAAAGCATTTATTTCATTTGTGCATACGATGTTAATTATTCATGGCTCCAGGATCAAAATTTGAAATAGAAAAATATTACATTTACTCCTGGTGACATCCGTTCAAAACTTATCCTAACCCACTCACACAACGACACCCATAAACCATGCTTGTCATCAATTGTCACGGGTGTTCCATGTTGTGAGAACACAGGCACACACAAACTTTCATTTTGAAAAGATATTTCTGTTCTCCCTAACTTTAGTATCTTTCAATTCTGGAACCGTTTTGGGGTTGTTGTTTTTTGTTTTTTAAAGAGAATCTCATCCAATTTAATTCATCAATACAGAGTCTCCTCACAAAGACCCATGTGCATCAGTGGTCTTCTATGGCAGTGGTCCCCAACCCCCAGTCCAGGGATTGGTACCAGTCCGTGGATCAATCGGTACTGGGCTGCGGCTCCTCCTTGTCCTCCTCCCCAGCTGCTGCCTTGGGGGATGCCCTGCCACTCTGCCGCCGGCTCACCTTTGGTGCTTTCCAGCGGCCACCATGGCTGGGGCTCCTCCTTGGTGTGGCACTGTGCAGCTGCTGCTGGAAGCATTACCCAGTGGGCGGTGGGAAGTCAGGAGCACCGGCAGGAAAGCAAGTGGAACAGGGACTCAGGCAGCAGTGGTGACGTCCCTTGGCAAAAGACTACCCCCCCCCGGGCATCAGTAAAATTGTCAAGCGTCGACCGGTCCCCGGTGATAAAAGGGTTGGGGACCATTGTTCTATGGAACAGCTATCTAACATGCAGATGAATTTCTCACTGTAATATGAAGACAGACCATTGGTAATGCCTCAGCACTTGAAGATCAGGAAATAGTTTAATAAACAGAGGATGTTCCTTTCTATGTGGGTCATGATCAAGACATTAGCAATGGAACTCAGTGAGGTTGGCCAGTACCTGATCAACCTAACTGCATGTATAAAATCTTAATCTTCCGCAGGGCCTGCAAGACGGAGCTCTTCCGCCAGGCATATGGTTGAGGCCAGAAAAGCTCTCCCACTAATCCATCAGAGGATCCCCTCCAATATTGAGATCTCTAATATCGAGATCATTGTTAGATCCATTGCATTGGTGCCACCCTCTTCTGAATATTATTCTCCCCACCAGGCTGAACTTGGGGGGGAAGTTGGGTAAATACGATTAGAATTGTGACCACCGCCGCTTAGATGTCATATGTGACATTGTTTAACATAAATTGGGTTTTTAATGGGGATTTTATTATGTTTTAACTGTTTATGTTGTAAACTGCCCTGAGACCTATTTGGAGAAGGGCGGTCTAAAAATTTAATAATAATAATAATAATAATAATAATAATAATAATAATAATAATAGTAATAGTAATAGTAATAGTAATAGTAATAGTAATAATAGTAATCATCATCATCTCTTTTATTGTGGGATGGGAAAGATCCAATTAAGAAATCTAGGAACATACTGGTGACTTGGCATGAATTTCCTGTAGCCAGCAGGGAACAATAAATATAATGAAAGCATAGACCAGACTTTTTCAACTCGGGATTTGTGAAACCATGGGATTTCTTGATGGCCCAAGAATGGGTCCTGAATGGGTGGGAGTTAATTAATTTTAAAATATTAAATTAAAAAATTGTCAAACATTTATCAGGTGATATCTGGTCATATCATAGGGTCATGATCATAAATGGTCATGTCGAACCACACACCCCTCCCAAAATGTCCAGTGATGGGACTGGAGGGGAGGGGACACAGGTGGGTACGTATACAGATATTTCCCAACTGTATTCTGAATAATTGTGCCACTTCTGGGGTTTCTCAAAGCCAGAAGAATCTTTCAGGGGGTTCTCATTGGTAAAAAGTTGAGAAAGGCTAGCATAGAGTATGAGTTTCTATACAGCCTTCTGGAGAGCTGACTTAGCTAGGTAAGCTATAACCCCCTCCAAGCCCCCCTTTCCCACCAACTCACCTGGGGTTGCCAATGTTTGGTTGAAGGGTTTTGTTGTTTATTCTGTGCTGTTACATGCCTCCACTCCCTCAAGCAGAGGTCAATATAACGACCAATGAAGCCTTTGGCCACTTACCTTTAACTTGCAAGTCTCTTACATTTCCTGCCCTAAAACTCAACTTCCAACAGCAGTGAAGCGGGTTCAAATAGCAGCCCCCAAGCTCTACTAGTGAGAAGTACCCAGTGCAAATAAATCTATGAAGTGTATTTTTTTTCTGGGCTTATTTGGGCTTTCCCAAATATTAAACTTACTCTTGATTTTCTAAGCAGTCAATCCACAAATAGTCAGAAGTTGGACTGCTGAGAGCCGCTATGGCTGGACAAAGATCTCATCCCCTATGACCTTGATCCAAACCATGCATCTAATTTTGTGATTTTAGGGCACATGTATTACATCTGAAGCAGTGGGCTGTATTTCACTAAAACTTTATAGGACAAAAAATCTTTACTTCTATTTAAGTTTATCCTTGGATTCCGCCCCCCCCCCTGCCCTGCATGGTGTAGTGTTTAAGAATGGTGGCCTGTTATCTGGAGAACCAGGTTTGAATCTCCACACCTCTTCCACATGCACTCAGCTGGGTGACCTTGGACCATTCGCAGTTATCAGCTCTCTCAGCCCATGCATTCTTGGATTAGACATTATCTTGGATTCTCAAGTTCTACTTGGCTGATTTTACATTTATTGATCTTGCAACAGCATCTTTATTCAGCTTGGCTTGGAGGATTCTCTGGTTTGAGTTTGGCTTTAATTCTTGAGTTATAAATTGGTTAATCTTGCCACATTGTCCACATTTCTTTTGGAATTCCCTGATTCTGTATTGGTTTTTTGACCTTGGTTCTGTCTGCTTTGAGAGGCTTTTGACTAGAGATTGCTTTGTTGGCTCTTGCCTCTTTGGCTATTATTTCCCCTGGAAAAGCATGGATCCTACTCCCCCACAGGAAACAATGGAGGACTGCTGGGGTACAATGTTCAGGGGCATATAGAATTGGACCTCTTGCTCCAATTCATTTGAAAAAACAGAGTTATTTTTAGGACAAGAACTAACAGCTCTGCTGCAACTTTATTTATTTATCTATTTATTTATCTATTTATTTAATATTTTAATTTATATACTGCCATTCTCAGATATACCGTCTTGCAGTGGTTCACAAATAAAATGATAAAGTATAAGGCACCTAAAATCCCCATATAAACAAACATATGGTGTCATAAAATGAGTCTTCAACCCTCCTAAAGCCCCCAAAGCTCAGCCCTATAGATCAGCCCCAGGGCCTGTACTGATGTCCCCAAAAAATGGGAGCTGGGAACTTGATCTTAAAAGGTAGGGGTGGGATCCATGGTTACTAAACACCGATTCACCATCCTGGCTTCAAACAAATGCCTAGTGGAAGAGGCTTGCGGAAGCCCTGCGGAAACCAGAGATTTCTGTCAGGGCCTTTAGCTCTTCCGGGAGCTCATTCCACCAGGTTAGAGCCAGGGTCAAAAAAGCTCTGGCCCTGGTTGAGGCCAGGCAAGTGTCTTGGGCGCTCGGGGCAACCAGCAAGTTCATACCTGTAAAGAGCGCTACAGGGTGCATAGGCAGATAAGCAGTCCCTCAGGTAGGATATAAGCTTGAACTTGATCTGATGCAGTTGTCATTGCACCAGCTGGATATGGGCCCTCCAGATGACCTAGTGAGGACCCTGACAGCCACATTTTGCACCAGCTGTAATTTCCAGATCAAGGACAAGGGTAGGTCCACGATGAGTGACTTATAGAAGTCTAGTCTGGAAGTGACTGTTTCATGGACCTCTGTGACCAAGTCGTCTGAGGATGAGTAGGGTGCTAGTAGCCAAGCCGGGTGCAGGTAAAAAAATGCCGTCTGGGATACTTTTTGTGACCTGAGCCTCCATTGATAGGGAGGCATCAAAAATCACCCCCAAATTCCTGGTGACTGATGCAGATGTCAATTGTACCCCATCCAGGCAGGGTAGGCATGCTTCCTGGTCCTGCCCCCTTCTACCCAGTCACAGGACCTCCGTCTTTGAGTGGTTGAGTTTCAGATGACTGTCTGAGCCATCCAGCCACTGCTTCCAAACAACTGGCAAATGTATCGGGGGAGGGGTGGAGTCCAGCCAGCCATCAGGAGGTAGAGTTGGGTGTAATCCACATATTGGAGACAACCCATCCCATAGCTCCAGCCCAGCTGGGCTAGAGGGCACATACAAATGATAAAGACTGTAGGGGACAGTATTGCCCCTTGTGGTACTCCAAATGGGAGCCCAAAGGGGTGTGACAACTCCTCCCCCACCATGACCCTCTGTGTCCGGTTCTGGAGAAAGGAGACCAGCCACTGAAATGCACTCCCCCTAATCCTGGTCCTGGCGAGGCAGTGGGCCAACAACTCATGATCATTCACATCAAATGCGGCTGACAGATCTAAAAGTA
Organism: Paroedura picta; assembly: GCF_049243985.1. Lineage (NCBI taxonomy): Eukaryota > Metazoa > Chordata > Lepidosauria > Squamata > Gekkonidae > Paroedura > Paroedura picta. The sequence continues at coordinate 67,066,921 of NC_135375.1, forward strand.
CAAGGATGGCCAAACTGCCTCGGTCCAGCTGGCCCTGGATATCATCCATTATAGCGACCAGTGCAGTCTCCACCTCGTGGAGTCCTATTTGCTAAAAACAGCCCCTCCAGCACTCTGGAAATATATGGATGCATAATATCAGAATCCTCCCCCCAGCCCCCCAGATTCAAATATCAAACTGGTATGTGTAAGCTGAATAACTGGAAATAGCTATTTTTCTACTCCCTGATATGTGGGCATGAATTTTTTTTTCATGTGCACACTCCTACGTATCATTTACAAAGGGATAAATGATGTCCCACCAATGCAATGACGACAACCCACAGGCTGAGCAGTGTTTAAAATGTAATTATATCTAATTGATCTATTAATTTATTTTTATTATTATTATTATTATTATTATTATTATTATTATTATTATTATTATTATTATTTTATTTATTAACCACTACTTCCAAGCAGGCTCGTGGTATGAGAGGACTTCCAAACTGTTTCATGTGTGCAGCCTCTAAGACACATTAACATGAAATGTGAAGGGGAAAAGCACCCTTTTACTTTTTTATGGGAAAATACTAACTCCTCCCCACGTGTATTATTAACAAACGTTTGCTGCCATGCTAATAAAAAGTCCAATCAGAAGTAACATCAATAGATTGCAGGCTACTTTACCTAATCTGTGCCTTACATGTTAATACCACCTTCAAGGTCAGATACAATTGGCAAGGGCTTCCTATGAATCCACTTAAAATCTCAAAGGGAGTCAAACAAGGTTGTATTTTGGCTTTATTGCTCTTCATTTATAACATGGTCAGATGTTTAAGTGATTTAGGTTTCCACCTTCCTAAGCTAATGAACCATAAAATCTCCATGTTATTGTATGCAGATGACACTGTAATTTTATCAAGAACTCCCACAGGATTTAAAAGAGCACTAAGGGTTCTTGCCCAGTACTCTAGTAAGAACCAGTTCATAATAAATTACCAAATGGCATTTGGTAGAACATCTAAACCTTGGGTATGGAGCATAAATAGCCATAAGATATGTCTGGTGGCCAGTTTTAATATGTAGGGGTTGTATTACAAGTATCTGGCTCAAGAAAAGCTCATTGAGACTATGTAGTTGATGCTATACAAAAATCTGCCCATAATATTATCAAATTCTTACATACTAAGGGCAAGGTCAACACATTCCAATTGCCCTTAAACCATTTCAGGCTAAATCATTGGCTCAGCTGTTATATGGTACCATGAGTGACACACCATCTTCTTGATTTAACCCTCTGGAGTGAGTAGTATTGGAATTACTGAAAGCAGTCCTTCACGTATCCTGTTCTTGTTGCCAGACATTCAGTCATGTCTGACTCTTGGTGATCCCATGGCACAGCTGTCACCACGATCTCCAATCCCACATTGCCTCCCTCAGCCGTGCAGTGTTCTGGCCAGTGTCCATCCCAATTGCAGCCAACCACTATGTTCTTTGTTAGCCTGGTTTCCTCTTTCCACTGACCAATCCTAGCATAATTGCTTTCTCCTTTAAGTTGGATTGCATGATATGGCCAAAGTAAATGAGCTGGAGTCTTGTAATTTTGCCTACCATTGATATATCAGACTTCATGTGCTGTGGTATTACCTACTGTGTTTCAAATGTAAATTTGTGTTTGGAGACAAGCATGGTAGAAGTTGAGGCTAGGATGTGCCTTACCTCCATTAACCTTTAACTAAAACTTTATTTCAATCCTCAACTCTCTTTATTCTTTGGGATATTTATCAGATTTCATGGTTAAAGGCAGGTAGGATCAAGCTGGCAAATCTGGGCTTTTCCCTTCACTCTGTTTTGGAAATAGGATACAAGCAGGCAAAACAAGTCTTAAAGCAAAGGAAACCGAGCAGCAGGCAGACTTAGAGCAGTCACAGACTTTCCTGTCTTTGGAAAACTCTAGACATCTAGTTTCCTCAAAATAGTTATCTGATATCAATTTGTCAAACTATAACAAATTAAGTGCAGTAAAATGGAGTTCTGAAAATGGTACCTTTTTGTAGAACCTTGATGCTCTCAGATAAATGTCATGCTCTTAAGAGAAAAATTACTTTAGGATAGTGTACTAGATAGCTGCCGTTAGCTGGAGCAAATTTACTCCCACTTTTTGCCTGCGTACTCCAAAATGATATATTGAGATAAGACCCTGAAACCTACAAATAATAACTGGTTTGCTCATGAATGTAAGTGTCTAAATGATGTTTGCTTCAAGGCAATTACAGAATACAGGCGTGCTAGCTCCTCAATTACATTACAAGCTTTTCTGTTTTGGAAAAAAGCTTATAGACAAGCTATACTCAAGAACAAAGAAAAAGCTTTCTTCAATAATTGGCAGAAGCTAATCAGAGCTGCTAGACTCTGACTGAATTTTGGAAGCTACTTAATTCTGTTTCACATACTATGAGCCCACTTTCATCTCATATTTCCTTGCATACCTGGGAGAAACATTTTGCTAATATCTTTGCTCGTTCTTGTAGTAACTATGATTATCAGAGTAATTAGGACCTAGCTGAACTACTGGAGTGTCCCCCTGTTTGACCAGCTGAAATTGGTTTTCAAATTTTTCAAATGAAGAATGGGAAGGCTCTTGGTTCAGATTTAATTCCTCCAAAACTCTTCAGAGCTCATGTTGCCTGGTGGGAGGATATATTGGCAACTCTTTTCATTCAGATACCTGTGACAAGAGATGCCAATTACTTGGAGACATGCTATCGTATCAGTTTACAAGAAAAGAGTAAAAGTGGATCCAACCAACTACAGGCCAGTCAGCCTTTTATCATTGTCCAGGAACCTTTAAGTTCTGTCCCTTTATTACCAACTCATGGACTGTCTGGAGACTAATACAATCCTGGGAAGGGAACAGACCAGATTTTGATGATGTGTTGGCACAGAGGATCATTGTCTGACATTACAATTCTTCATCAATAAATATACAACCATGAGTTAAGAGACTCTTGCCATTGCCTGTATGGATTTGAAGGCTGATCTTGATACTGGATCCAATGGCTGATTGTGGCACAAGATAAAACTAACATTTATTGATTCTTGACTTATTGAGATTCTGGGAATTTCTACACATGCAAAATGTAGCTGGACAGCCTCCAAATGTTTGCAACATATCCAGGCCCCTCCACATGATGTTGCCTATATCCATAGGCTGCCCAGCAGCTGGCTAGCAATGTCACCATTTTTAACTCATGATGCAGTAAATCCAGGAAAGTGGACTTACCACCATAAAATGTGCATGTCAACAGTGAGCAACCAGCGAGCAACTGGGGCAAAGAACATATGGAGGGGGAAAGGTGCAATAGACTCAGCAGCTCTGTCCCACTCTTGCTCCCACTCTCCCCACTCCATTTCCTCCCCAGTAAGGGAGGCAGATCCCCCTTGTCAGTTCAGCCCCCATTAAGTCTCAGTGTGATGTTTTTTTTTTACTAATTTCCTCCTTCCCTTGAGGACACTAAAGTTTTATTGTGGATGTTTCTGATTTTGTTAATCATATTCTATTTCCAGGAGATTGCTTAAATCAGGCAAGAGAAACACTGGACTTTACCAGTGACTTACTGCAAACAGAGGACAGCAGGCAGGAATGAAAGGAAATGTGGAGTATCTTGATTGTTAGGAAGAAAAAGTTCAGTGCTCGGGTGAACTTAAAGAAAAAGACACAGACTGGAAGAAAATTGTTACATAATCCATAAACAGAGTGACACAGACAACATGTCTTTTGCAAAGCAAAAAGAGCATCAAATTCCATCTCAATAAACCATCTCTAGAATAACCACTGGCCGAATGTTACCTTTGCTGCTTCTGATAGATGAAAACACTCAAGACCTGGCATGCACCACTATATCAAAATCTACTTTGCACAAACATTTTAAGATGGAAAAAGTAACTACATAGTGAGTTTTCATATCAGCATTCATGTGCTAAAACAATCTTGTTTAAAAAGTTTATATGCAAATTCAGTTGCACAAAAGTTCATTTTAACACATCAAGTTAGAACAATAAGATATCAGTTCTGACCTGACTCTTCTGGCTCAGAAATGGTTAATATGAATGAGTGCAATTTTCAGTTCACAGCCCTAAGGCTGCATTTCTTACCGAACCAACTGACCTCAGTCAAGAAATATCAAAAACTGATGTTATGGCCAAATAAAAGGTATTCTAACTATCTCACTGAGGTCAGTAAGGATCTTCATAACTCTGATGACCCTAAAAGGAAGCTAAGAATGAAGGAACTAGATTTGTCACTTCAGCCCCTAATCCTGTTGAAAATACCCAGGAGTTCATAGCTGCAAAAACTGTGGAAAGCCATACCCACCAGCTGTGCAACAGGCTGAGCTCTGCAAAGTACAGAATGACCTGTCACAGAAGCCAAAATGAAATGGAGATGATCCACTTGTTACAGTTGCAAAGTGTGAAGGTGCTGGGGAAAAGAGCAAGGGGAGGAGAGGTGAAACAGAATATACATTTCACGCCTTCTGCTATTCCAGAAGAAGAGTCTGGACAGATACCTGACACTATGCTGTTCGGTATGCAGACTGAGAAAAAAATTATGGCTCCTTGGCTGGGCACATGCTTTGCAAGCAGAAGGTGCCACCTTCACTCCCTGACATCTCTGGGTAGCAGGTGTTGTGAAAGATCATGAAGAGCCACTGGCTGTCAAAGCAGACAATAACTGCTTAAGATGGACCAATGATCTGATTTGTTATATGGCAAATATGGCTGTAGAAACCCAGACCTGATGCTTGAAGGCAGTTTTGAACTGGATGCAAGCTAGCAAACTGAAGCTTAATCTTGACAAGATGGCAGTGCTACAGGTGGTGGAAGGTCTGACCCAGAGTTTAAGATGGTGCCCATTCTGGATGGAATTGCATTCCTCTTGAAGGGACAGGTCCATAATCTGGGGGTGCTCTTGGACCCAGGTCTACAAGCAGATGATAGCTGCGACCAGGAGTGCCTTTTACAAGCTTCAGCTGGTTAGTTAGCTGTGACATTTCCTGGGCAGAAATTAACTAGTCACTGTGGCACAAGTCCTGGTTACACCTAGATTATATTATTGCAGTGCACTGTACATGGGCCAACCCTTGAAAAATGCTGCAGCCAGAATATTGACTGGACTCCAGTTTTTGACCCATTCCCACTGGCTTCCAATTAATTTCTGGGGTTAATTCAAGGTGCTGGTCTTGACTTTCAAAGCTTTATATGGTTTGGACCTGACAAGCCTCACAGACTACTTAATCTTTTACAATCCTGCCCCCCAAATTATGGTTATCCTTAGAGGTCCTGCTTTGGTTGCCTCCAGCTTGGTATAGTGGTTAGGAGTACAGACTTCTAATCTGGCGAGCCAGGTTGCTCCCCCAGATGCAACCAGCTGGGTGATCTTGGGCTCACCTCAGCACTAATAAAGCTGTTCTGACAAGCAGTAGTATCAGGGCTCTCTCAGCCTCACCTACCTCACAGGATGTCTGTTGTGGGGAGAGGAAAGGCAAGACAAATGTAGGCCCCTTTGAGATTCCTTTGAGTAGAGAAAAGCAGCATATAAGGAAGCAACTCTTCTTCATCTTCTTCTTTTGAGATTAGATGACTGGCAACCCAAGTCAAGACACCAAAGCTCTAGAACTCTCTTCCCAGAAAGATTCACCTGTCACCTTCTGTTGTTGTTTTCCACCAGCAGATGAAGGCTTGTTTTATTTTATTTAGCATTCCCTCAATGATCCTTCCTACATGACCAGTGTCTTAACATTTTTATGTATTTAAACTCTTTTAAAAACTGTTTCAATGAGGCATGTTTTTTGGGGGGAGGGGTTGAGTTTAGTGGTTTTATGACTTCATCATGCATGTTTTAAATTGTTAGCCACTTTGACAGCCATTGTGAGGGCAAAACGATGGGGCACACATTCTGTAATAAAAAGTGAATAATAAACAAATAATAAACTACATTCATGGAAATGTAGTGCAGAATTCTTAACAGTGAGGTCATCTAACTGCTCTGCCTTTGGAATGTTTCACGAAGATGACGATTCATCTTTTCCACCAAAGACTGAACTCCAGAACCCTGCTGATAACTTCACAATTCTCAAGACCGTCTTCTGACATGGGTGCTTACCTGAGGTTTGTTGTATTGATCAACTGGGAAGACAGGCTAAAAAAAAAAACCCTCTTGCCTAAATGGCATCACAATTTTCTCTTTCTCCTTATCTGATTACATTACAGAGATTCCAAAACAAATGGGGAAGTTCTGAAACCATTAAATTGAAAGCCATGTCTTTGTCCTTAATCTCAGCTGTTTCTTTTTTATTCCTTCTCACTCTGCTAATGGCCTGCCCTTTGGGCTAATCAGGTTTCATCCAGCTGAACTGTTTGCATTACACAGATGTATATGCTTAGAGAAACTGTAGGATCACCAAGGCTTTGCCTTGGAAACATAACCCCAAAAAGAGTTAAAGCAGTTTATTCACAGCTGGATTGTGCAAACCCCTCTACCCTTAAGGCCACACTGATCATTTGAGCTAGGCAATGCAAGAATGGTGACTCAAACGAGCAATCAATTGACTGGCGGCACTAACTGTTCTGTATCAGGCCAAATCTCAAAGGCAAGAGAGAAGGAGAGAGGGATGTTTATTATTTCCAGGGCAGACTATAGTTTTACACACAAAAATCTATACAAGCCTAACAGAAATGCCAATAAGAACAACATTGTGGGCGAAGCAAAACACTAAGACAAAACAAAAAGAGAATGAAGATTAGTTGTATACACTATTGCCTATTTGTTTGTAGCTTATTCCACTTTTCTGTGTTGACACCCGGTTTACAATTAGGAGTTTTTACATATGTGTGCATTAGAGATTATTGCTAATTTGTGATTTCCCTTTAATTGGGAAGGGTGGTAACAGTAGACATCTTACAATAAAAGAAATATCATCATAGCCTTTAGTTCGGTGTTGGATTCAGAAAGCCAGGGGAGAGAATGGGCCTTTCGCCCTCAGAGGTCCAGCTGTCCTTGGACTATAATTCCATGAGCCCCTGCTGGCATATGTAGTCTTCTGGAGAGCCAGTTTGGCTACCCCTGTGTCGCTAAGCCTTTTCCCCCTTCAGTATTTGCATAAACGGCATACTTTGGATAAAGCTTTTTTCTCCCATGGATCCAAGAGAAACAATAGTCATCCACTCCCAAATCCATCAAAGGCCAACTTTCAAGACCTCCAGAAACTTCTTTGATCTCAGTATTTTTTTACTTAGGCCATATCCAAATACCAGAATTCTTTTAAAATCTGAAGTAGATTATCATTGTCTATTTTCATTTCCAATCGTGATGTTTGTTCTACCCCAGTTGAAACAAATTGTTGCCTTGCCTTAATTCCCATAAAGTTCACAAATTGCTATACTGGGAATCTCCTGGCAGGGCAAATTCTTTTAAGGCAGTCATTTAGCCCTCTCTGTCTTGGCCACACATACCTGGGCCACTTCATGCTCTGCAAAATATGACTGGTGTTAAAATATATTATCAAAATATACTGTTAAAACCACTTCCTTAAAAATCTTACATAAAGCAGGTAATTTATGTTGGGTGGATTGATGTTTTACAGATGGAGCACTGAAGTACTGTAAGCAGAATGGCCTGCACTTCCTTGGTGTTAATTTCGTGGTCTCAATCATAGGCCTGGCAGAACAGCTGTCTTGCAGACCCTTCAGAACATTAACTGGGTGCGGCAACTGTTGCAGAGCACTAGCAAGGCTGAAGCCCCCTGTCAGAGTGCCACTGGCACAACCCTCTGCTCTGTGTTGACCTTGCTCAGTGCTGAGGTGTCCATGCTGTGGACACTGTTCTTCCATGGCTCCTTAATGGACTGATCCAGGAAGCATTGAGAGCTCCATTTCCCAGGCTCCATGAATGTAACCATTTCCCCTAAAAGCTTCCATTGCTTCTAGGAGCCCAGAAATGTCAAGTTCATAAAGCCTCTTAGTTCAATCAAAATGTTTTTTTTTAAGCCTGCAGTTCCTAAACCAGGTTTATCATAATCCATCAGAATATGACCAGATTTTTTTTTGGGGGGGGATCAACCCCTTGTAAGGTAAAGGTATCCCCTGTATAAGCACTGGATCATGTCTGACCCTTGGGGTGACGCCCTCCAAGGGTCAGCTGGGGGGTAAACAACCCCTTGTAGAAGGCCACTTCTTTTACTTAAAACAAACAAACAAGAGACATTTGTTGAAAGATATAAGCTTCTACATAGCTAGGGAGAAAAGTTTCCTGTCTCTGTAGTGGAAGTTTAATGTGTGGAAATGAGCCATTCTGTTGCCTACGTAGACCTGGAGCTCTCCTGGAATTACAACTGATAGCAGAGATCATTTCCCCTGGAGAGCACAGCTGCTTTGGAGGGTGGATTCTATGGAATTAAATCTCACTGTGGTCCTTCCCCTCCCCAAGGAGTCTCCGGGAATTTCTGAACATGGAGTTGGCAGCCCTATCCATTTCTCAAGACATGGAGCTAAATAACATCACCTGTTGACTGCTGCCAAATAAGCAAACAATACAAGTACAACTAGAAGGACCAGTTTAAAAGCTGGCCAGAAAGGCATCAGAATGATCCATCAGCAAACTATCAAAAACAATTATCTTGAAACCTCAACTTTTGAAAGATGGGAGTAGAAGTCTTGAGGTTTTGTGCCATTGACTATATTTCAGCCAGATACATGTTGCATATGAAGCATTTATGAAGCTGTCCACACAGTGAGAGAACATTCTTAGGTCTGTGGGTAAGGAAATAACCACACAATTTCTGTTAACGTCAATGGGAACTGGGTAAGTGTTAGCAATTTGCAATCAGTTCTTACATCACATTCTTCTGCGGCATTCATTTCCATATTCAGGAGACCACAAAATAAACCTGTTCCATTTAAAATATGCCCAGCTGGGAGCACAGATGTCTTTTGACCTTTTTCATGTGGGAAGCCTCTTGCATTAAGTTTTTGAAAGGTGAAGTTTTCTTTGCTTTCCACTTTTCTCTTCAGTTCAGATTAACTAAATAAGTATAACCTTACATGGCCTAGAAACCACAGTTTTAAACTGACTTTTGAACATTAATCCATCCCAGAGCAGGTTCAGCAACAGAACATCCTCTTAACCACAGGAAAAAAAATTAAGATTAGACTGGATAGTTAATCTGATGTTTTTCTCGGAAGGGAATTACACTGATGTCGACACATTCACAAAGAGAAAATGCAGGCCTTGATTCTGATGACTGATGAAAAGACTCAGCAATTCCATTAATATATCGGAACTTGCCCACTTTCAGCAAATTTTGTTTGGTGGCATCACTTTTTACAAAGAAGTGTGAGCTGGGAAACAACCGTAACAGATACCTGCAGCCCATGTTCTAAATGTTATGGCCATAAAAACTGTGCTAGCTTTTCAAAAGAATTCCAGTTTTAACTATAAAAGAAACACACACACCAGGCAACTTTTAGTATGCTAGGCAGAAGCAAACTATAGCTGTTGGGGGTAGGGGTGGAGGGGGAGAAGCTAGCAGTTGTATCACCACAATCAGGATATGCATTTGCTTCATCTGGAAGTTTTTAAAAAATAATTCTAATTTATCATTACCATCTACAAGTAAATTTCTGGTTTAAAAACTCTCTTCTAACGCTTGTGATGAGGAGCATGGCAAGGTAAGAAGTAACTTCAAAAAGGATAACCCACCTCTTTAGACTGGGGGATGGGATGCTGAATTCCTTCAGACATTGTGCCACCACTCTCCTCTTCTCCTAACTAGTTGTCTGGGGAAGATCTGGCCCTATCTGGGATTGCTGAAGTCCATCAAGGGAGGAAGACTGGCTACAGCTCTGAACAAGGGTAAAGGACAATTGTTACATCCCTCCAAAGTTAATAAGAAAGTCCTGCCAGGTAATGCAACTTCAATAGTGAAGTTTATAGTCCCCTAGCTCTTTATGCACTATATATATGACTATAATAGGGGATCTGCAAGGAGTGACTGGATGAGGGAAATCTGATTTTTCTTTCCCCAACCTGTATTCATTGTCACCTGTCTTCCCTCAATTGCCAGTGTAGCCCACAGCCCCTCCTCAGTGTTTGAGTGAGCAGCTCAGCATGCCTTGACATTGGAGGGGGAAGCTCTACATGACTCTGTGTATGCAGATGTTATCTCCTTGGATGGGTTGACTCTCTTGGTTTCTGTCTGAGACATGCCTTCTGAACTCTCCTCTCTGTCTTTGTCTTCTCACTCATCCTGCACATGGCTTTCTATGGAGATACATATCTCTGCAGGACTCTCCTGTAGATACAATGCCTTCATACCACCAGACACATGATGGCCATCTGTGGCAGGGAAAATACAGGCTCCTTTCTGTACTTCCAACTGCAACTTGAATGTAAACAGAGTCTCCTTGAATAAATGTACATTTGGCTGCAAAATTAACCAAATATCCCAATACTCACTCACCATCACCCATGATCCTTTCCTTGTTCTGACCACCTCCATTTCTGTGGTGCTTGCTCAACTTCTGAAAGTGCCAGACCCCAGTGGTGAAACTGGGGATGCTGAGCAGAATTGGGGAAAGGCAACCTTATACTGGGAGACCAAATGGGAGTAGGCCTCTGTTTGTTCATCCCAGTTACCCAACGATGTGAGCTTGCCTCTCCAGCTATGGAAGCACCATGGCTCAGCATCAGTGCAGCCTCCCCCCTTGCAATGATGAGTCCAGTTTGCAGACATGGACTGCTCAAAAAGGGCCAAAACTGCCAGCTGTGACAAAATTATAGCAACAAGCAAAAAGAGCAAAATATGGTTGCAACTTTGAAATCCATTAACTCTACCATAGGCCATTAAATCTACAAAACATATAAAGTAACTGTTTTAAAACATATGGTCTGGTCAGACCACTAAAATTTGCCTTACATCTGTGGTAACAATTTAACAACCATTGGCTTAAACTTAACACTTGTTGCAGGGAGAGTGGGTGGGTGGATTTTTTAACCTCCGGCTGGCCTGTCAAGGAGCAAGAGGCCAGCTAACAGGCTCTTTAAAGGGGCGGCCCCACCCCTGCAGAGCACACATGGCAGCAAGCCATGCAAGCTGTGCACGAGTCATCTGAACCCCCCATGATCTGCTTCGCAACCTGCAGCCTAGTGGTAAGGGTGTGGCTGTGATTCTCAAACAGCTAGAGTAGATTACTGTAGTGCCCTGTGTCTGTTTGTCTTTGAAGATGGCTTGACCACTTCAGGTAGTTAATTATGTGGCATCCAGGGCTCCACATAATAAGTAAGTTGGATGAATTTTATTCTCTTTAGATTGGATTCCATTCTATCGCTAAGCTTAATTCACAGTGCCACTGTTTATGTTTAAAACCCTTAACAGTATAGCTCCAAAGTCATCTGAGGATGCTGCAACAGTAAGAGGTGCATTTGGAAGGGACCTTTGGGAAACCTTTCTTGACAGTGGCCTATACACTGTGGAACTCTTATTCATGGCACTTCGTTACAAAGTATTCAGCATCTTTTACAAACATGCCTACTCTTGAAAGCCTCCAAATCAGATTTGATGTCACCTCTGGGTTCTATCCTTTTTTGGATTGTGTACTCAAAGACATTTTAGGGTTTATGGTTTACAGTGTATTCTATATGAATCCAGAATGTGTAAGTTACCCTGTGCGAGTTTTGTACGTGGTCAGATAGGGTGCAAACCACTTGTATAAACAAAAAATTTGAACAATTTGAACTATCAAAGTTTAGGTATGCTGGCTTTTTTGCAGTTCGGTATATCACAACAGCATATGAGATCATTGAAGGTGCCTTATGTCACTCAGCTAGCAGAAGTCTGTGGCTTGCCTGGTTGGAAAGCCCTCAGGCCTGGTAGCGGTGCAGTCTCCAGAGCTAAGCTTGCCTCTCAAGAACTATGCCGTTATCTTCTCCCAGCAGTAGAACAGAGACATAGCCACCTGAAGACACAGTCTAAAATATGTACTGCACTGGCATCCTTCACATTTGGATTGATTAAAAAGCGACATTTTACATGGACTCTTCATTAGATATACAGTATAATAATATTATTTAAAATATTTAACTACCATAACTTGGAAGTGCTTCTTGACCTCGGCCTCTTGTTGGATAAAAAAGTGGCAAAGATGGCCAGAGATGCCTCTCACCTGCTTTGGTTGGTGAGGAAGATGCAGTCCTTCCTGGGTGGAAAATGTTAAATTTATGGGTTCGAATGAAGCCAGGCACATTTGGATTGATTAAAAAGCGACATTTTACATGGACTCTTCATTAGATATACAGTATAATAATATTATTTAAAATATTTAACTACCATAACTTGGAAGTACTTCTTGACCTGGGCCTCTTGTTGGATAAAAAAGTGGCAAAGATGGCCAAAGATGCCTCTCACCTGCTTTGGTTGGTGAGGAAGATGCAGTCCTTCCTGGGTGGAAAATGTTAAATTTATGGGTTCGAATGAAGCCAGGCACATCAGGAGTTCAATCAGCTCTATTGTGATATCAGCATGCTGATAACAGTCAGAACTGAACCAGGAAACCCCTCAAGAGCCTCAGCATATATACACCAGTGAACAATGGGGGCCTTTCTGCACAAGGACCAATGATGCCAATTGGTTTCACAAAGCGGAAATGCTATTTTAAATAGTGGAATCTCGGCGTTCCGCATACCTGCATTTGTAGTGGAATCCAGTAGCGTTTCATTCATTCCCCACAGGTTTCCTTTCTAGTAAAAATTGCTAGAAAGGAAGCAATTTTTTTCTGTACTTGTTCCCGCCCCTGGCTGTCAATCAAACGAACAGCCAATGAGCGGTTGTTATCATGCTCTGGAAAAGCCCCTTTCCCTTTAAGCACAGGTTTAAAAAAACACACACACATTGCAACGAATATGCCTTGATTCTTCCTAACATAGTAGAGACCCATCTAGCTGGCGTGTGAGCTGGTGAGTCATCGTTACCACACTCCCCCAAGTGAAAAAAAAAACAGTAGGTCATAGTGCGACAGGTGAAGAGATTGAATGCATTCAAGAAATCATTTTTCTAGGATCACAAAATAATGAGACTGGTGAGGCATTATGGAAATAAAACCTTGAATTGCTCTGGATTGCTCAGCAATGACGAGCTTGAACTGAACATGGAAAAGCAAGAACATAAGCCTGACTACCAAATGTAGATTAGTTAGATCTATCATATTTCCAATCACCACTTATGGCTGTGAAAGTTTAAACTCTGGTGTTGGAGAAGGCTTCTGTGGGTTCCATGGACAGCAAAAGTCACAAACAAGAAAATACTTCAGTGCATAAAGTCTGTTATATCAGACTTACTTTGGCCATATCATGCGGTCCAACTCAATGGAAAAAGCAATTATGCTAGGATTGGTCAGTGGAAAAATTAAACCGGGCCAACAAACCGGTGGTTAAATATGATCAAAATGAACACCGGCCAGAACATTACACAAGTAAAAGAAGTGTTACAAGATCAGAAATCGTGGTGGCAGTTGTGCCATCGGATTGAGTCGGACTCGACTGGATTACTATCATGATCTTCATCATCATCATCATCATCATCAGGTCATAGGGACCATATTTAGGCTGCAAAGCTCCTAGTTGGGTCCTCAGCAGCAGGAGAAGAATTTTAAAAGGCAATGCCATCTGAGATATCATATTATCTCTGTAGAAAAAAAAAGGAAGTGACAATAGGGTAGCTCCAAGAATCACAGGAAACATCATAGTTCTGCTTCCAGCTTTTTTCATGTACTTAGTTGGGTGGATTCCTTAGTATCTAGATACTGACAATTCTCTTTAATGCCACATCAAATGTTCTTTCAGTTCAGAATCAGAAGACATAAAAGAACTATAGAGACTTCAAACAAATCAGTAAAATGAGATTCTGTGAAGTACAAGGAGGTTATATCTTTCCATTAAGATTATCTACAGTCATTTTTTTAATTTAGCTTTTCTAAACCCAATCTCCATTTACCCTTTTTCTAAAACAAAGCAGAGATTAATCAGGTAACATAAGTATCTAGTTAAGGTGGAGATACAACCTTTTGCTACATTCCATGCTACATTCCTGTGCACTGTGCAATTTGTTTTAATTTGCCAATATTCGTTTTAAGCAACACTGTTCTTTAATCAGATTTTACAGTTTCAGTTGGCAATTGTAAGAATATTCTTACAATTGCCAACTGAATGCTTGGTCAAAGCTGCAGAAAACTGTTTGCATAAGCAGAGCTGTGCTACAATTTTGAAAAAAAAAGTCTTGAACTCTAGCATTTAATGGTTCAACTAGAAGGTACACAAATTCTTAGGGAAAGGTCTCTCAGTGTTATTATAATTATTATTGTCCTGTCAAGGAACAACTAGGCCAAGACCTCAATCCCAATTAATTACTACATTTTAATTCAGGTTGGGATTCTTAATAATATCTATCAACTAAGTCCAGTGTGCATTAAAGTCTTACATGAGCATCATCAAGGTCTATGATACATAACTGGTACTGCCACCAAATTCTGTCTTGAATTTGAAGACCAATAACAGGGCCATCCCAGCCACCTCTGTGGACCCCCCTGAACCAGGCATCATTCTAAAAAAACATGCCATTTGATCTAACACAGCCAATCAACCAAGGCCCTTTGCTCCTTTTGGTAAAGAGAAAGTTGACCTTTTACCAACAGAAGCAACACCATTCCCTTTTGTTCTCAAAGAATTTCTGCTGATGCTGGAACAAAAGCTTGGTTAATAATTCATAAGATCAGACATCCTGATTCTTGTAATTTCTTCTGACTCATCATACTAAGAGAACTCATGCATATACATCTGGTGTGGCACAACAAGGCTATTGATATCAGACAGAGTATAAAAGTTATGCCTCAGAGATTCACAGCTATAGGCTTTCACAGTTGTTTGCCCTCATTGGCTTTTAACAAGCATAAAAAAGCAAGTCAATGCAAGTGTCAAATGAGGGGCCCTCGTCTGTTGTAATTAAGCACAGAGTAAAGCTTTCTAAAAGGGGCAGAGTGGGAAATGGGGGCTTGTAACTTGTTTCTTATTCTCTCTCTGTGTTGCCTGCAATGACTCAACAATTCCCATTAAGCTATGAACTCATAAAGGTCTGCAAATGAGAACAAACACTCTTGAAGTATTTATGCAATTATCCCATAATTCTGTAATTCTAATTCTTACTTATGGAATGATGACACTTCCTCTAAAATCTAACTCAAATATCTAAATTTCTCCATCCATACTTTCATAACACCAAGTAAGAAGGCTTTGCTGTTCTGAAGCAGCATTTGCATTATCTTCTTAGGCTGTACCTTTCTCAAAATCCAGAAAAGCAAGACACTGGGATATCTTTCACAAAGTGTTCTTTTTAAAAATACACTGGTATAGAGCAAAATCTGCATTACCAGAACATCCTGGAAATTGGTTCAGAGTATGCTCCCTCAGTCCCCATCAGAATGACGGTCCTAAATTTGCTTTACAAGATAGCAACCATTTTGTTGTGATTGTCTGCCTGATTGTCTCTCTCTTTCTCTTCCCCCACCCACTTTTCTGTCTCCATTTATTTCTGATTTTTTACTAATGTCTGCACAGAAGTCACATGGATTGACTGGAACCTCACCTGACTTCATATATTTAGAGGTCATACAATGTTGTTAGCAACATTTTGGACTTTTTGATTGCTTTAAATGGGGAAGTATAAATATGAAAACCTTGTTCCAACTTTACCAAACAGTAGAGAAATACATGAGCCCAAATAATCATTTATAAGATGATTTGTTTCTTAAGAAAAGCTCTGCTAGTTTGGTGTAGTGGTTAGGAGTGTGAAGTTCTAATCTGGCATGCCGGGTTCGATTCTGCACTCCCCCACATGCAGTCAGCTGGGTGACCTTGGGCTTGCCACGGCACTGATAAAACTGTTCTGACCGAGAGGAGAGGAATGGGAAGGCGACTGTAAGCCGCTTTGAGCCTCCTTCAGGTAGGGAAAAGTAACATATAAGAACCAACTCTTCTTCTTCTTCTTTTTCTTCTTCTTCTTCTTCTTCTTCTTCTTCTAAATCAGACCTGTGGTCCATCTTGTCCACAGTAGCCAACCAGTTCCTCTAGCTGGGCCAACAGCAGAGCATCGAGACCAAGGCCTTCCCAAAATGTTGCCTCCTGGCACTGGGATTCAGAGATTGACTGCCTCTAAATGTGAAGGTTCCCTATATTCACCATGGCTTGTAGCCTCTGGTAGATCTATTTTCAACTAATCTTTTAAAGCTTTCTGTGCCTGTGATCATCACTGCATCCTCTGGCAGCAGATTTCACATTTTAATCATTTGCTATGCAAAAATTTTTTTCTTCTTGTCCATTCTGAATCTATAGCCTGTCAGCTTCATTTGATGCCCTTCAGTATATGGGGAGAGGTTAAAAAGTTCTCTTTGTCAAGCCCTACCACTTCAGGCATCATTTTATACACCTCTATCAAGTTAATTAATTAATGTGATTTGCATCCCACCTTCTCTCTGACAGGGAAGGCAAATTACATTGTGTTAGCCAAATAAAATCAACACCATGAGACACTCAATGAGCAGTGCAATGGGGTTTGGACTATAGAAATCTGGAAACAAACAATAATCTAAAACAGAGCAGAAACAAAGCACAAACATTTAAACATGGCTCGTTTAAGAATAGACCTCTCCACATCCAACCTGAGAATCATAGGAAAAGAAGAAAATCTCACACGTCAGTTCAAAATTCCTTGTGCCGATTTTGTATGCAATGTGCCTATAAAATGAGGAGATTGTACATGCTCTCCCTTAGTATGGGAATTGGAGGTATATTTCTTTCCAATATATTCCAGGACATTGACTAAAGTATTTAACTGCTGGCTGAAGACTAAGCAAAATGACGAAAGATAGACTTTTACGAAAAATGTGAATGATGGAGGAAATGGAGAGCTGAGGGTCTTTTTGACATTCTAATTTTGAGGTATTAATCTATTTGGCTTTTATATTTCCTGTCTTTGAGATGAGGATGCAATTAAAGATCAGACTTGGATCCAGAAAAGCATTTTGCAAGTACAAGGACTTCAGTCCAGGAAGCATAATTTTCCATTTCAAATTGCTAGGGATGGAGGAACTGGAAAATGGTACTGCCTTGGTGTAAGTCTTTGCACCTGTGGAAATGCAAATCTGGGTCCAAACAAAGGATTCATAGTGTAATTAGGGAGAAGAAACCTGAATAACAGCTGACTGTTCATTTTACTTTGGTGTACTAAATCTGTGAGTTTTGTAAAAGTTTATTAGACAAGTTCCATCAAAGAAGTATATCTATGTTGTCAAGGTTTCAGAAATTGATTTGGAGTATAGATGGCTATAATTTCCTTATGCCATCAGCAAGTGTATTTGTGAAAGTGGTCAAGTTGAGGATTTGAAACATTCGCTTTCTATCTGTCCCTCTTAATAAAACATTAAGGGGGGTTGGGGTGGGCCAAGTCCGGGATCAAAACTCCCGGATTGGCCCCTTGGCCCTGGACTGACAAGTGGAGGGACCAATCCAATTGGGACAGACCAGTGTTCCTGGGACAGTCGGATGGCGCAAAGCCAAAGTTCTGACAGGGCCCGCCTACCCAGCGGCAATCTGGAGACATCGCTGCCAGTTTGCCCCTGACCACCGCAGGGGGAGGTCAGTAGGGCTGCCAAGGGGGATGAGAACAGAGCCTTGGACAAGCTGCGCCAGCCCTTTTCGCCCCAAGGCTGTCCTAACTATCATGTCCAACTGTAACTTTGCCTCAGAACCCTGACAGAGCTGGCAGGAGGCTGGTGAGTGCACTCCCTCCCTCCCCATCCCTTGCAGCCTGCTGTGAAGAAGCCTCTGACAGGCCCTGACTGAGGGAAGGGAGGCATTTTCCTTCAGAGAGCAAGGCAGGGGAGCCTGAGGATATTCCTTTTGAAAGTGGGGAACTTTCCCCTTCTGCCAAACAGTTGGCTGACGGGGGCTACAGAAAAGGCCCTTTTCACTTAAAATACTGCTCTGCCTGGGGATAGACACAGCCAAGCCATCTTTGCAACTCTCTGCAGATTTGAGGCTACTGCACAGCATTATTCTGCAGACGAAACTGAATGCTGTTGCACAGGTTCTTTTGTCTCCTATTTCATTTGCACCATAACCCTGTGCAGTAGGCCTCAAGTCTTTCAATTCAACAACAACCTGTGTGGGAAGCCTTAAATGTTTCTTCTCTACTGCAATCCTGTCCAAAGTAGCCCTTTCTGCCAGAGGAGGTTATCTTTATACTCTGCAGGTGAGCTGTAATTCCAGGAGCTCTCCAGGCCCCACCTGGAGGTTGGCAACCCCTGGGTTGGAAATATTCCTGGAGGTTTGCAGGTGGGACCTCAAAATCGTACAATGCCTCAGAGTTCAGCCTTCAAAAGAGCTATTTTTGCCTGCAGTTGGGAGGGAGTGGTGCAGGTATGTCCCTCCTGTGCTGTGGGCTATGGCCAGCCCTTACCAGCAACTGTTTGTAATCTGGGGTGCAGACATGCAGACCAGCATCAGTCCTGTGAGTCTGGAAAGTGCAGGAAGATCTAAATAAATATTTACAGCCTGTAACTGTAAATATTGAACAAGTAAATGGCTGGAAATACATGGGAATTGTTATGACTTTTTCAACCTTGGCCTGGCAAATAAAAAAACCCTTATAAAAAAACCTTACTAAGGTTAAGACTGCTGTGCACAGAGAGTCTTCCTCTTAGGGTTGCCAGCTTCCATGTGAGGATTTCTACCCCACCACCTTCATGGGGAATCTGCTATGGGGAAAGGAAGGGAAGATGACTGGAAAATGCTTTGAGACACCTGAGGCCTGCTGGGTCACTGCGGCCCACTCCCAGGGGCTTTTTGCACGGCTTCAAAATAGCACAATGGTTGCTAATTGAAAACGCTACTAATTTGCCTTAACGCACGATGTCGTAGACAATCTGCAACACTCCTGAAACCAATCAGCAAAAAGCGCTTCGTTGTAGCGCTTTTAGGGGAATCCCAAAAAGTGGATTCACCCTCCGGAAAGCGATACACTCCTGCAACCAATCTGCAACAGTAGCGAAAAAGACCTGTGCGTTCCCATTGTTGCGGTTTCTTCAAAGTCCCTCCTCCTGAGCCTGTCCTCCAAACTTCCGGCGAAGCGATCGCCATTTTTTTTTCCCCGAGCGAGTGGAGATCAACGCACCGGCGAGCCTCCGTTTAGCCAGTGAGGCTTCCCAGGCTGCAGTCCCTCCTCAGAGCTGTTTACAGTCACAAGAAGCCCGCAGAAGCCCGTTTGCTGATGTATTTTCCCTTTATTTTTCACACTGTTTCGGCTGAAAATCGCGCCCGTGAGGGGGGGGAGGGGGGGATTTTTTTTTCCACTCCGAGACAGCGTGGCCACGATCAAATGACAGCTCAAACAGAGGCTTCCCGGCTTCAGTCCCTCCCCTTCAGTCACTAAGCACACACATTTCACACACACATTTCACACATTCCATTCAGCCGAAAATCGGGCCCGTGAGAGGGGGGGGGGATTTTTTTTTCACTCTGAGGCAGCGTGTTAACGATCAACCGATCAAACGACAGCTCAAACACCCCAGGCAGCTGGATGGGTCTCTCAGTTGCAACGAATCTACCCAGATTCGTTACAATGGGTCTGTTTTTTTTTTTTTAAAAAAAACCTTCCTTAAAGGGAAAGGGGCTGTTTGGGAGCATGCTAACGGCTGCCCATTGGCTGCTTGACGGCCAGGGGCCGGACGAGCTTGGCAATAGCGCTTCCTTTCTAGCGATTTCTGCCGAGACCGGAAGCCTGTGGGAAACGCTAAAAAACGCAACTGATTCCACTACAAAGGCAGGTATGCATAACGACGAATTCCACTATTTTAAATGGCGATTTTTCATTCCGCAAACAATTTGCAACAAAGATCCCCGTGCAAAAAGGCCCCCAGTTCTCTCAGACCTCTCACAGCTCCACATCCCTCACAGGATGACTATTGTGGGGAGACAAAAAGAAAAGGTGTTTGTAAATTGCTTTGAGACTCCTTTAGGTAGTAAATAACAGGCTACAGAAATCCGTTCTTCTTCTAAGGAGCAACCATGAAAGAAGCATGTGGGCACATAACATTTTATCAACAGTAAAAAAATGGAGACAGAAGGAGCAGGGTGGACACCTGTGTACTGTGACTACCCCATGTGTATTAGGACAGAGGGGCATTTCGGTGTCTGTGGCCTAATTCACACAAGAAGGGAAATGACGCATTACGGGAGGGAATTGGTTGCCATGTAATCTTCCCCTAAGAAGAGTCTCCAGTCTGATTTTCCCTTCACATATCTGAAGACATGGCTCTGGAAAGCTGATCTGTAACCACTATGCCACAATTCCCAAAGGTCAGTCCTCTCCCACACTCAACAAACATTTCAAACCACAGGTTCTTGACACCCATATCTCCACACCCATGCCCTCATTTGCCACCACGCTACCACAAACTCCCACACAACACACACATTCAACCCCATGCCCTTACAGTGGACAACTCCTCCCCTTCCTCTTCCCACTGCCAAGCTCTAGTGCCCGTTGTATTCTTGGATACAATGGGGTTTGCCCCTAGTCATTCAATAAATTAGTGAAAAGCATTGTTCCTCTTTTGACAGAGGAAGTCCACTCAGCCTATGTATAAGGTAGCAGTTTTATATCTGTGCAGTTTTATATCTGAACTTTGTGCTGTTTCCATGATCATGCAGTCACATGACATTATTCCTACTCCTTGTATTAACACTATCACTATTTTAAAAATCCCATACCTGCACAGAGGTTCCATGTTGACCTGTATCAAGCCATTGCAAATATTCTCCTAATTTTAGGAATTCCATAGCACTTTCTTCCAGTAGGTGTGGAAGTCAAACATCTAGGGACTCCAAAATATTTCTCCTTTGAAAAGCTAGCAAAGAATGCATATCTTATGAAAATAAATCTTCACCAGGAGGAGGAAGCCATATTTTTGGACTGTCATTTATATTAATGATATTTATTTCCCACGTCATTGTCATTATTAGCTTTCTAATTAGCAGTACCACTGACATTAATAACTGCAGGAAAATGCCAATGAACCTGAAGTCATCAACACATCCCTTTCATTTAGGCAGAAGGCCGTTTTCTTTTATAAAGAAAACCATAAGGTCAGCAAAATCCCTAAGGATGGCACTGCGACTGCACCATTCAAAATGGTTAGAACTTATTATATGGGAAACCAAACTAGCAAGCAATCTGGAAAAATGCACATATTTCTAGCTCATGTTTCCACCCCTACTACAGGGAGCTCAGAAAAATAACCTAGTAACAAAGCAGTGGGGGGAAAATCAAAATAAAACAATCCAGTATCATCAAAGGCAATGGCATCTCAAAACTTGCTTTTTCCTCTATTGCATTTATGTTTAAAGTACAGCCTTCCAGGATTCTCTAAAAGCAGAGAGAGTGGTAAAGTTCTTAACCTCCAAGGTAGTCTATCCCATAAAGTTAGTGATATTAATAGGGTGGAATTGGCAAGCAGATTCATACATGGGAAAATGACCCCCCTCCCAAGATATCTGGGTTCCAGGTCATGGAATGTTTCACACTAGTATGGAGACAGATGGGGCCAGCAGTAAATGATAGGGTGGAAGCCATTGATCACTGGCATTGACAGTTTTATTTCTCATATGTATTTGTGAACTACAACTGAATTCAAGGGGTCGGATTGGCTGTTTAGCAAAGAATTGTCATATGGCTGTATTTGGATGCTGTGACACAGTTCACTAATGTAACAAGATTAACCTTTGCTTATATATTCCCACTGTCATAATGGTCAGTTCATAGTCTGAGGAAGAGTGCTTGCACTCAAAAGCTCATGCCTTGAATAAAGCTTAAAGGTACTACTCTGATTTTATAGTTCCACATGCACTGCTTTGATGCTGGATACAGTTCTCCCCACTTGTCACAGAAACCTCTTGGATACATATGGACTGACTAAGTTTCTACACTCAGATTGTGTTTTCTGGTCTAGAAGTGTATGAAACCAACCATAAGATCCTCTGAATGAGTAAAAGAGAAACAATGGGCAACTTTTGCTTTGAAGCCATGGAGTGAATGAGTGAGCCCCCCACATTCTCATTTCCTCAAATACTGTGCGCTCTGCTGGAGTACTTATCTAAACCTTCTTAATTACTAAAAGCTTGCATTTTGATCCTTCATAAATACTGCCTGAAATCAATTCGTTGTCAGGCAACAGCTGTGGCATTCATCATGGCTCATTCCCTGGAAAATGGGTAATTCTAAAATATGTTAATAGCCTCATCTTTTTCAATGGGGAGATTTAGTAATCAACATTTTAATTTGCCATATATATGTAATTATATAATTATATAATATAATATATGGCTATATAATACGCTTGCATTTAAGACAGGTTAGCCTGACAAGAGCATCACTTTTGATCCAGCTGAAGGAGGCAAGAAGATTGTATAACCTCGTTAATACCATAATTGGCATCTGGAATCTGCTCAAAAAATTCTGATTTACTTTGTAACAGAGGATTAGGCTGCATTTGGAGTTCTTTATGGTCTGCAGAAGCTTGTGAAATTCAAATGTAAGAACCGTCAGTTAAACATTTCATGAAAAGTCCTACCTTATGCTAATCCACAGAAACATGAGCAAGTGCTAGAGGGGATGAAAATCCACAATATGTTTTGGTAGCTAACCACTTATGGAAACATTAACATTCTTGGGCAGAGGCGATTGGTGAGCAACTGAAGTAACTTAGGAGCTATCAGAATTCAGTTTTGAACAGACTTCCAGTGCAGTTAAAAAAAGAGTCAGAAGCCTTGAGTATTTATGAATTATTAATGCTGCCTTTCTGGGTTTTTCTTTTCTTTCATTTTTTTAAGGTTGGCTTTTGTGTGCATGCTCAGCTGAGTAATTCAATAGAATGATAGAGACATGAATAGATATGCTAACTAGCATGAGGGCTAACCTTTAAAGTTCGTTAAAGCTGCCAGAGAGCTTTCACTGAAATATTTGTAATTTTTATCCGAGCTGGAATATATAAATATTATTTATACACCTGGCACAGGCAATGTGTGTGTTTATCTGTGTGTGTGTGGGGGGGGGGGGTCAAGAAATCAGCTTTTAAGACTGAACAGGGGGGAAAACCTGCAAAAAATAGGAAGGGTGTCAATTTTACAGTCTTGCATTTACAGGCCTTGTCACCACAATATATTCATGTTGTGCCAGTTACCACTCTTGATTCTCATTACAGTCATCCAAACATGGTGACGAAATGTGAATCTCTGCTGCATGCTCTCTGTGAATTATAGCAGAACTGGGGAGAAAATAGAGAGGTGGAAGACAGGGAAAGGAGTCTTGCGTCAGTGTGTGGGCTGCTGAAAGGACAGGAGTGATCTCAACTTCAGCCTAAAGATAGACATTTAAAAGAGCAAATGCATTCTGGACCAATTGTTACAAACAAGGAAAGTGCAGCAAGTGGCTTTATGATACTAGCTGGACATTCTCCTAGACCATTTCCACAATACAGGCTTGCTTCACTTTACTGTTGTGTTGCAGCCTCATTTTTGGTAGCTTTTGGTCACTTTTCCTAATTTGCAACATGCATTCCACAACAGCACTTTTAAGCAAGGGTCAGACACGTGTAATGCGTTCCACAGCTAATCCAGAAGTGGCCTGTGCCATCTCCCATCATGCATCTTGTCATTAGCCTTTTACCCATGCACTGGGTTCACATGTTGTAGTAGTTTTTAACGTAATATTGCAACATGCTTTCATTTCCCCCCCAAATAGTTCACTTTGTAATGGGGCCGTGGAGAGAGTGCAGTCAGAAGGGTTGCAAAACAAAGGTGCCTTGCCAGCCAGAGCATTGGCTGGTCAAACTCATGTGTCAAGAGCCCCACTGCTGCTGCCAGGGACTCTGGTGGGAAGTCTCCCACATCCCACCTGCCTTCCCAGTCACCTTGGAGAAGGAATTTGGGCAGCAGGAGGTGGGGAGGTCAGGAGAAGACTGACCTTGGGTGCCTGCTTCTTCCCTGCCAGGAACCGGCAGCCCAATGGATCAATGTGGAAATGACTCCCCTTGCCTGGCCACCCCCTTCTTTCCAACTGTGCCCTTCTTCCCCAAGAGGAACAGCTCCATTACAAAGATAACTTTTTGGTTTTAATGAAAGTGTGTTGCAACAGTTTCCGTCCCCCAGCTTCTCCCTTCTTTCCCTCCCAGCTGAACTCCCTCCCCAAGCAGGGCAACTCTTATCAAAACTGACAGGGTTTTCTGTGTGTACTTGTCTGCTCACAATGTGTTAGAGACAAGGTTCTAGACATCTCATAGATGTGGATAGATAGACTTAACACAACTTGGAAATCTGATTCCTTGCTGCATGCAACTGTATCAAGAGCATGGCTGCTAGATTTGTTGAACATGCCCACTTCTTTCCCAGGGTGTAAACTGCACAGAGCTTTTATTCCAATCCCAGGTCGATTCAGTCCCTGCCGTCCATACAGAATGCGATTTCCGCTTGGATTTTGGGTGATTTAAATTTTCCTTCTGCAGCAAGAAGGATTGATCCGGAGTGACCCGACCTTTATTGTGCGATATCTTAGAGTGCTTTTAGTGTTCAATATTTTTCAAATCCGGATTGGGAAAGCAAGCTCTGTGGTAGAGAACCTCTGATAGGTCACACCTGGTCATGTGACAAGCTTGCCTTAAAGGAGAAGACCCTAATTTCTCTCGACTTCTGTTGGTCCTGTATTTTTTCTCCCTTCTCTGCCTTTTTCAATCCTCTTCCCCCCCCCTCCAAGAAAATAAAGAGGCTCCCTGCTTGGCTCCTCTCCCACCCCCCTTCAAGAAAAGAAAGAAAGAGGCTTGGCTCCCTCCCCCCCTTCTGAGCCTCCCTAACCACGTGCAGAACACTTTCCTGATTCAATGGGGAGGGGGGGGGGGAAGAGGAAGACCCGAGTTCAAAGTGATCTGGATTCAACAGGATTGACAATGGAATAAACAAAGTAAGTGCAGACTCTGCCCTGGTAGGGTTTGTGAGCCATATTTGAAAAAAAATACAACATTTTCTGCTGGATTTGTAATAAGTGCCTTTGACTACGATTTGAAAAAAGGATATACTAATAGTGATGAATGTATGCTATATAATTCATATCTTATCTACAGTTCAGTCATAAGCAGTTACACCCTTGTAAACCCATTGACAACAGCTTTAGAAGGGCATAACTCTGATAAGGACAGCAGTATTATATTTGTAAGTTGTACAGATAGTGGTATGCTTGGATCAAAACTCATGAGTCTGATTTGTATAATACAGAAGTGGAAATGAAACTAGTATTTCTGAATCAAAACAGAACTGAAAAATTTTACCGCATCCCTAATTCATGGAGGTCCCCAAATTAGAAAAGGTATTTTAAAATGAACTACAGTTGGTTTATAACATACATGATAATTTCATCAGCAGAAATGTCATTACAGACTGGCAAACTGTTCAAGAGTATTATAGGGAGGAACATTTCAATAATTTATACTATTTCAGTGTCTACATTAGCTTTTCCACACTCATTTTACATAAGGCAACAAGGAACTGAAAGTACAGAGATTAATTTAGGTAACAATTACCACAATTCACAATTGCATTAGCACCTATTAAGCTTCATTGTTCTGTGGAAATTTTAATGATATATTCCTGAGTGAATAAAAGCCGAAGATGATTAGAAGTTAAAATTGTTTCTATGTGTGCTGACAGGACTGCTGAGCATAATAACACATTTCTGAGGCGACCTGTTTGGAGTTTACTCCATAATTTTATGTAAATTCTGAATAACTTCATTTTTTCCAGGTTAAATGCTAATGTGTTATTTTAATACATGGGGAGTACTAATGGACACATATTGCCATTGATGGAGCTAGTGTCACATAAGAGTATTCTGAATATTTCACAATGATATTTTACTTCTTCATTGTTTTCCCCACTTTGCTCAACATCAATCTTGAACCAGCTGTAGTGCTGACATTTTTAGTGGCTGCAATCTGAGTACATAACCAAACCTTTTCAAGAATATAGGTTCTTGAGATTGTCCTTTTAAAAACTTTTTAAAAAAACAACAAGCCTTCATTATTGCAGAGTGGTTCTTAGCAGTCAGGCATATTAGCAACTGCAGGATTAAAGAATGACAAGATTAAAAAAAAAATCCAAGCAAAAAGCAAAACATATCGCTGCAATTAAAAGCTGCCGAAAACTGCATCATTTTTAAATGCTGCCAATGCAAAGCTTGCCCTTAGATAAAATGGTGTTCAGACCGAGACACCAACAACTTTTAAATGTGAGGAGTAACACTGCTTGTCTCTTACAGGAGAAAATTGAACATTGGCTTGCATAACTAATACTTAGCTGGAAGAAGATGATGTGGAATAAAAATACATGGTTATGCAGTCCTTCACCAACCCCTCATAGGTAGCTGAGGAGGAATAGTTATTATCCTCCATGGTTCCTTCAATGTCTACAGTCTTCCAATACAAACTACAGCTGGCATTGAAGTGAACAAATGGATACACCTTAGCTGAAAATATTCTCCTCAAATACCTTATTGGTATTTTTCTGGTATAGTTGGTATTCCAAGTATATCTGGAAATTATTTGGAAACCAAAAAAAGATCCCCAATATCTCACTAGAGACTTACCAAGACTCAGCATGGGTTTCACAAGAACAAGTTATGACAGACCAAGAAAGTGACTACCTTGCTGGATCAGGGGAATGCCAGCGACATAGTTTATCTGGAGTTCAGTAAAGCTTTTGATAAGGTTCCACATGATATTCTTGTTGACAAGTTGGTAAAATGCGGTATGGATACTAATTCTGTCAGGTTGATCAATAACTGGTTGACAAATCATACCCAGAGGTTACTTGTTAATGGTTCAGCATCCTCTTGGAGAAGAGTGACAAGTGGAGTACCCCACTCCAACATATTTGTTCAACATATTTGTAAATGATTTGCACCGATCCAGTGCTTTTTCTTCTTCTTTTGCTTCATCTAAGTGAGAGTAATGATGAAAATATTGAAGATTATCACAGGAGATATTACTTGAACTGAAGTAATCTGCCTTTTGGAAAATTCACTTGAATCAGTTTTGTGGATCTCCACAGTTATTTGTTTCTGGAAAATTAATTAGCTACATTTAAATATTATTTAAGGATTATAAGTGGTAATAATTTCTCGATGATTTAAGAATTCTGGATTTATATTATATTCAATTTATATATATATATATATATATATATATATATATATATATATATATATATATATATATATAAAGGTAAAGGTATCCCCTGTGCAAGCACCGAGTCATGTCTGACCCTTGGGGTGACGCCCTCCAGCGTTTTCATGGCAGACTCAATACGGGGTGGTTTGCCAGTGCCTTCCCCAGTCATTACCGTTTACCCCCCAGCAAGCTGGGTACTCATTTTACCGACCTCGGAAGGATGGAAGGCTGAGTCAACCTTGAGCCGGCTGCTGGGATTGAACTCCCAACCTCATGGGCAAAGCTTTCAGGCGGCTGCCTTACCACTCTGCGCCACAAGAGGCTCATTATATATATATATATATATATATATATATATATATATATATATATATATATATATATATATATATATATATATATATATATATATATATATATATATATATATATATATATATATATAATCCAAATATTAAAATGATACTTTAATAGTTTATATATATATTTCTAAAAGGAACTATCAAAGAACTAGCTATCACTATTGGGAATATGTGTGCAATGAACACTAATTAAAAATGCTTCTTCTTCAAAGAACTTCAAGAGGCTATTGTTGCTTTTTCCTATAGAGAAGTGATATGTGAAGGCAATTTCAGTCTTGTACAATTCAAGACAAATTATAAAGAAGATATGTGGTAGAAAAAACATTGATCCACATGTTCACGGAAGCTTTCAAATTCTTTAAATGGATAAATCTTTGCCATGTTTAAAATCCTAATGCAAAAGACTTCACTCACTTATCCCACAATTAGGATTTTGATATCAGCTTCTTTGACAAGACTAGCTAGTAGCATAATAAATGAAGCAATAACTTGTGCTGACCATGGTTTTAGAAATGAACTTTACAAATAAATTATATAATATGGTGTCTCAATGCTGAATTGCTAGGCAAACATATTTCAATAAAATTACAAAAAAAATTACAAAATGAACTTCTAGAATTCCTTAATGAAAAAGGCTGATATCACAATTTTCAATACAAGGGAAACAACTGCTCATATTGGACCTTGGGGGCCTGACTACCAGACCTTCATACTAATTTTTGTTCATCCTCTATTTACCATATTTCAAGGGGGAGGGGAGCACATCTCCTTCAAAATGTAATGGAGTCAACAATGTTTTATTTTAATCAAATCAGAAAAAAGATATAATGTGAGTTAGGTCTCATCCATGCTGCCTGTTAAATTATATTATTTTATAACATTCATATCAGCAAATAGCCTAAAAGGTATAATAATCAAATATATTTATGCAACCACTAACATTAGAAAGCTTATTTATTTTAAAGGTTGTCAATTATTTAAGAAGTTAAGTCCATATTTCTCTTTTTAGGTGCCTAAAAGGCACTTGACAAAATTGAACAACAATTGCAGCAAAAATTTTTTGAAGGCATTTAACTTGGGGGAGGCAGAGGTCATTTAACACTTGAGTTTTTCTTCTGTATACATTTCTTCTGCCCAAATCTATATTAGTGATTTTTCAGATGTAGATCTGGACAGAAGAAATATTGACAGAAGAAAAACCCAAGTGTTAAATTTCCACCCCAATGCCAAATGCCTTCAAGAACTTTAGCAGAAATTGATGCTCAATTCTGTCAAATGCCTTTTATTTTTCTTTGTTTCTGTCTTATATTCTATACCTTCCTCCTGCCTAGCAGATTATTTTTATGAAGATGAGCTAGAATGAAAATTCTAATCTACATCCCCATCTTCAATATGTTTACTTGGAAGTAAGTCCCACTGGATTCAGCGGGACATATCCAAGTGTGTTCCTAAGACTGAACCCTCAATTATCCTAGTTAATCAAATGAAAACTGAGTTTGCTCCCCTAATGTGAAGTGTTGGCCATACCTCAAGATACCTTTAACAACTAGAGTGGAACACAGACAGTGCCGTGGCACAGAGCTTCTCCTATATATCTGTGGATCTCACTGTTGCAGAGCTTATATTATTTTTTCAGATGACCACACCATGTCATAGCTTGGCAAAACTTGACATAATTAGGACATGACTCAAGTAGAACCTTTCCACATCCATTGCCTGCAATATTTTCAAATGTCATATTTCTTTGAAATTCAATCAAAAGAATAAAAAAACAAATCAAGTGTTCTAAGTAAACCAGATAGATATTTTATTGGAACCCACCTATGCTTCCATTTTCACTGTCTTAAACATCTTGTCTAACTCACATTGTTTGAGCAAAGTGGTTCTTTACTTAGATATTATTTTCTTTAATCAATTTAAAGAATTGATTGACATAGACAAGCTTGAAAAGGGAAGTACCACAGCTCTACCACAGAGCACATCTTGCAAAAATAAGGCCCAAGGTTCAATACCTGGCACCATCAGTTAAAGAAAGGTAGCAGCTTTTGTTTGAGACAACCTGGAGAAATACTGTCAATATAAAACTGGGCCAGTGAAGTCCTGGAGATATGGGTCAGAGCCTGGGAATAGCAAGATTTGGGGAAAGGGGGACCTTATTTTGGTATAATGATATATCTTCCAACCTCCAAACCATTCATTTTCTCACCAGGGAACTGACATCTGTCATTGGGACATCAGTCGTAACACCAGAAGGACTCCAGGCCCCACTGCAGGTTGACAACTCTAACTGCCAACCAGCATATACAATTGTAAGGTAGCTGGATAAACAGGTGTACTTCATATAAGGAAGCCTCACATGAAGATCTATTTATACAAAGTATAAGTAATAACATTGTTTCAATTCACAAACAGCAATTCTACAACAGGGCAACCCCCCCCCCAAACCCATAACCACTCAGGTGACTATAATTCAATATGGAAATATGAAGAATTATAGAAAAGGTGACAGAGACAAAAGTTAGCAGTTCAGTTGTATCTGCCTGAGCTATTGTAATAATGCTATAACACTTCAAAATTATTTTAATATGCTTACTTCAATCCAACCAGTAAAACTATTACAATTCTTTTTATGGAGCCAGTTATCATAGGCTTGCACATATGACATGAAAAAGATATCAGTTTCACCTAAATTAGTTTTGTTATATTAAAAATACTTATAATTTTTAGCACCAGTTGAAATTTCTGAGAATTTTTAAGGGCAATCCAACACAGTGTAGATTGCAGTAATCTAATCTAGGTATAATCAAATCATGCACTATGGTGGCCAGATCTTTCCTGCCCAGTCATGGCCACAGCTGGTTAATCAACTAATGCTGATGAAAAGTACTCCTAGATATAGACATCACTTGTTTACTCAGAAGCAGGCCTCGGTCCAAGGTCCAAACTATGGACCTGCAACCAAGCTCAGAATGGGGATCATTCAGGATTAAGATACAGTTCATTAACCTGCACCCATTCTAAAACTGCCTCTAAGCACTGGTTCAGAGTTTCTTTATCTTTTCTCTAGCCTTTAGACTTCCACTGAGGTTCACTGATGCTATGTTTCAAGAAACAGTGTGACAAGTCACTTGGATACCTTTACCACCTCACTCCTGTTCTTTTGGTTGCAATTTAATTCAGAATGCTTTTCAAAACTTATATATATCATACATCATATATAATGTAATTCTAATCAGCCATGTTTCTTTCTTCCATAATTGTATTCTGTGAAACTGTACTGGATCTTTTTCAAGATCCAGTAGAAGGCACTGTTGTCATATCAAAGGATAAGCCCCTGACCATATACTATGTTCGGAAATTCTAGATCCAAGTGATACTTACATTAGTGGTATTATCATGTCTTCTAGAAAGCAAAATAATCATCTTATTTACAGAACATGGTGTCTTGATAACAAGTAAGTTTTTGCTTTTAATTTCTGCTGTTGCTAGTTTTTCATTTCCAGAGCAAAACTTTCCCAAGAAGACTGGCTGACCCTGACAATTTGTGTTGTCATTCCTTGACTATTTCAGAAATTCATCTTTTTCCATTGTTTGAAGTCCATCAGACTTCAAGATGGATTCCATCTGCACCTGGACACTTCAGGTTTCCTGAGGAAGCAATACCATGTTGTAAGGGTGAAAGAGACAGTGATACCTTTCGGGGAAATATTATGGTGCTAACCGTTCTCTCCCAACCTTCATAGCCCCAGCTGAAATCCCCAGTCCCTCTACATCTGCTATTCATGCTACTGGAAACGTTAGAAGAACTGATTACATAGCTTCTGATGCAGTTTGGCTCTAAGTCCACAGTGTTAGATACAATCTAAGATGAAAATTATTACAACTATCATACTTTTCCCTCCATTTATGCTCTTAAAGTCTTTTCTTAGGTTACATTTTAAATGTAAGGAAACCATGGCATTGTATTCATATGTTCTGTATACAAATGACTCCAGGTTCAGTCCTTGATGTTTACACTTATGGATATGAGAAAAGATCTCAGTCTGAGACCCTGGAAGATCATTCTTAAACAGCAGTGGCACCTAAAAGGAAGATAGACAATTGATCTGACTCATGATTGAGTTCCTACTTTGGTGGTGATGAAGGGGTGGGGGGTACACTGCACAGCATTTAATAAACAGCCATGACTCTGTGCTGTAGAGTATCACTTAATACCCAGCAACATCATTTTGATGTCTTTATGATGGGCCTTATTGCATAAAAATAAATTAAGCCCAAAAGCCAAGATGTTGTGGAAGTACCTAAATGAAAACAAAAGGGAAGAAAGATGCGCACTTTGCTGCAGGCATTCTTCCTGAGCACAGTGCAAACCACAGTGAGAATATCAACAAAGGCTCTCTCAGGTTGCTCTGTCTGTATGTGATGACAGACAGGCTTTGAGGAATGTAGTTCAATGAAGTATGTGAAAAGGGAGGATTTTTTGTTTGAGATCCACCCTTCTCAAATGGTGCTATCTACTGTCTGCTGAAGGATTATGTTACTTTTATCCTAACCCCATGTAGATAAAAAGTAACAAATACATCATCTTCACGCAGGGGTGGCAGACGTGTGTGTGTTGCAGATGAGATCAATTTCACCCAGCTCCAGCTTGAAATACACCTGCAAAATATATAAAAACCATATGAATAAATAAAGTAGGCTTTGAGAGTTGATTTGGCTTCTTTTGAGGACACTGGTGAAATTCATTGAAGTGTGCGTTTCTGATGGCTCTGTTTGCAATTAGCTCATTTTCATGAGTTTTCTCAGAAAACACTTTAAAAATTCAGGGTGTTTCTCGGAGTTTGCTAAGAAAAACCTGAATTGGTTGAAGCTGAGTGCTCATCTAAGACAGCCCTCCCTCTCAAGAACCCAAGTGAGCATGGAGAGAGGTAGCCAGCAACACAAGGGGTCTTGTAGGTCAAGGGTATCCTTCTCCACTAAAATACATTAAAATTATCATTTTTAGTGCTTCTTGGCCCAATTCATCATTAACTGGAAAATACAGATACCATATATTCCAGTGGCATTAAAGAGAGACCCAGAAAATGTCTTCAGGATCAGCTAATATCCCCATTGCCTGTGTCTCCCTTGGTTTAGAAGAGGTGCCTGACCAGGAGAGATAGCAGTGAGCTCATTACAAACCAGCCTCAAACTTTGAAGGCAGTGAGGGTCCCCAATGAATCTGAGAATTCTGAACTGGGGTTGTTTATTTCTGACCTCCACCAGGTCAGTGATTGCTTGAATGTTATGGTAATTCAGTTAACAAATAGAGGTCAATAGAGGTAAGAGATCATTACCCATGAGAAAGAACTTATGAACTAGAACTAGAGTTATCTGAAAATGGGATGCAACCTTGTCAAGAAAGTCATATAACCTACTTCCTGAGACTTAGCAGGAATAGGAAATTAGCAGGAACAGGGTTAGCAGGAATAGGAAATTAGTAATGGGGTGGAAAAAAGTAATCGTGAAAATCAGCTCATTTAAAAAAATAGGTTACATATCTTCAGTAACACATAGGTTACATATCTTCAGAAGCGGTTATTTCAATAGTTCAATATCCACAGTAATATAGCATTTCCATTGTAATCCCATATGGCTTAATATTTATTTATTTATTTATTTATTTATTTATTTAGATTTATATACTGCCCTCACCGAAGGCTCAGGGCGGTTTACATTAAAACTAGTCGACAATACATGAAACAGTCTGGAACAATATTAACTAACATGCAGAGATTGGCCCCTTCAAGGAACCAACCTGTAAATGAGGAATTACCAACAATACTGTGGCCTCTTTTAGACAGCCTTTTAAAGCTGTTTTGATAGCCAGCTGCTAACAGATTTTTGTGTCATTTCAGACACAACTGTTTTAACAACCATCTGCTAACAGATTTTATTTACCTTTTCATACAAAGGTCCTTGCATTTTTGAGGGAAATGGCTTTCTTCCATTCTCACCACTTCTTTGCTCATCTGAAGCACTATAGGGTGCTGTTTAAAATGTCTGCAGTACTTCCAATTGTGTCATGCTTTCCCCCCTGCCCCCTTTCACTATATTCTTTTAACTTTTTAAAAAAGTCTCAGTTGAGCAGTATAGCGCTAGACCCAGTTCTATGATACAGTAGTACCACTGATATCCATTGAGAGGTGCTATATTAGTCTAGCACTATAACAATCAACCCGGAATGTTTAAAAAAGTTAACAGAAGATAATAGAGTGAAAAAGGCCTGTGGAGAAGGAATCATGACACTGTTTGAAATGGCCAGATTCCTTCAGAGACAGTTCATAAATGGAATGGAATTTGGTATATAAAACCCTGTCTTTCTTTACTTAGAATCAGGCCAACAAAGGTTAACATCCAGTTTAGAACAGTAACGTGAAAGGGGCCTGTGAAACATATTGAGTTTTGTTTGGGAGAAATGGTGAGTTGCACAATCTAAGAAAAAAAAATAGCAAGAGACAACCATCTTTGATTTCCTTTAGCTTAATGGTGCAGTTGACTCATAGAATGATAAATTGCTCTTAATTTTGGCTGTCATTATCTTCCAGACTACATTGAATGTGTAGGTATGGAACAGATTCCAATAAGAAAGTATTCATACTGCAGTGCAGGCTAGATGCGTGCCTACTTGAGTTCATAGTGAGCCCATATATATTACAGAGAACAAACCACTCAACTAATGGCTGATGGAAGCAGTCAGCCACACAGAAAATAATGCAAATGTTTAGTTGCAAAAATCAAGCTTCTGTCAGGGAGGTAGTAAGATATTAGTTAAACTGTATGTTGCTATTAGCAGAAAAGAACAAGATTCCAGTTGCACCGTACAGCTAACAAAATTTGTGGCAGGATATGAGCTTCTACAGATACAGCTAGAATGACAGATTGGCCTGGCTTTTTGTTTCTTTGGCCTGGTGTTGGGGCAATGTTTTTGGATTTGCTGAAATTGTCTAATTGAATTTTACAAATGTTCTGCTAGATTTGTGTTTTGCATATTTATTCTGCTATTTTTTATGTTGTCTGGGGAAAGTATGAGACTATTTAGATGAGGCAAAAAGGTTTCTGCCAGGAGCCTGAAATACATCCCAATTGTGCTTTGAGCAATATATATTGTCCTGTGGGGTAAGAAGAACATTCACTGTGCCTGCAGCTGTGACTTTACCTTGCCACTCAAAACATCCTGAATAAAACGAATCCCTTTCCCCTTGTTAGAACAAACAAACAAATAAATAAAAGGGATGGACGAAGAAAAACAAAATCATACATCTTTAACAAGCCAGACCTGTATCTGCTCCAATTGGGGGGTGGGGAGAGGAGTCAGTTTGTTCTGGAGATTGTGTGTGTGTGTGTGTGTGTATGCACTTTAAGGTTTACAGTTCCAGCATTCCTAATCTGTCAGAGGCTGGAGAGCATAAAATTCATCACCCAGATAGTTTGAAATATGATAATAGAGAAATAAGCAGAAAAGGGATAAATTCATCAAAGTGCAAGAAATATTCTAGGGGAGAAAAAGGAATTTCCTGAGGTAACTGTCCTTGACCTGGCTCTTTAATCGAGTGAAATTTCATCACTTTATCTAATATCATGCTTCATGCTTCAGGCTCCCAGCAATTCTATTTTAGTGTGGTCTAATGGGCAGCTGACACATCCACTCAGCACCAGACTGCATAATATGTGCTGACACACCGTGTGGTGAGCACCCTATTGAGAGCTGTTTATTTGTGCCTGGCAAGGAAAAATTTCATCCAGTAAAAGTCTCTTCATAACAATTTCAGTCTCAGCTTTCATGGCCTCTGTGGGCTTCACATTTCAAGAGGTTCAGGAAACGCTTGTGTGGGGAGGGGCAGGGAAGGCAGTTGCTTATTTGGGTGGCTGTTCCATTATCTGACTTTAGGTGAGAGGTTGTGAAAGCACTGGTTATGGTTGTCTGAAGCCTGTATCTAGATAGGGTAATGAAGAGTGTCGTCCTAACTGCTTTTCAGGCAGCTCTCCTCAGAACCCCTGATTCAGTTTGATATTCTGAGGTTAACGCACTGCATTGGGACTGAAAATAGGAATGCACAAGAAACACTTTTATATTTATTCAGCTCAGTAAGCATGGCAAACTCATCAGCAGCTATTTGTACACTGTAGGGATGGTGGGACTTTGATGTACTGATTTATGCTTGCTATTTTCTCCCTGCAGTATTAGCTTAGAGCCGAAATGCCCTCTTAAAAAAAAAAGAGTTTAAAAAGTCAGGGGGTGAGATCGGAAGAGCAAGCATGGATTTCAGCCTAATAGAGGACATTATCATAAACAAAGCAACCCAAGAACATAAAGGCACAAGACAATAAATGATAAATGATTCTGTC
This sequence comes from Paroedura picta, assembly GCF_049243985.1. Classification (NCBI taxonomy): domain Eukaryota; kingdom Metazoa; phylum Chordata; class Lepidosauria; order Squamata; family Gekkonidae; genus Paroedura; species Paroedura picta. The sequence continues at coordinate 67,103,025 of NC_135375.1, forward strand.
CTCCCAGCTTCAGGCAACAATCAATGTTTTCCCCAAAGGGAAATAAATTAATGCTTGCACATGTATGCCGGTGGCTCTCTTCCAGCATATTTATAAACATATTCAAATGGAATAAATGTGCATGCAATTAATACTGATAATATAAATCAGAAGTAACCATTCTGCAAGTTGTAAACTACCATCCTGGTGAACTTCTTCTTTAAAACGGTGATTCCTGAATTTCCTGTGTAGCCTAAATCATTGAAGAGAAAGGAAAAAACAACTCCCCTGTGGATGAGACGGCGGTACTGATAAATTGTATTAATCTTGAGTCTCAGGCATACATTTCTAGAGACAAAATATTTGAGATGGAGATTAAACATTCTGATTCACACACTAGCACAATTTGTTTTTCCCCTAATAATAAGGATTGGAGGGGAAATGGTCTCAAGGACTTAGTAGTCATGTGGGGATAACCCTTTCAGTAAAGATGATCTAACTTCATTAAGATTGGTCTGCATAAAACCCATTTCATACCCAGGCTCTGCAATTCAGTCAGAGCTGCCAGGTGTTAGTGATTGAATGAAATGGTGGTGTCCGGTTACAGGGAAACATTTGGGGGCAAGGGCAGTCAGTAGCAAGGAGACAAGCTCCACTGGAAGTATAACAGGGCCCAAGGAAGACTGCAGAGCTGCTTTTGCCATGAGTCCTGATGGAAAGATGAACAGGTGCCAGGCAGCATCTGGCTAAGGGTAACTCATTCCTTTGGGATGATATTGTGTCCTCAAAGTGAGAACAAGATAGAAGCTGGCATCAAGCACATGGTAACTGAGAACCCAAGTGTCAGAGGAACTTTCATGCACACAAAAAATCATTTCAAGAAGGAGAAACTATAGAGGTATTCATATGTAAACACTGGAAGTCTCTGCACCAAATGAATTAGAAGTTGTGTGTGTGTATGAGAGAGAGAGCTGATCAGAAACCTAGTCAAATAGTGATAAATCTATAGATGAGACAGAATAGGCCATACTGAATTGTATTTTAATCCTCAGCAGTGCCCAGGATTTGATACAAAACATAAGGATTACTGAACAGTTTTAAAGACTATAATTGAATTCAACTGTATAAGTAAGGATAAAAGTATCCAGAAAATCTGAAAGAAGACTCAAATCTCTTGAAAACCCACTGGGTTTAAATAGTGGAGTCAAGGGATGGCAGGTACAAGAGATCCTGTTCAGAAATATTTGCTCAGGCAAAGAAAATGAATGGGGCAAAAGCATCAGAAAACCAAGAGGGATGTGCACCAAATTATATTCATATTTAGTTTCTATCAACTGGGGTTGACTCTCTCCCCTCCTCTATCTCTCATTTCTCATTCGCTTTACCCAAAATATTCTCTCACTTCAATCTGCTACTGAGAACAGAAGAACCTTTGGGAATATGAAATGGGAGGGCTTCAGCTGAAGAGTGACCCCCACAGAAATGATGGACACAGTACCCTTACACATGTGGAAGTGCCCTCTATGGGCACAGCAGGGGTTGGGGTCCAATCCTTAATTTAAATTTTCAATAGAAAATTGAGGATTCAATAAATACCAAATGAGCATTAAATACTTATGTGATATAAGAGATTAAATATGGTGTGCAGAACATCTGTTTAGCAGTTTTAATTCTCTCTGCTTAATTAGAGACATTGAACAGAACATGTAGTAGTTGTAGTTACCCTAACAATTACGATTTCTCAAGGAGCAGTTTCCACTTGTTCTTTATTTATTAAATGAATATGGATTAGTTTTATTTTTTAAGAACTTTCTAGCCATCTGTTATGCATGCTGAAAGGCATGGAATTTTAAATAGATCTTTAAGGATCATACAGGAACCTTTTTATCATATTTTCATAATGCAGCCACTTGTGAATTGTTCTCCATCTGGTCATTTTTCAATATTCAGTGTACACTAAGGGAAATACAAACTGGAATGGCCAGTTAGGAACAACAACAAAAAGTTGCTAAGGCAACTTCTTTTCATCCCCAATCCCCTTTCCTAGTTTAGCAATTTATTCAGTAGAGTGCTAGTAGTAGTAGTAGTATCTGAACCTTCTACCTGTAAAGTATTTCCTAATCGAAGGGGAAACCATAATGCCAAACAGTGGCTTATCTTCACAACTCATTTTCTGAAAAAGAAAATCAGTTTCCAATGTTATGAGTTTCTACAGTGCCAAAATAAAAGGGGATCAGATTTTTGTGGCCCATGTTGTATCCAGAAACCCACATTCCCACTTCCCTTGTGCTGTTTTCAATAGAAACTATGGTTCTTTGTTGGTGGCAGGTGTAAATAATCAGAAAGTGAAACTAGACACCTCAGAATTGGCCACCAGCTTCAGAATAATCGTGGGAGTTGCAGGGCCAAACATGAATAGAATCAGAACCTCCCTCCCTTGTTGTTTGCAATTGAAATAAAAAATGTTTGTGGCTGGCATAATTTATCGTAAAAGAAATGTACGAATGTCAAACTTGCCCACTGATTTCAGGAGTCAGAACTTCCTGACTCACATTATTTTCAGAACACCCTATCCCCTACCCCTGCCTCCACACACACACCTGTGCTATTTGCAATGGAAGTTAAGGCTCTGCTTGTGACAGACATAACTCACCAGAAAATAAAGCTAGGCTTTTGAAAACTGGTCAGCTTCAGAGTGATCATGGAAATCACAGTGCAAATACCAAAAAGAATCATACTATTTTGAGCCACATTATTCCCAAAAACTGCCATCCCTGTGCTATTGCATCAGAAACTAAGGCCGATTCCACACAGGCGGAAAAGGCTGGGGCAGCAGTATGGACATGGGGATAATCCCCATCAACATTGTCCAGCCCCCTCCAGGGCCTGCCATGGACTGGGCCCTCATTTGGCATGTGCTAGGGAAGGGGCAAAAAGTGCCCCAGTCAGCTTCATAGTGCTTTGCGACACCACAAGGTAGACAGAGGCTTTAAAAAAAATTATTTTGCAGGAAGGTGGGATCCCATGCAATCCCATGATCCCATGATAATCTTATTCTTACCTCTTTTCAAAGCCGAAGTGTTTTCAGCTGTGGGATTTGGAAGTCTGTTGATATAGAATTCAGACATGTATCCAGAGGTGCCTGCCACTATGAGAATGGATGTTTTTGCTAGCGGGGGTGCTGCGTCCAAATGTACCATGATTTCCACAGAATCCAAAGATCAGCTTGCTCACAAGGAGTTCTAAGAAATAGTTTATAATTTCTGGGAAGCCTGATGACTGCATTTGTGGCTGAAGGGCATGTGATAGATATTGTAATGGTGTCCTACTGAGCAGAAGCACCTGTGCACAATTTCCCCCTCAGAATGACAGTGCACCACACAGATTTCATATGTCATCCGCAGACTTAAAATATTCTCTTTCCTTTGGGTAACTGCCCTGATTGTTCGTGACAGTGAACGACAAGGTCGAAAATCGATACCAAGTAAATAATGATGTATGTGTTAGTTTGTTGTGAGGAGATGTTCAGGACCTGGAATCTAATCCCAAAAGGGTGGGTAAACAAAACCGATATAAAGCTGAATTAGTTCACCTCCAAAAGGTCAGTGCAGTTGCCCTTTCTTGCATGATAAGATTTCTCTATTTTGAAAATAAGAATACAAGTAAATCTGTTTAACAGATTTTTGAATGGCAGCTAAGAACAATGACATATTAATTGAATCAGGAGCATGTAGCTGATTTGGCAGTGACAAGAGCCCAGCAGTTTTCAAATCTAGAGAATGGATTGATGAGCCAGCAGTCAGCGTCTCAAGCAGGCAGACAAGTGCTTGTTAGTTTTAGACAACACAAGAATGAAGCTGCCGATATTGAGGGCACATTTAACTTTTGTCCTTTGTAAAATTGATTACTAAAGATGTGGCTGCAATTTGTGTTGAATGAAAGCATTTGGACATGGGTCAGGGATCTGACTGTCCTGGTCAAGTAGTTATTTCCTGAGTATTTGTAATGGGATTTCTCATCCCTACTTTCAGACACATCCAAGACTGCAGTGGTTTAGTTGAGGTAACTGGAGTCTAGATGAATTTGCCTTGCATAACCATCTCTGCCTTCTGATATCAGCTGCCATTCAAGAAATAACCTGATCACAATACTTGAATTTGTCCCTAGTTCTTGACTCCAGTACAACACTGAGAACCTCAGGGGGCATAGGTGGGATTCCATATGGGAACGCTTCTGGAAATGGAAATACATGTCTTATCTGACACTTCTCATGCTTTCCCTCCTTCCAAGTGTTTATTTCCCATGGCACTTTGTTTGTATCTGTTCCATCCACATGCTCTAATTAGTATAACTGCTATTATTCTCTGTTAGCACCAGCTTGCTGCTTGCTTCATTTATGCTAGGAACATCTATCCCATAGCTCCATTGCATTATGTATAGAAGATATTGCATTTAATAAATATGCTCCAGCTAACTACTTCTGTTCTCCTGGAACCATGTTCACTGTCCCCTTAACACTAGCTCCACCTTGGTTTGAACTACTACTGTATTTTCCAGGCAATGCTAAAATCTAATTTAACCTCCAGACGCTGCTGGAAAAATGTGAATCCTAGTGATTCGGGATATTACACTTTTAGTTTCCTCAATAAACCGATAGGAAAATTCTACTAAATAAGATTTTTTAAAAAGGTGGGCCTTTCAACAGCTTTTAAGTAGTTTAACCATTGAGCGCTAATGTAAACTTGATGGGAATTAAGTCCAATTAGACATATTGAAAATCTCATCATACACATTTCAGAGTTAGATTGTTAAAAGGTTATACCAAACATTGACTCTTTCCCCAGGAACCTTTGTTGGTCTTTAAGGTGCTATTGGACTCTATTTTTGAAGTGAAACGAGTTAGCATTATGAACTGAAATTTGCTAATCCATCTTCCTCTCTGAAGCTGATCTTATGGCATCTTGTCAAGAACTGGCTCTCCAAAGGTCATTTACTTACTATGGTGATCTCGCCCTCTTACTTCCCTCACATTTTCCCTTCTGTCTTTTTTCTTGTTAAGCAGCCCCTTTATCTGTTTTCTTCAGAGAATCATCAACTTTGAGGTGGGGTCTGGATAAGGTTACCAACTTGATGTTGGAAAGTTCTTGGTGATTTGGGGGTAGAACTTGTGAAGCGTGAGGTCTATGGAGGTTTAGAGAGGGACCTCATTAGTGTATTATCCCACTCTCCAAAGCTGCCATTGTCTCCAGGAGAACTGATTTCTATAATCTGCCTTAGTTAAGAAAGGCCCTCTCCAACCTAAGAGGCAGTATAGTGTAGTCTCTAATCTCAGTTGGATTTTCTACTCTTCCACATGGAGCCTGCTGGGCGACCTTGGGTCAGTCACAGTTCTCTCAGAATTCTCTCATCCCCACTTACCTCACAAGGTGCCTGTTCTGGGGAAGGAAAATCTAGCCACTTTGAGACTCCTTAAGATAGAGAAAAATGGGGTCTAAAATACTTTCTTTTCTTATACTCTTCTTTACAGGCTTCCAGTGCAAATACCTTTACTGCATTTTTTAAAGGTGACCATTAAATAAAATAATGTGTACTAGTCTTGCAGTGTATGACAGTATATTGAACTCACAGTTATCCAGACACGTTAAGAGCAACATTAATTGCAAGAATGTATATAGACTGTCTGATTTTCATACACACAATAAATGCTATACATTTGTTACAAAGAAGAATATTCAAAATTTCAAGGAAGAGATTAGCCAACCAGGACATTTCAACTTTGCTTCCTAAATATTCATAAAGTAAATTCTGCCTCTTTTGCCCTAGGGAAAGAATTATTACTGTAATCTGCCATCTGAGTAGGAACATCTTTCCCAAGCCAATTAACCCCGACTCAGTTCCATTATTAATTTCCAGGCCCACATACTTTCTCTTTTGCTGCTAGATACAGATCTCATGTCCAAGTCTTTGTGATCCCATCTGTAGCAAGTATTCCCTGGAGACCTTTGATTCTTCAAACTACTTAAGTTTTTCTTCTATTTTTGATTGTCACAAAGATAATCTTAATCCCTGCCAATTCGTTAAGAACCATTTTGAACTATTTCCCCTGATTTTATCTAGCTAATCACCATGAAAATACTAGAACAAGATTCAAATGTCACCATAGGACACATTACAGTTGAAATTCTTTTTTGTCTTTCCTGTCAGCAACAAAAAATTCATATCAAATTGCAAACAAACTTTCCTAATGTGGTATTGTACTCAGTGATGCGTAATGCCTGAGGAAAGGACATGTTTCCCTCTATAGCAAGAGACCTCTGGTTCTTAGCCCCCAGTTGCCCATGACTGCTTGATAGTCTGGTGGGGGGATAGATGTGACAAATACCTCAGCATTGCTCATTGGGCCATAAGTGCTATTGCGATAATTCTCCCTTGTCCCAATTTTTGATGTGAAAACATCCATAGCTGCACACACAGCTAAGCCTGCCACCTAAGGTCATTGCTTCACTCCACCCCCAGCTGTGTTAGCCAATGGCTGATAAGGAGCTCTGGCAAGCAGGGGTGGCCTCATCCCACATCACTTTCCACAGGGCACAGCACCACTGAGAAGCTGTAGCGGCTGCAACCCCCACCTCTTCCTCTGCTTCTTGCCACCATCACTCCATCCCAATCATGGTAAGCGTGAATTAGCTGGGTAACAAGAAGCTCTTGGGGGCGGGGGCAACAATTTCACAAGAGGCAGTGACGGAGGAGGCAGCAGGGGTTGCAGAGGATGTCTGAGGGAATGGAGAGGCTGATGAGGAGCAAAGTGAGCAAAGACTGGCCCACTGCCCTCCCACTGCCTCCCTCACATTTCTGCAGGTTCAGTGGGGAGGGCAGAACCTGCCAAACTGCTCACCTGATGGAAGAATAGCTGGGCAGTCTCTTTAAACTTTTCCCCATCCCCAAAGAAACTTACTTGCTCCCTTGTGTTTGCTTTCCCTGCAGCCACCTTTGCAGCACTGAAGTGCAGGGCACCTCCCATGTCCCTTTACCTCAGTCTGCCAGCCAGTGCAGGCTTCCCTCCCGTGTCCTCATCAACCATTGCCAGGGAAAACTAGAACAGCACAAGGGAAGAAGGGAGGCTGGCCTGGTTGGCTCTTTCAGGGTCGAGGCTCTATACTTCAGCTCAGGAGCTGGAAGAAGCAACCCCACGTCACTCACCTGCCCTCTACAGTGGTAGCGGCACTAAGATGTGTGTCCAGCTGGGTCAGATGTTATCACATAATATCTTATGCAAGAATTTGATTCTCACACCATTTTCCCTACAAATTTGGGAACTCTAGTGAGCATTCTTCTGTTCAAACCACAGTTAAGCTGAAAACTGTAAGCACCATCCACAAGAAGGAAAACAAGTAAAATGAAAAATACACATCCTCATACTGATTGTTCCTGTCTCATCCTCCTACCACTAGTTGCTCAACACTGCTGGCACCCCCACCTCCCCAAATTTTTTATAAGAGTTTCTTTCCTAGCAAGTGAAAGGAAGCTCAAATGGCTTGTCTGTCTAGTACTCCAGCCTTGTCCAATTTGTCCATTTGACTCCAAATGTGACTGTTAATATGTTAATCAAATGTTGTAAATTGGATTGAATATGTATTGTGCATTCTCATTCTTCAGCCTGGAAATTGTGGTTTAGAATCATAGAATTGGCAGGGGCCATATAGGCCATCTAGTCCAGGATCAGCCTCCTAGACTGATTCATGATAAGTATCTGTTCAGCTTCTGTTTAAAGAGTGCCAGATCATCTCTGCCAATTCCTCTGCAACTTTTACTTTAACCTGCCCCCCCCCCCAATATTTATTATTATTTATTTATATAAGTTTTAATTAACCGTAACTCATGTCGGTTTACAGTAAAATCCTTAAAATAAATAAAACTACAACAAAGATGGCAGCACAATCTATAACCTTCCCCCCACCCCCTCCACTCCCAGTAACAACAACATACCACCACCCTTGGGAGAGATAGTCCTTGCCCAGATGTCAGGCATGTGGGCTACTGCAGGGAGGGACCCAATCTTCTTTACTCTGGCCTCAACCAAATGCCTGTGGAGTGGTCTTACAAACCCTGCAAAACTATGTCAGCTCTGTCAGGGTCCTCAGCTCTTCCTCAGCTGGTTGGGGGCAGGGCCAAAAAGGCCCTGGTCCTGGTTGAGGCCAGGCACATTTCCCAGGGTCTGGAGACAACTAGCAGTTACTAGCAGTTACTGATATTTCATTTGTTTCTATGTCTTCCTTGTTTACTTATACTTTAGCTATAGCTAAATTTGTTGGCATTAGTGGCTTCTACATGTGGATGAGAATAGAAGGTGGCATTTGTAAGGCTGGTTCTTTCCAAGATGGCTGGGTCATCGGATTATTAAATACAAGTACTATGGCAAAGTGTAAACTTTTGGTTTTAAGCTCAACACTTTCTCAACCCCAGCACTGGAGTGTTCAGAACCCAATAAAAGGTAGGAAATATCTCTGTGTTGTTCTTAAGGAAAGGTCCCCTGTTCTTCCTTTATTCAGGATATCAAAACTGAACTGTGGAAGTGTATAGCTTAGAACTCTTTTTTTTTATAGAAGAAGAAGAAAGGCTTAGATAGTAGTGAGAATGTGTTGGAGATTTATTATTGTTTAAACGCTTTTCTTTGATTAGAGTTAAAGTGAGATGACTGCTCTTGCTGAAGAGATCTAGGAAGAAGTGCTGAGCTTCTAAATAAGAAGGGGAAATAACAAAAGACAAAATCCCAACCCACCATGGAGAAAAGATGCTTACAGCAGGTCAGCTTCAAAGTATTCTGAATCAAAGTAGTCTTTAGCTATAGGGTAGGTTCAGTATTGCATCCTGCTGAGAAGCAATTCATGCTTTTTGTTTTCATTATGTGTGAGCCAAAGCAACTCACAGATTTTCACAAACATCTTGGGCAATGCCTCTATGATAAACAGTGGGAGAACCCTGAGATGATGACCACTGTCATCTCATTTTTCCAAGGATGAGAGTAACCACTTCCCATGGCAGCAAGTTCTAAAGATCGATTGAATGTAATCTTTGATTCTACTATTCCACTATAAACATATAATGATACACATTTTCTTAAAGTTGTATTCAACAACAAAGAGCTCTCCCCCTTCTCAAATTATTTTAGCAAATACTCAAGGCCTTCGTTAAGCCTTTTCCATTACAAAATAATAACAGTAAACACCAAGCGCAATCAGCAGCATTGGCATGGCACACCACCCCATTAGTTATGAGGCTTGAAAGAGGAAGCACTATTCTCCAAATTGCAAATGTTTGGATGGGCTGTCAAAAAGCTCTCAGTAAATGTGTTCCTATCCAACAAAAACAAACCCTGTGCAAACAAATCAAGTGGTGCAGAAATCCTTTGCACAAGATGATAGGCGAGGCCTCCATGCTGACACTGTACGCAAGCCAAGTTTTCATGTACTTGGATGGCTGACCTCCAACTCCTGACATATTCATTATATTCCAGCATGTTGGGCACAGATTGCATTGAAGTGATGACAGCTACAAGACAGCCAACGAGGAATATGGGCATTCTGGCAACAGGTGGCCTTTCACTTGTACTGGGGAACGTTAATCTAGTTTATCATCAAAGTATATTACGTTCAAGGAGTGTCATGTTTTGAAAATTTTAGTGACAGATCAAATGGAGGAAGCATACTTCCACGGAATGTGACTTTCCTCCCTATAGTATAAACCCTTTAAACTGCTCTAGTATTTATGCTCGATTTGGGTCATTTAAGGAGTTGTCCTGTTGTCTCAAGTTGCTCACAATTCATTCCAAAGTTGTGCTTGTGCCATCTGAAAGTTTGTTAAAAGTTCTGCCTGTGTGGAACTTCTGCCTGGCTAAACAATGAGAGCGACTTCAATGAACCACAAATACAATAAACCTACTAAAAGAGCAAATGGTTTGAGCGCAATTTTATCTCTCCATGTTTAAAGTCTGAAAGGATTACAAGGGTGGCAAAGTTTTCTTTCTGAGAACCTGGAGATCTTCTGCCAGCTGTGACCACTCATGTAGGAAGTTCATCAGTCTGACTTTTACATTGCACATACCTTCCTTGTATTTCTTTCAACATGATCACCGTACATATGATATGTGCACATTTTTTCCATAGAAATGGATCAACATAATTTGTTGAAGATGGACTTGTGAGCAGTGTCTGCCTGAGAGTCTAGGCCCAATAAATGGTTTTATCTATAGACAGGTATTCTAGATAGCTGTCTCAAAAAGGCACCAAGAATCTAGGGACTGAAATTTCATATCCAGAAAGCTCCTTTTGTTTTTGTTCTTAATATATAATATTTTATACTTTAAAAAAGTATTTATTGTTTTTCATATATTTGTTGTTGTTGTTATGTGCGAAGTCGTGTCCGACCCATCGCGACCCCATGGACAATGATCCTCCAGGCCTTCCTGTCCTCTACCATTCCCTGGAGTCCATTTAAGTTTGCACCGACTGCTTCAGTGACTCCATCCAGCCACCTCATTCTCTGTCGTCCCCTTCTTCTTTTGCCCTCGATCGCTCCCAGCATTAGGCTCTTCTCCAGGGAGTCCTTCCTTCTCATGAGGTGGCCAAAGTATTTGAGTTTCATCTTCAGGATCTGGCCTTCTAAAGAGCAGTCAGGGCTGATCTCCTCTAGGACTGACCGGTTTGTTCGCCTTGCAGTCCAAGGGACTCGCAAGAGTCTTCTCCAGCACCAGAGTTCAAAAGCCTCAATTCTTTGACGCTCGGCCTTCCTTATGGTCCAACTTTCGCAGCCATACATTGCAACTGGGAAGACCATAGCCTTGACTAAACGCACTTTTGTTGGCAGGGTGATGTCTCTGCTTTTTAGGATGCTGTCTAGATTTGCCATAGCTTTCCTCCCCAGGAGCAAGCGTCTTTTAATTTCTTTGCTGCAGTCCCCATCTGCAGTGATCTTGGAGCCCAGGAAAATAAAATCTGTCACTATCTCCATTTCTTCCCCTTCTATTTGCCAGGAATTGAGAGGGCCGGATGCCATGATCTTTGTTTTCTTGATGTTGAGTTTCAAGCCAACTTTTGCACTCTCCTCCTTCACCCGCATCAACAGGCTCTTTAGTTCCTTTTCACTTTCTGCCATTAGAGTGGTATCATCTGCATATCTGAGGTTGTTGATATTTCTCCCTGCAATCTTGATCCCAATTTGTGACTCCTCTAATCCCGCATTTCTCATGATGTGCTCTGCATACAAGTTAAATAGGCAAGGTGACAGTATACAGCCTTGCCGAACTCCTTTCTCAATTTTGAACCAGTCAGTGATTCCATGTTCAGTTCTCACTGTTGCTTCTTGACCTGCATATAAATTTCTCAAGAGACAAATAAGATGCTCTGGTATTCCCATCTCTTTAAGAACTTGCCACAATTTGTTGTGTTCCACACAATCAAAGGCTTTAGCATAGTCAATGAAGCAGAAGTAGACGTTCTTCTGGTACTCCCTAGCTTTCTCCATGATCCAGCGTATGTTGGCAATTTGATCTCTAGTTCCTCTGCCTCTTCGAAATCCTGCCTGTACTTCTGGAAGTTCTCGGTCCACATATTGCTGGAGCCTAGCTTGTAGGATTTTGAGCATAACTTTGCTAGCATGAGAAATTAGTGCAATGGTGCGGTAGTTTGAACATTCTTTGGCATTGCCCTTCTTTGGGATTGGAATGTAAACTGACCTTTTCCAATCCTGTGGCCATTGTTGAGTTTTCCAAATTTGCTGGCATATTGAGTGTAGCACTTTTACTGCATCGTCCTTTAAGATTTTGAATAGTTCAACTGGAATGCTGTCACCACCACTAGCTTTATTGTTGCTCAGACTTCCTAAGGCCCATTTGATTTCACATTCCAGGATGTCTGGCTCCAGGTCAGTAACTACCCCATTGTGGTCATCAGGGATATTAAGCTCGCTCTTGTATAGTTCTTCTGTATAATTTTGCCACCTTTGTTTAATCTCTTCTGCTTCTGTGAGGTCCCTACCATTTTGGTCCCTTATCATACCCATCTTTGCATGAAACCTCTTCATATCTCCAATTTTCTTGAAAAGATCTCTGGTCCTCCCGATTCTATTGTTTTCTTCTATTTGTTTGCACTGTTCATTTAAGAAGGCATTCTTATCTCTTCTAGCTTTTCTCTGGAATTCTGCATTCAGTTGGGTGTATCTTTCTCTTTCTCCCTTGCCTTTCACTTCCCTTCTCTCCTTAGCTATTTGTAAAGCTTCCTCAGACAGCCATTTTGATTTCTTGCATTTCTTTTTCTTTGGGATGGTTTTAGTTGCTACATCTTGTACAATGTTGCGAACCTCCATCCATAGTTCTTCAGGCACTCTGTCTATCAGATCTAATTCCTTAAATCTATTTGTCACCTCCACTGTGTATTCGTCGGGAATATGATTTAGTTCATACCTGAGTGGCCTAGTGCTTTTCCCTACTTTCTTCAATTTAAGCCTAAATTTTGCAACAAGAAGCTCATGATCTGAACCACAATCAGCTCCTGGTCTTGTTTTTATTGACTGGATAGAACTTTTCCATCTTTGGCTGCAGAGCACATAGTCAATCTGATTTCTGTGTTGACCGTCTGGTGATGTCCATGTGTAGAGTCGTCTCTTGGGTTGCTGGAAAAGAGTGTTTGCTATGACCATTGTATTCTCTTGACAAAATTCTACCAGCCTGTGCCCTGCTTCATTTTGTACTCCAAGGCCAAACTTGCCTGTTATCCCGGTTATCTTTTGGCTTCCTAATTTAGCATTCCAATCCCCCATGATGATAAGCACATCATTTTGGGGCGTTGCTTCTAGAAGGTGTTGTAGGGCTTCATAGAACTGATCAACTTCATCCTCTTCAGCAGCAGTGGTTGGGGCGTAGACCTGGATCACTGTGATGTTGAATGGTTTGCCTTGGATTCGAACTGAGATCATTCTGTCATTTTGGGGATTGTATCCCAAGACTGCTTTTCCTACTCTCTTATTGATTATGAAGGCTACTCCATTTCTTCTGCGAGATTCTTGTCCACAGTAGTATACCTGATGGTCATCTGAATTAAATTCACCCATTCCTGTCCATTTTAGTTCACTGATTCCTAAAATGTCGATGTTCAGTCTTGTCATTTCTTGTTTAACCACGTCCAGCTTGCCTTGATTCATGGATCTGACGTTCCAGGTTCCTATGGAATAAAAATCTTTACAGCATCGGACTGTCTTTTCGCCACCAGTTACTTCCACAACTGAGCGTCCTTTCGGCTTTGGCCCAGCCGCTTCATTCATTCTGGCGCTACTCGTACTAGCCGTCTGCTCATCCCCAGTAGCATATTGGACACCTTCCGACCTGAGGGGCTCATCTTCCAGCGTCATATCGTTATGCCTATTGGAACTGTCCATAGAGTTTTCATGGCAAAGATACTGGAGTGGTTTGCCATTTCCTTCTCCAGTGGATCACCTTTTGTCAGAGCTCTCAGCTATGACCTGTCCGTCTTGGGTGGCCCTGCACAGCATAGCTCATAGCTTCACTGAACTACGCAAGCCCCCTTGCCACAACAAGGCAGCGATCCTTGAAGGGGGTTTCATATATTAGGAGAGGAAAATAGATATAGAAAAAAGAAAAAGGAGTAATAACAAAAATATCGTCTTTAGTTGTTTCTCTAATCAAATACAGGTTTGAAACCGAATTATTCATATAGTCTAAATAGAAGTGCCAATGACTTTGAAATTCTTCAAAGGGACTTTTAAATATAGACTCATAGAATCATAGAAACATAGACTTGGAAGGGCCCACATAGGCCATCTAGTCCAACCCCCTGCTCAACGCAGGTTCAGCCCAAAGCATCCTAAAGCATCCAAGAAAAGTGTGTATCCAACCTTTGCTTGAAGACTGCCAGTGAGGGGGAGCTCACCACCTCCTTAGGCAGCCTATTCCACTGCTGAACTACTCTGACTGTGAAAAATGTTTTCCTGATATTTAGCCTATATCGTTGTACTTGTAGTTTAAACCCATTACTGCGTGTCCTTTGCAGCCAACAGAAACAGCACCCTGCCCTCCTCTAAGTGACAACCTTTCAAATACTTAAAGAGGCCTATCATGTCTCCTCTCAACCTCCTTTTCTCCAGGCTGAACATTCCCAAGTCCCTCAACCTATCTTCATAGGGCTTGGTCCCTTGGCCCCAGATCATCCTCGTCGCTCTCCTCTGTACCCTTTCAATCTTATCCACATCCTTCTTGAAGTGAGGCTTCCAGAACTGCACACAGTACTCCATGTGTGGTCTGACCAGTGCCGTATACAATGGGACTAAGACATCTTGTGATTTTGGTGTGATGCCCCTGTTGATACGGCCCAGAATGGCATTCGCCTTTTTTACCGCTGCATCACACTGCCTGCTCATGTTTAATTTACAATCCACAAGTATCCCAAAGTCTTGTTCGCACACAGTGTTACCTAGAAGTGTATCTCCCATCCAGTAGGCATGCTTTTCATTTTTCTGACCCATATACAGAACTTTACACTTATCTTTATTAAATTGCATCTTGTTCTCATTTGCCCATTTTTCCATTGTGTTCAGATCTCGTTGAACTTTGTCTCTATCTTCTGGAGTATTTGCCAGTCCTCCCAATTTGGTGTCATCTGCAAACTTAATGAGTAGTCCCTCCACCCCCTCATCTAGATTATTAATAAATATGTTAAGAAGTATTTGATGATTCAGTGACTACTTAGTCTTCTAATCCTCGGTAAAGGAAATGCTTGGACTCAGGGTGCCACCCAGCATTCACTTGGCTTATTAAGAGAGTATTATAAGCTTGAAGAAGCCACACAACCACATACCAACTGCACACCACACACAAACAACTGAGAAACAGGTTTCTTTCAGTGGTGTGCAAAGCTTGTTTATTTCTTTGTTTTCCTTTTCTTTGGCCCTCTCAGTATTATAGTCCCAATATGGTATAGTGGTTATACTGTCAGATTATGATCTGGGAAATCCTGGTTTGACTCCCCATTCTACCATGGGAGCTTACTAGGTTACCTTGGGGCAGTCACACACTTTCAGCCTAACCTACTGTTGTGAAGATAAAATGGAGTGGAGAAAAATATCAGCTAGTTAGTGTCCCCATTGGGGAGAAAAGTGGGCTATACATAACTAACTAAATAAGCTACAGGAGAGCTAGAGTACAAGAAAGCATAAGAGTCACAAAACAGGTTTCTTGATTGACTGATTCAGACTTATGGAACAGAGAGGCTTTAGATTTTAACTGATTTTGACAGATGAAAGTGATTTTTGCTGATACTCCTGGGCAGTAGAACTTGAAACCATCCGACACAAAAGTATGCTATAGATACAGTTGGGCAACTGATTCTGGAGAAGTCAGATGGATCTGTTCATGAATGGGAAATCTTCAAAGAATTGTATAATAGAAATGGAAATAGCTACAAATGAAGATGTTGAACACACTGTTGGAATGCAACATGGTCATTTGTAGAGAACAGATGCTGGTACATACACTCTTTTGCTAGGAGCTGCCTCTCACCTCAGATCATTCTTGGAGGCTATGCTCCCACTCCTAGTGGAGTGCTGTTTCAGTATAAACTTTTGGGTTGCAGGATGGCCTCCTAAGAAAGCTCATATTGGTACTTTATTATTATAAGCATGTGAAACCAAGTTAAATGGTGTTGTTTATATTGTGTTTGGGCTTATTTATGCTTCAGCAGAATGGGGAATTGTTTTAATGCTGCAAGGATGGCCTGGGCTAGCCTGATCTTGTCAAATCATAGAAGCTAAGCAGGGTTTGGTCCTGATGAGTATTTGGAAAAGAGACTACCAAGGGATTCCAGAATCCTTATGCAGAGAAAGGCAATGACAAGCTATCTCCCAACATCTCTTGCCTTGAAAACACAACAGGGGTGCCATAAGCCTGCTACAACTTGACAGCACTTTCCATATACTTTGTGCACACGCAATCTATGGAAAATAAGGATCGTGGATTTTCCTATTTTGTGGTCAGTTTTGAATTTATTATATTTTTTGCCCTAAATATTGCTCAGAATACAGTGTCATGGGTCCTCACCAGGACACCTTGGAGGGCCCACTTCTGG
Organism: Paroedura picta; assembly: GCF_049243985.1. NCBI lineage: Eukaryota > Metazoa > Chordata > Lepidosauria > Squamata > Gekkonidae > Paroedura > Paroedura picta. The sequence goes on from NC_135375.1 coordinate 67,119,134, forward strand.
CCTGTCCTCAGGCAACTGGACAGGCTCCCAGTTGAATTCTGGATCAGCTTTAAGGTTTTGATACTGACTTTCAAGGCCATTCTTGATCTGGGCCCGGCGTACTTGAGGAACCTCCTAACTTATTATAACCCCTGAAGAACACTTCAGTCTGCCAGTGTAAACAGGCCAGTAATCCTCATCCAAAAAGACATAAGCTTGGCCTCAACCAGGGCCAGGGCCTTCTCAGCCCTGGCCCCAACCAGATGGAATGAGATCCTAGAAGATCTGTGGGCCCTGCAGGAGTTCTTGCAGTTCTGAAGGACGTGCAAAACAGAACTCTTCTGCCAAGTGTTTGGCTGGAGTTAATGAATGAGTGATTGGCAGAAAAACAGTGAATGAACTCTTCTCTGTAAACTCCATAAATTCTCCTCCTGAAAGTAAGAGTAGGTTGAATTGGTCAATTAATGGTGGCAAACAATAAAACGTGGCAGAGACTCACCACAGCTGCTTGTTGACACTGCAGAGGGGCTAGCTGGAGGCAGACACAACTGCCTCAGCCATATGTGTGCATGCTGCATATATGCAGTGTGCATGGCGTCAAGGGGCAGGGCAGGACTGAAGCACCTATAAAAGGCGCCACATGCTCAGGTCCCAGCCTCTTCATCCAGGACACTGTGAGAGCAGGTACCCTCCTACCCACCATATTTTGATGTGGAAACAGCCTTGTTCTAGTGGTTGAGGTGGATGTTTCACAGTTATATTTCATCACAGCTGTAGGTTTGCATGTGATGGAGACTGTTGGCAGGCAGTCTGGTGTGCGATCGGACTCCCTGGGTTTGGGGCCTCCATAAGAGGTGACAGGTAAATGAGCGCAGCTTACCTAGTGGAGAGGCCAGGGACTTGTTTGCCAGGTGGCCTGTGGTCAGCCAATGGAGGTTTACACCCCTTTGGCTCCCCCACATAGGTTGCTTCCCTTAGACCGTTTACGCACTGCAAACTTCACTGCCCCAGCTCCTGTGCAGGAGCACAAATCAGGGGCAGATGAGGTGCACCAGGCCAATTGCTCCCCCATGTGGGTGAAGGAAGAGGTGAGGCAACCTGCCACAACTAAAACTCCAAGCTGCAGCCTGGCATGAAACCTCCAGTGCATAAACGGTCTTAGTGACGGATTTCAGTAGGCAAGGGGATCTACTCTCCCAGCGGGGAATGGTGCAGATCCCCAGGGCACCTCTGGATTCTGTGGGGGACTTATTGCTAGGTCAGTCTCCCTCTCCCATGTTGTGCCAACCCTCCCGTGGGAAGGTAATAAAGCTGTGGCCTTGGTATGTCTGATCTTATACCAGCCCATAATGCCCTCCTTTGAGTCAACAGTAGTTTATAACTTATCATCATATATCAATGTAATGTTTTAATTGTGTTTTATTCTTTTAACTATCCATGGATCCGTATTTAATTACGATGTAAACCACCTCAAGCTGGCAGAGCTGGGAGGGACGGTATAGACATTTTAAGTATAAATAAATGAATCATCTTAATGACTTGATCTAAAAGGCAAGGTATAAATTGAAATAAATTCATACATATATATGATCAGTTATGGCAAGTATTGCAAACCTATGCATAAGAATTGTAGGTCACTCATGAAGGCGAGCAGGTCTCCTAGTCCTGCTGAATTTTTCTGCTGTGCTTTTGAAAATACAGATTTTTTTGTGAGTACTCACTGTACAATGTGTGAAGTTACTCCCTAATACACAATCTCCTGCTGAGGACCACCCCAAGATTCTTAGAACTTGTATGGCAAAGGAGGACTCAGGTGTCCTTCCAAGTCCTGAATCATCATTTAGTAAAACACAAACAAAATGGGGCAACTATAATAACAGATTGCTGAATGAAGTTTATTTGGGTGAGAATACTTTTGGGTGTTCATAGTGTCAAGGTAACAAAGATAACCACATGCCAGCTAGCCTGAATTGAGTATATCAGAAAACACCCTATCCACATAATACTGTGCATTTAGATTAAGAAAATAGTGGAAATGTAGCTGCCAGTCTAGCAAAATACTTAAATGGTAAACAAACTTATATGCATCCCAATTGACTACAAATGCTTAGAATGAAATATCCTAGTGCATCTGGATGGAAGGGTGCAACTCATTACAAATGACACGTTAATGAAAGAACAGTAGGAAGGAAGTTTTGACTTGGCATAGTTTCACACATTAATAGTGCCTGTTATTTGAAAGATGCTCAAGATGAATCACCGGAAGGGAAAGGAGTATTTATTGCCAGCTTCTAGCTTTCCAAGGAACAATTTTGCTGGCATAGTTTTGAAGCTAAAATGTATTAAGGAACTAATCTCTCTAATAACAGTGCCTTTAAGACATTTTCAGCAAGCTGGAAAGACTATGGTGCACCTGACGAGGCTATTTCCTATGAAGAATAGGAAATGATTATCTATTGATTGAAGCAGGCATTACTTGAACTTGTATATATTGAACACACACATATATATATGGCATTCAGATTGTTGCTCTGGACAGGGAATTATCTTCAAAATAGCTTTTTCATACATTTCTGTTAAGAGGGGGGGGATGGATGGACGGACATTCTCAATCTTCAAATTAAAATATTTGGCACTAATACAAAAAGTATATATTTCTGACTCTAAAAAAATAGAGGTCTTAATGGTATCAAAATGAAAACTACAACATATTTAGGTGGGGGAGTAAATCCAAGAAGAACAGCTACTTGAAACTAAATATCTCATATGAATACTTAACATGCTTAAATAAAATCAAGTACACTGAATGGAAAACAGCAGAACTTCCAAGGTTGCATACTTTAACAGCAGCATGTATGACTGGCAGGGTAGATGCACTTCAAATTTACACGGTGACATATAGTCTTTATCCAGTGTTAGGACTCACAACATCATTTAGTAAGACATTAGTACCTTCTGTTTCTACACAGAGAATTCAGGCAGAGATAAAGTGATGCCAGGGCCACAAAATGTGAAGAAAAAAGAGCCTGTTAAAGGAACAATTTGTACATGATAGCCAGTTTATAAACTTTTAAAAAAATTGTACCTTCCAGCCTGATGAAGTATTTTGGGGAACTGGAAAGCCAGCACGCTGTTATGTGTCAGGTTTTTGGTCCTAATAATAGGTATTTAGTTGATTGTGTTCTGGGCAAACTTTACATGACATTCCCAAAAGCATCAATAGTGATGAAAGGAAAATTAATTAGTAGGGACAAACACCACAGACTTATCCTGGAAAACTAAATAGGGAAAATAAAATTATATACAATGCAACAGTTCCATAAGTTCATGTCTCAATCACTCACTAAGATTACTTTGAATTAGCTTTCAACAGCTTGGAGCTATAATTACTGGCAGTTTGGAGCTATTATCTCCCTTTAAGGCTGCTTTGGATGTTCAACTCTTAACCTTGGATCTTTGACTTTGGACCTCATAAAAACTTCTCCTAGTTCTATGCACTGCTTCAGCTCAACTTCAGAGCTGACCAGACTTTGTCAGCTGTCAAACTGAGAAGCAACTTTTTAATACATACTCTTTCAGCTCAATATTAACTATCTCCTAAGATCTCATAGCAATAGTCCACAACAAGCAAGGTAGCAAGTTGTTTGTGTTTAACAGACTAGCAGCCTCACCACCCTTGAAGCTAAGAGGCACTGAAATTGTATACAAGGAACACACCAACCCTTCAGAAAGTACAAAAAGTTGACCATCAACAATCCTATAATGTCCAAATGTACAGAGCTTTACTATTACTTCCATTTTAAACATAAATGGGTCTACACTATTCTTTGTTGTATAATCCACAACAGTCTGCACATTATGCAATATGTGAAATGGCTGTAAAAGTTCAATGTTTCATTACAGCTCTATTTGACAGTGACAGAATTAATATGGCAACTGAATCAGGCTGTGTGAAGTGGCAGTAAAGAAGCATAGACCTTAAATGGTACATACTGATGCTGTGCCTTCTAAGCATATGCTTCGCTTTAAAATAACATGGAGATTCACATGCGTCCATGATATGTTGGATTATTTTATGATAACTATTGGGTTCAAACACATTAACTGAATCAAGTTATATTAAGTCAAACAGTTCTGACATTTTAAGCCACTTTCTGTAGGCATACAAACCCTGGAACTGGTGTACAATCTTTCATTAAACATAGCATGTCCCTGCTTAATTTACTTCATGCTGGTTACATTTCATAATCTCTTTCTGTCTCGCTTTGTGAAAGTATGTTTGCATACACAAGGAAGACAATGTTGAGAGCATCAAGACATGCCTGCCTACTGTACATAGACATGTATTTCATTAAACAAGTGTTTTATTAAAAATATACTGGGACAATTTATGACCTGTTAGCATAATTTTAAACAGAGGACAAAGACTGTGCAGAAGCCAGGGTCATGGTTATGTGGTTCTTGGAAGAGTTTGTGATTGAAATATTTTGAAAAAACAAACAAACAGTAAAACATCAATAAAAAAGAACTCATATCAACCAAATTTATATATATATATATATATATATATATATATATATATATATATATATATATATATATATATATATATATATATATATATATATATATATATATATATATATATATATATATATATATATATATATATATATATATATATCAGGGATAAAACCAGAAGATTAATAAATCTAATCTATTTGATTGTCTCAGGTACTATAATCCCGTATGAAATAGGAAAAGTCATGGTCAGATTTCACTGCTTGACTATTTTCAAATTAAGAGTTTTCTTATAAACCTAATTCAAATTGGTTTTTATGTTAGACAAGAAAGCAAATTGGAAAATATTATGACAACCATGTGGTTGTGTTCACAGCTACCTTCCCAACCATATTCTGCACGATTGCATCACTTCTGGGGTTTTTCAATTGCTGAAGAATGTTTCAGAGGTTTCTCAATAGTAAACATGGACCAATTATGCATGGCAGCGGCTGTGCTGGGCCACTGCCGGTTACTTGCAGTGGGGAAGGAATCCCCTGGCACATGAGGACTGCCCTGATGTTGTGCGAGTGCACACACAACACTAGGGCTGGAAGAACCCACCGTACTGCATGGCAGCAGCAGCAGCAGCAGTGGGGCAGGAGGTATGGGGCCCCACTGCACAATGGCAGGAGAGCAGAATGCTGCTATCCCACCAATGTGTGGGGTGGGGCCATGCCCCATTCAGCTCTGCGCTTGTATGGAGCTGACTGGGGTGTTTGGTGTCCCTTTAGGCCCAGCTCTTCAATTACGCATGGCCTGCCCCGGCCTAGCCTCTGATGGCAAATCACATTCCCTTACCATGGGACATCAAAATGCCTTAGTCAGGCCAGAGTTTGGAGGGAGCCAGGATGACACGGCACTGTGTACAATCAAGGATTTGCCCCACTGCCCTGCTGCTGACAGCCCAGACTTCCCACCCTGTGCATAATCGGTCATGTTGAAAAAGGTCATGTTGGTCTAATCATTATACAGTGGTACCACATTTCATTTATAAATGAACTCAAACTTTATGGAGATGTCTTTAGAAGTCACTATCTTTGGTTTGTTTGAATTTTAGAGTACATAAAACAATTCATAAATTATGGCTAATTGATAAACTGATTGCTAAGACATAAGTCTTGTGCTGATGAAAGTTACTATTGCCATGCTGAGTCAGAAGACTTCATTCATGTGGTGGCTCTATTCAAGAGCAGCTCTGTATTGGAGGAAAGTAGCTATTTTGCTGAATTTGGAGTCAGATAGGTAGAAAATGCTCCTGACAGTATGTAGTTAAATTATGTTCTGTCAATCCCAATTTATTACAAACTATTACACTGAATCTGATCACAACTGCATATTTAGGGCCATTCCGCACAACTTAACTGTAGCTGAAGTCTTACAGTTTGTAAACGCTATTAATTTAACATTCTGCATGATGTCGTCAACAATCCGCAAAACTCCCGCCAAACTCCAGCAACATTCAGAATTTTATAGAGCTTTGGGGGAAATCACAAAAAGTGGATTCCCCCTAAAAAAAACTGCTACACTCCTGAGTACAATCTGCAACACATCAGCAAAAGACATGTGAATTCTCAAAATAGCAGTAGAAAGAATGTCCCTCCCTAACTCCCGCCCCCGAGTTTCTGGAGACACGATCGCCATTTCCTCCCAATAAAAACAATGAATAAGCAATGCTTCTCCTGCTGAAGTCCCTCCACAAGCTATTCAGAAGTGCTTAACAGTAAAACAAAGCTCCCTTCTGCAATTGTCTTTAAAGTTCCCGAGCATAAAACAGCCCCCTGTTTGATACTGTCCATAATTTCAGCCAGAAATTGCACCCATCGGGGGTGGTTCACTTGAAGAGCATGTAAACAATTAAGCGCTAGCTCCTACGCCAGCAAAAAAGGTCTTGAGACATCGAATGATGCTACTGGTGTTTGCTACTGGTGTTTTCTCGTTGCTACTGGTGTTTTGGGGTTTTTAAAAAACAGTTTTTTAAAGGGAAAGGGGCTTTTCGGGAGCACGAACACAACAGTTCATTGGCTGTTCTGTTTGATTGATGGCCAGGGGCGGGAAGGAGCGTGGAAAAATATCGCCTCCTTTGTTGCGATTCCGGCGAGGGGAATAAACAGACCGCTACTGGGACTTCAATATTCCACTAGTATTGAAGGTATGCGGAATGATGAAATTCCACTATTAAATATAGCATTTCTGCATGCTACAAACATTTAGCAACATCGGTCATTGTGCGGAATAGCCCTTAGTGTTTGCATTATATGGAAAGGCAAAGCAGATCCCAGAGGTTAAAGATTTATTTTTGAATATATTTTCAAAGATTTTAAAATATTGACCACTTCCAATACTAGTGGTTAAGAATTGTTAACTGTATTTAGACCAAAATTATAGTATTGGGGTAAACTATTTATGTTTTATAATTGTTAGTTAATATTTCTATTTTATGAGCTAAAACAGAAAATCAGTGAACCAACATTTCCAGACACAAGACAAATAACAGAAAATGTTTGGAGGAAGAAAAATCAACCAAACATTTTACCTGGTACCAAAGATGCAAAAACTTGGATGCCAGTTGAATTGCTGGGTGGCTAGCATTTCATACCACAACTAAGAAGGCCTTGTACTGTGTTGACCCAACTAATCCCTGAAAGCAAGAGAAGGCAGAGTAGGGCCTCCAAACAGTATTTCAGTTACTTGATAGAAAGATGATGGAGACAGTATGCCATAAGTCGATCAGCTGCCTCTTCCTTTGAAGATGAGGAGATGGAGGATTCACAGGCTGCACCAGTGGAATGCTCATCTGAGCAGCTGGATTTTGAGTCAGAATAGTTGGCATTGGCTAATGAAACAGAGTCTATGCCTTGGCTTCAGCCATAAGTCAACTAATTAGACTGAGGAGAACCAATTCATGGGAGCAAACTTTCACTCTGTCCTTTGAGTCTTTTGGTAAACAGTCCTGCTGCTAACATTGTGTTTGTTTTTCAGAGACTGGGCCTTGTCTCCTGATGAGCCTTGCCTGTGGATCTTGAACTCTGTTCTTCCCTGTTGCTTTGGACAGGACATCTGGCTGGTTTGCCAAGTCTGTTTTGTTTATTACCCTAATACCTTGTAATTGCCTCTGGGTGTCCTGGAAGTCTCCAAGTAAAGTAAAAGCATCAGACCCAGACCTGAATGCAACATTGATTTATTATCAATGCCTGTGTGTGTTCCGGGGATTGTGTTGATGAACACCAGGCTTAACTTTAGATTTGACACTGTAGTATGAAATCAGTACCACATCAGTATTTTTTGGATTTGAATTTCATAAAGAAAATAAATATCAGTATTTGGATTGCTATATTTAACAATATCATTTTAAAAAGGGGTCTAGCTTAGTTTTTTTTTAATTAACCAGGAGCCATTCTGTTGTAATTCCCTAGAGGCTTCTATTTGTTCTGGGTGCTATTCTGTTGTAATTTCCTATTTTTTTGTATCCATGGGATACACAATTTATTTATTCAGATACTTGCTCTCTGGGGAAAGGAATGCAGTTCTGCTTCATGACTTCTTTCCATATATTGTCTGAAACTGGTTTATTTACATTACATTTGGCTGAAATAATTCACATTTGATTCTATTCAATAGTACTATTCTTGACTTTGGCAGGTGAAGTGGCCTAGCCTTTCTGCTCCTTCGTCAGCTCAAACAGGCTTGAACAACAGGCCATTGATAGTGGCCGTGGCTGCTTTGAAAGCAATTTGTCCTGTATAGCCTCTTTCCAAGGTCTGTGATTCAATGGTGCCCACTTTAACTCCCCTTTAATTGCTCTCTTCACACAATTTCTGCTTTGCCATTTGCATGCATGTAATAAAGACAGGTTCTCTTCTGTGCTATGCTATTCATAGTCAAGTAGTTCTCCAGTTTCATAGAGGTCAGCTGTATTCTATGTATCTTAACGGGCTATTGATATGTTAGACAAAATACATGGGTGGATGGAAATTATCACAGTTTCAGGAATTTAATATTAAAATAAAGTCGAAACAGCTTTGGAATACTGAAATCAGCACAGGTAGATTTTGCATAATATATATTCTGTATATATGAGATAAGATCCCAGAGAGACAGAAGCCATTTCCTGAGCTAAACTAACCCACAATCTACTTTGATTGTACTTGTTAGCAGACAAGCCTTGATAGCAGCAGGATATAAATATAAAGGAAGGAAGGAAGGAAGGAAGGAAGGAAGGAAGGAAGGAAGGAAGGAAGGAAGGAAGGAAGGAAGGAAGGAAGGAAGGAAGGAAGGAAGGAAGGAAGGATGGATGGATGGATGGATGGATGGATGGATGGATGGATGGATGGATGGATGGATAGTGACAGGCAGTCCTCACAGTGACAATCTCCCTATCTGTCCTGCAAAGATCCTGGAGAAATGTTTTATTTATGTAAGATACTATGTGTTATATAGTAGCACTCATAATTAAGTTCTCAGAAACATTAGAAGTTGATAGATATTTCACTTCCCTGCCCTCCCAGCAATGAAAACAGGCATTCCAAACTGCATGAGTTTTAAGAAACTAGTGATGAGCAAGGATCAAATTATGTTGTCTCAAGTGAGAGAGAAACATCAAATGGTTGTTGACTTTTCTCAACACCTGTTTTAATGATGTGTTTCTCATTGGTTTAAATGGTATTCAAGATGTAGTTGTGAGTTCCTGCATTGTACAGGGGGTTGGACTAGATGACCCTGGAGGTACCTTCCAACTATATGATTCTATGTGATTTTGTTATTTTTAATTTTTTAGCTGCCTTTATGGCCTTTAGGAGGACAGAAAAGTAAGGTATAATTTTGCAAAATAAAATAAATCCCAGAAAATATGTTTACCTGTCAAATATGTTCAACCTACAGTTTGCAGCATTCCCTGACTTACACACTATTGTATAGGTGGCAATATTATCTAGTATTATTTTGCTAATGTTAGATCTCCTGCATGGATCTCCCATCACTTCTGTGTAGGAAACTAAAATCTCAGAAAGAATCTTTCAGGAAAAAATGAAAAACACTAAACTGTGCAGACAAACCATTGTGTTTTCCATTTTTTGTGATAGACTACACATCCATTTCAAATGGAAAAAAATTATATAAATGCTTTTAATTGATAACCAGAAACAGAACTGTTTTGACACTTTTAGTAAGCTGCTTGGAACTGTTCTTAATTGTGTTCTTAATGCTGGATTTTAATTGTTAACTTTTATAATATTTGATGTTGCTCTTCTGTCTTATTTGTAAACTGCCTTGAACAAGTTCTAAAGGATGGCATAGAAATGTTCTATTTTTTAAAAAATTCAATTCAAACCTTTTAGTCACCATGCTAAATAATCCAATCCTATATAGCATTGTGTGTGTATGTAAGGTACTCAGGTGTTGAATCTCTATTCTGATGAAGTGCAGAGTTGTTCATATTAAGAATGTTCCGTACCTGTCAATAATTTCACAAGACTGTTGAAATAAGTGTTCTGCTGAATTGTTTATCATTGGGCCAGAGAAGTTATCAAACTGAAGAACTGCTTAGCTCATCAGATAAGAATCCAGTGTGACAGATACTATATAAAGTATATTTTCCCTTCAGATCTCACAGAGGAGAGGGGGGGACCCTCCTTTTTATCCTCCAGTATCAATATTTTTAGAAAACAAGACAGTGCAGAAGACATGACAACCATAAAACTATACAGGTATAAGTATCATTTTAAATACCCTTACTATTTAAGTTGTAATAATTGCTACTAACTAGGAATGTTCCTCAGCTTCCAACTCATTTTCATCAGTGTTTTGAAAAGACCCCCAAAGAGGGTGAAAGCAAACAAACAAAAAAGAAGACATATCTTCTAACAGTTTCATCCCTAAAGTCTAAAAGTACCTTCTGTATTCCAAGATGGTAAGCCACCAAATATTTTTTTTCCTGGAGAAAAAAGCAAAGTAAACCCCTTCCCAGGAATCGGTGTCTGGAAGGAACTGTACTTCTGGACTTTTCTACTAGATAAGTTTTTAATTTCTGTTGTTGTTGTTCATTTAATTAACCCTGGTAAATATAAGCATCATCTAAATGTTGACTGAATTCTCTGGAAAATACAGAGAACAGCTCTCTTATGAACTATTTCAAAAAGCTATTTGGAGCAAATTCTAACCCTGCCCCCCTATTGAATTATTCATTTTTGAATGCTTTTGACACACCCTCTCAATAATGCTGGAATATATTGAGGGATCTCAATACAATTGTAAATATTTTTTCAGCCTCACAACTGGGCTTCATGATGATCTCTCAAGAAGCATCAGAGGGCTTTTGTTGCTGCTACTGCTGCTGTTTATAATGTCGTGAGGGGGGAATCAAATGTTATACAGTTATTTCAAAATGGTCTTTAAAACATTACATGTAGAAAAGTATTGAGCCAAGTTTCAGCCTTGAGTAAATTAATTTTTATGATGAACTTTTGTACAGCAGAAAGCTGTAGTAAATAAAACAGGAGCAGTGCCAAGCCCTTAACTCCACTGGAGTTAACATGCACTACTACAATACATGCTGAAAGTCTGTGGCAATTAGCACTTGACCAGAAAGATTAATGCTGGGGCCTCTTTTCCCACCTTTATAGGATGTAAATTAACTCTCTTATCGATCTTGTATAAGCATGGTAATGTGCTAACTCTTAAAAATACTGCCGGGTATAGGAAATTTATTAGAGAGCTAGCCTCAGGAGTCAGGCTAAATAAGGATTTGTAAGCGGTTTTCAAGTTAAACCTGTTTACAGAGGTTTGTACTCCCAGCTATAAAATGTATTGCTAATGAAATTTTAGGTTGAAATATTAGGGGGATGGGGGAAGAAAAATGCTTTGGCTTTTTAAAAAAGAGAAGATGTGGAGGGAATAGGAACATTTTTATTACTTACAGATGCTTTTGTTTAATTTCTGCAGTTCGAAGAACTAATATTTATATGTCTAGTGGATCCTGTCAATCCATCCCACTAATGGCAGAGTCTTCTTCCAGCACGTAGAGCCTTTCTCTTGCATAAGAAGCCTTTGTTTAGTCAGTGCACGTGGCATATTCAACTGGACCCGAGGAAGGCTCCTCCATCAATAGAACAGATCATGGAATCCTGCCCAAGATATATTTAAGGTAAGAAGTAGTCCTGTTGGTGAGACAGGTCATGTTACTTTCAAGCATATATCAAAATGTAAAGGCTAAATTCTAGTATGCATTAATTGTAAACCATATGAAGTATCTTTCAAGCAATGTAACAAGGCAAAACAGCAGTTTGGGAGCATGGAAGCACTCAGAGAGGATATAAAACGTGGCTGTGCTTCCATGGAATTGGGCCCAAATCAAAAAGACAACCCTTCTCTTTATTCCTGCTGTTATGCAAAACATGCAGATGTTTTGCTCATTTAGGGTACTTCAGTCTTTGTGAATCCCTGATTCTCCCTCCATAAGTACCCTCAACCCCTAACTACATACAGATTATTCTTTTATGGCTAGTATAATGTTTGCATTTGTGAGGGGTTTTTTAAACACTTTTTGCCATCTATTTTCAGACAAGTTAAGCGTCCCTTAATGTACTAAAATTTATTTTTAATGAATGTGGGTGGGAGAGTAAGGAAAGAAAAGGACAAGAAGTGACAGGACGTTAGAGGACAAGTGGGGAAGGGAGCCCATGCAAGTAGTTTGGAGGTAGGGAATAGAGTAAGGTGACCAGATTTTAACATTAGTAAAGCGGGACACCATTGACCAGGAGGGTTCTTGATTAAAAATTAGGTCTATATGGAGCAACAAAAAGGTGTAGGGAGGGACTGGCAAACAAACCAGCAGGAGAAAAGAGGGAAGACTAGGCAGCCAGGTAGGCAATTGAGAGATCAGATGGGAGAAATAAAGCCAGAGCAGGCCAAGAAGGAGAGGAAGCAAGGCTAGCATGGGAAATTAGAGTTCCCATCCCTTATGAATTCTCACAGGTTCCCTGTTGTTAGTCTCTAACATTTAGGTTTCTTTCACTGAGACAAGCTAGACTTCCTCATCTTTTTATACAGCTTATATCCTCTGATCTCAATGCTGATGGATATGACTTCTGTCATGCAAACGACTTTTCCTCCACTCATCAAGAATGAATGTTTCCATGCCATTCTGCTGCTCCTTTTATATATATACTAGGGGCAAAGCCTGTTGTATCCAGGAATACAACGGGTGCTAAAGCTTGGCGGTGGGAAGAGGAAGGAGAGGAGTTGTCCAGTCTGTAAGGGCATGGGGTTGAATGTGTGTGTTGTGTGGGAGGTTGTGGTGGCGTGGACACAAATGAGGGTATGGGTGTGGAGATATGGGTGTCAAGAACCTGTGGTGTGGAATGTTCATTGAGTGAGGGAGAGTACTGACCTTTGGGAATTGTGGCATAGTGGTTACAGATGAGCTTTTCAGAGCCATGTCTTCAGATATGTGAAGGGAAAATCAGACTGGAGACTCTTCTTAGGGGGAGATTACATGCCAACCAATTTCTCCCAGTTCAGCGTCATTTCCCTTCTTGTGTGAATTAGGCCACAGACACCAAAACGTCCCCCTGCCCTAATACATATGGGGTAGTCACAGTACACAGTACACAGTACACACCCTGCTCCTTCTGTCTCCATATTTTATTGTTGATAAAATGTTATGTGCCTACATGCTTCTTTCATGGTTGCTCCATAGAAGGAGGATTTTTGTACCCTGTTGTTTACTACCCAAGGGGGCCTCAAAGCAGTTTACAAAACATTTTCCCTTTGTCTCCCCACAATAGACAACCTGTGAGGGATGTGGGACTGTGAGGGGTCTGAGAGAACTGGGAATGGGCCGCAGTGACTCAGGAGGCCTCAGGTGTCTTAAAGCAGACACCTGTTCTTATTTTGTGATCTTCTCCTGTTCTTTATTTTCTATCTGCTGTCTTCTGGGATTGCAATGTCAACTATCCAAACCCTGTTTGTCATTTGTTCTGCAACTGTGATATCAGGGGTGATATGATCCAGGGGTGAACTAGCCATTTAACTGTTTGTAATAAGAAGTCACAAATAAGTTTTGTTTCATCATTCTCCATGATCATGTCTCTTTTGTGCTCCCAAAAATTCTGGCTGATGGTAAGCCATACTTCTTACAAAGATCCCAGTGCAACACAGCTGTAGCTTTATTGTCACCTTCCTTATAGTCAGTTTGAGTAAATTTACTAAAGGCACTGACCATATGGTCAACTGTTTCATCCTTTGTCTTGCAAAGTCAACACCATAAGGGTGTTCCACCCTGTAGGAAGTCCCACCTAGAACGAGAAAGGGAATAGTTATTTTAACAGCAGAGACCAGCAGCTACAATGAATAAGATATGTTAATGATTTTAACGTTTTAAATGTTTTATGTTAAATGTTATTAATTTTTAATGTTCACTGTTACCTGGAATTGCTGTAAACCTCCCCAAGACAGTTGCCCAAGAGTGGTAGTTAACATTTGAATAAATGAAATTGCTTTTTTTACTAGTCTTTTGAATCTTGTCTTTCATGCTATTGATTTTAAATGCTTACTCTTATGCAGCTAGAATTAGTCCTTCTGGTTCTTTCTTCAAGAACCCATTTTGAAGCCACTTCCAGGTATTTTCACTATAAACGTTATACTCTACTAGGGGAGAAGCCCACTTTAAATGTGGGCTGGGAGCCAGCATCTGCACACACCCTCCGCAGCTCTTGCCTTGGGAGTGTGGATGGAGGAACAAGAGTGGGGTGGAAGACATGGTGGCAAAGCAAGCTGGGAAATGGCAGCTGCCCCCCTACCACCTCTCACCACAGGAGTGTGGCTGGAGTTGCAAGAGTGGAACAGAGAACATGGAAGTGAAGTTTGCTGGGAGGTGGCAGCAAGCTCTACAACCTCTTTCTGAGTGAGACTGAGGGAGCAGCAAAAGCAGAGCAGAGATCGCAATGCCTCTCTCCCCCTGTTGGCAGCAAGGAGGCAGCAAAAAGCAGTGGGATGGCTTCATGGAAGGGGTGATGGCTTCTGCCATTGCCGGTGGCAGGGTGGTGGGGACAGGCAAGCTCACCTCCCCTAGGGAATGGGAACAGCAGCTTCCTCCTGTGCTGATGGCCCACTTTCCTTGGCTACCTTCCTGGTGGCAATGGTGGCCAGGAAGACTGCCAGGCCTCCACAGAAGAGACAGTTGGTCAGCAAGGAAGCATAATGGCTAATTGCGGAACCATGCAGCTTATCTCCTGCTGGCTCCATATGGTGGAAGTGGGAGGAAAAGGGGGTGGGAAAGAGCCTCTGACTGGCTCATAGTGGGGAAAGCCTTCCCAGTGAGAACCAATCAGAAGCCCCCTGGTGCTCTCGATGACATACCAGCCCCTCTGAGTGGTCCTTAGTGGGGAGGGCCCTTCCCCCAAGGGCCAATCAGAGGGCCAGCAACTCATCAGAAATACCCTTCATATTTTATGTCTTCCAAATACTGCCCATGCAAGCACTTTTCCTTCCAGTTGTCAGAGTTTATAATTCAATCTTTTTATAATCTTCTTTGGTCTCTGTGACTTTAAATAAGTCTGCCTTGTATATTTCAACTAGAAGCTTCTCTTTGTACAGTAATTCAGTGCTCATTTTTCTTCTGCAACTGCTTGCTTAACTTTCAGGAGACTTCTTCCACCTAATTTTCTTGGTAAGTAAAGATGATCAACATCACTTCCAGGATGTAGTGAATGATGCATCATATTTTCTTGTAAGTTTCTTGATCGATTGTTTTTAATTCTGTTTTTTTTTCCAAATTAGTAATGGCAGCTGTGTATCTTAGAACTGACTCTGTTCATATGTTAAATGCTTTTATTGTGTTGCCTCCATTTAATTTTGTTCACAATATATTCTTCTTTATATCTTTTTGTCCTAGCTGTGTCCAGTTGATCATCTAGACTCTGTGTTACCTCTTCTCTTCCTCAGCTGGTAAACAGCCCAAAATGTCCCCAAAATACAAGAAAGGGAAGCAAAAGTACAAAGAATGTTGTGACTATCGAATATATTAATGCTTGGGCTGTTGGCCATCACAAAAAAACACACTTGCTTTTAATAGATAAGGGAAAACACATGGAACATTACAATGTTTAGAAAAGCAAATGCCATATTCTTCTGTAAAACTATTTCTTTAGAGTTGTAATACTAATACTTGCAGAATCTGAGATGGCTATTATCACTAAAAGGATTATTATTGTTAGTTCTTTTTTTTACTTGGGCATTGGATTTCTGACAGTTCACACTATGAAAGTGTGGACAGTTTCAAAAGAAAAAGGCTTATGCTAATAATGTTTGTGATTTCAGCCATAGAAGGCAGCCATAGAAAGATGGCACATCTTTGACCCCAGCAACATGGGTGACAAATGTAAGCGGATTAGAAATCTTTTTCTATTGTGCTTTCATGTTAATTCCTATCTTGTAAGAAATTGCTGCATTATAAGTGAGGTAATAAATATTGAAAAAATTTAGACCTTGGCAAGTTTACATATTCCTACTAAAATATTGCAGTAGAAAATAAAAGCCAAAGTTAAAAAGAGATTCCACGAGGCTAGGGAAGGTATCATTTATCTGTCCTGAAATGTGTCAAGCAGGTTAGTAATACTGCTCCTTCCACAACTATTTAGCATTTTAAGTGTCAACCCATATTCCCCTTACTGTTGTGCTATCCCATTTATTTCAATAGAACTACAATAGATTGTGGATTGCAGCCTTAAGTTTCATCCCCATTACAAAATCCATGTGTCTTCCATGTGAACTTTATGTATATGTGTTCTTGGAATTCCCACCTGGAAACTTAATTCCCAAGTATTTGGGGACCCAATCCATATTGTGGCTGAGGCCCACAAGGAGAAGAATTTGTGCTCTGAGAGTACCAACTTGCTGGTTGTTCCCAGCCCCAGAGAAGGACGCCTGGCCTCGATGAGGGCCAGGGCTTTTTCATTCTTGGCCCCTACCTGGTGGAATGAGCTCCCGAAAGAGCTGCGGGGCCTGGGCGAGCTTTCAGCTTTCTGCAGGGCCTGTAAAACAAAGTTCCTCTGCCAGGACTATGGTTGAGGCCAGTGCCAGAGGAAGATCTGAAGAGCCTCCTAGGAAGGTATGATGTCACACTGGCTCTATCATAGGCATGACCAGTTGTTGCACTCACTCGCCACCCCGGCTGGTAGCCTTCTGTGATAGGGAGGGCATAGTTATTTTACTGCCAGCTGTACTGTGTTGTTGATTATTTATAAGGGTATGGGTTTTAACAGGGTTTTAATTGGGGATTTTACTGTATTGAACTGTTATTTAACCCACAAGCTGGTCTGCAGAGAATGGTGGGTAATAAATCAAATAATAAATAAATATGTCTATTTTAGCTACTTTCTGTTAATAATAAAGCTTAATTATTAATATATTTGATATCTGTTGTCTGCCTCAAGTTCTTTAGGGAAGAATTACCTCATAAAACATAAGCATTTCGATCCTACACTACACTAATTACCCAATCTCTCGCAAGCTATTCCCCACAAACCCATATAGTCTGACATATATTTCAGGTAACAAGGTATATAACAGCTTGCCTGGACTATTTTAGGTCAGAAAGAATTGTATGGTGGATGAGACTGAACCCCTTTCACCTCACATAACATGGTCCCATTTCAAATTGGGTCTACACATGCCTGGGAATTGGATGTCAGGAAATCCAGGAGCATAGTCTGTCCCATGGACTTTGTAACACGTGGATGAGCCTTTAAAGTGGGTAGACCTTTACATTCAATCGTTCTCTGACTTTCGCACATTGCAATAACCCATGATTTTAAGCAAATAAATTAAATTGAACTGAACTGAACTTTGCTTGGAATGACTTGTGAGGCAGGTCCTTTATAATTCTTATGTCTTAAATGTAAAGCAGGCATCAAGAGAGTGTAGTCACAACACTGCCTCAAATCAAACAGAAGTGGTAGCAAATAAAAGATAAAAATCTGATTCTCTCACAAATTTAATTTGAATACTTTCTCAGCTATACTGCCTTTATGACACCATATCCATTCCTCATCTGAATAGAATTAATCAAATCAATACAACTCTTCAATTAAGTGGGCAATGAGTAGGCTCTCAGCTCTGCTTCTAAAATGAAGGAAGACAAAACAAATTGTATAAGAACTTAGCATCATATTTGGTACCTAATGGGCAAACTAAGGAGACTCCCCCATTTCCTAGCAGCAAGAACATTTCAGCTTCCATACAGACTGCCTTTATCTTATACTGTTGTCACTTTGCCTTGGCCATCACATGAGCATCCAACACAGAGTATTCCACTGGCCTGAGTATGCTTATGGATATATATTTGGAGTTGAACCAAGTAGTTACATTAAGAAAGCCCTTTCACTTAGAATGCTCATTCTTTTTGCAAATAAAACACCTGTCTAAACAAAGTTATTTCATTACCCATATTTTCAGCTTTATAAACAGGGATTCAAATCTTGAAAAACTTTGGTTCAATTCCAGTTCAGGTTCAACTGCAAATAAAGTTTTTCCAGTTTGGTCCTGTTTCAGGCCAATAAAGTTTCATTAACCAGTTTGGCACACATGAATTAAATGGTTCCATTCTGGTTCACATAAGAAGACTTAAATCTAAGGGCACATTACAGTGATAATTGATGTGGAACAGCATGCCTCCTTGGGCAGAAATGGGTATGGACCTGATGTCCATAGTGAGGTCCCTGCCAGTACTGCCCCCCACCCCCCCAAAATGCCCACTGAGGCACAAGGAAAGAAAAGGTTCTGATTCTAATGGATTGAATGTGTTAGAAGAACACTCTATTTTTACTAAAATGCGGATTTAGTGTTCTGATCCAAGTCAGTTAAAAATTTTCAACCAGTTCTGGAAGTATTATGTGAAGTTTTAAATTTGGGATATTTGGAATGACAGGAAGGGATGGAAAGACATTAAATTGTCAGTACATGAATAGTTCGCCTATTTAATTGACTTTTTGAAGTACCTATTTGATGAGAAGGTATCTATGGAATCTTTTCCATTGTTATTTTGTACTAATTCCAAGCATTCTGAACTTTCTCCAACTAGTACACAAAGACTGAAAAGGGGAAAAACATTATATATTGAACTGTAGAAGCATACTTTAGAGCAGTGGTCTGCAACCTTTTTGGGGTTGCGGACCAGTGGGGGGGAGGGCGATGCAGGCGCAGCACGGAACTGCCATGCATGCGCATTTGTGGCCCCGCCAGGTGGAAACGCGCGTGCATGGACTTGCCGCGCATGCACGTTTGCCTCCCCCCCCCCCGCAGAAAGAAGCTTGCCGGGCCACAAGCTAATCGGTCGCTTTGGTGGCTGATTTGCTCGTGGCCTGGGATGTTTCTCGCTGCAGGGGGGGGCGGGTAGAGGGAGCCGCAGCCCCATAGCTGGGGACCACTGCTTTAGAGAGAAGGCTGAACTTGGAATAAAAGCTAATTCAACATGAGGACAGTTTCAAACTAATTTTCTTGCAATTCCTCTTTTTAAAAAAGATTAATTGCTTCAGTTTTTCTTAAAGGTAAAGGTAAAGGTATCCCCTGTGCAAGCACTGGGTCATGTCTGACCCTTGGGGTGATGCCCTCTACCGCTTTCATCGCGGACTCAATACAGGGTGGTTTGTCAGTGCCTTCCCCAGTCATTACCGTTTATCCCCCAGCAAGCTGGATACTCATTTTACCGACCTCGGGAGGATGGAAGGCTGAGTCAACCTTGAGCTGGCTGCTGGGATTGAACTCCCAGCCTCATGGGCATTTCTTGCTGCCTTACCACTCTGTGCCACAATGTTTTAAATAATTGATTATTGTTTACCAATTTCAGATTTCCTTTTGATGTTTGTCAAATAGGAGGATTGATTTGTCTTCACTAAACTGGCATCTCACAGTTTTTGTTCATATGTGGCAAGCCATAATCATGCTGGATGCAGCTGATAGAGCAATGTTATCTTCTTCAACAGAATTTATGGAATTCTTTTTTCATTGTAATCCACCAAGAGTATTTAGGACAGCCTTTCTCAACCTTTTTACCATTGAGAAACCCTTGAAACATTTTTCAAGCTTCAAGAAACACTACCAGAAGTGGTGCAATTGTGCAGAAAATGATTAGGAAGCATAGATATGTACACACCCAGCCAGGGCCCCTTTCCACCCCACCCCCTCCTGGCCCACCATTGGCCATTTTCGGACTGTGGAGCAGATTGACATGACCATGTATGGTCATATCACTGATAAATGTTTAATATATATATTTAATTACGTCTCACGTATTTAGAAAACTCCTCCAGGGGTCTCGAGAAACCACAGGGTTTCACGAAAACCTGGCTGAGAAAGCCTGCCTTATGCAGAAACGGTCCTGTATCATAGAGCCACATTTTTGCCTCACAAGGCTAGATCTATGTTAGATGCCCTATTTGTTTTCCCAATTGTTATGTTAAAGTGCAGATGATAAAATGTGCTACATCTCTGCTAAGCCATGTAAGCATGGCAAGTAAACATGTTAATACATTCTAATTCAGAAATTGCACATTGCAAGTAAACATGTTAATACATTCTAATTCAGAAATTGCACATTGGAAAATGTAATGTACAAAGTTTCTCTTTGAATTTTTATATTATTTTAAGCCACAGTAGCATTTCATCTGTCTCTTGAGAAACCTATATGAAAGTCAAGAAGCAACAGTGAGCACTGGGCATGGAATCACTGATTGGTTCAAAATTGAGAAAGGAGTTCAGCAAGGCTGTATACTGTCACCCTGCCGATTTAACTTGTATGTGGAGCACATCATGAAAAAGGCAGGGTTAGATGAGTCACAAATTGGGATTAAGATTGCAGGGAGAAATATCAACAACCTCAGATATGCAGATGATACCACTCTAATGGCAGAAAGCCAAGAGGAACTAAAGAGCCAATTGATGCGGGTGAAGGAGGAGAGTGCAAAAGTTGGCTTGAAACTCAACATCAAGAAAACGAAGATCGTGGCATCCAGCCCTCTCAATTCTTGGCAAATATATGGGGAAGAAATGAAGGTAGTGACAGATTTTATTTTCCTGGGCTCCAAGATCACTGCAGATGGAGACTGCAGCATGAAATTAAAAGACACTTGCTCCTGGGGAGGAAAGCTATGGCAAATCTAGACAGCATCCTAAAAAGCAGAGACATCACCTTGCCAACAAAAGTCCATCTAATCAAGGTTATGGTCTTCCCAGTTGCAATGTATGGCTATGAAAGTTGGACCATAAGGAAGGCTGAGTGCCAAAGAATTGAGGCTTTTGAACTCTGGTGCTGGAGAAGACTCTTGTGAGTCCCTTGGACTGCAAGGCGAACAAACCGGTCAGTCCTAGAGGAGATCAGCCCTGATTGCTCTTTAGAAGGCCAGATCCTGAAGATGAAATTCCAATACTTTGGCACCTCATGAGAAGGAAGGACTCTCTTGAGAAGAGCCTGACGCTGGGAGCGATTGAGGGCAAAATAAGAGAATGATGTGGCTGGATGGAGTCAGTGCAAGCTTAAATGGACTCCAGGGAATGGTAGAGGACAGGAAGGCCTGGAGAATCATTGTCCATGGGGTCACGATTGGTTGGACACGACTTCGCAACTAACAACAACAAAGCATATATAATTCTCTCTACCATTCTATCATCCCAACAAAACAGTCATATCTTGGGATGAGAGAGAAAATTAGTAACCCAAGGTCACCGTGCCTTTAAGGCAGAAGTGGCCAAATTGTGGATCTCCTAGTGTCCATGGATTACAATTACCATGATCTCCTGCTAATTTACCATGGACAGCTGGAGAGCTTGACCATGCCAGCTTTATGGCCAAGTGGGATCTTTAGCTTGGGACTTCCCAATCTCAGTCTCCTACCCTATTTAATTTCATTTACAGACTTCTTAAGTAGACCTCACTTCTCACGAAGTAGATTATGCAAGACTAACACAGATTCTTGCCACAAAGTATCTTCATTGGGAATGAGTGACTAATGAAAATGATGGATAGCTGGGTAGAGAATAATGAAATAATACATTATTTCCCTTGTATTCATACCAGTCCAACATACTGTCTCTTATGAGGCAGTAGCTCTCAAGGGGGCTAGGCATCTGTAGGAATGGAAGAAAAGCAGCTTGTATTCAATATGTATTAATGTCTGGCATCCACATCTATTGTTTGATGTCTCCACTGATTAAGAGCCATGGAGTAGAGGAGTTGCAAAATGCTTTAGAATCAACTGGAATGAAGTACAACAGTTAATTTATCTGAAGGTTGCATATGCCACATCTGGTGAAGAACTGCAGAGGTTATAAAAAATGACAGAACACACAAAAGACATAAAATATAGTGCAAGGGCAAAGGGCTGAAAAGAGAATGCTGTTAACTCAAGACTACATAAAATGCACCTCGAAGAAAGCCAAAACTATAAAAAAGGAGATGAACTCCAATCACAACAGAATGAATGCTGGGGGATAAGGGCTGGATAAAAATATCTCATTCAACAGCCATGAAGATGAGATGCTGTAAACAGAGTCAGTTTAACAATGAAAATCCAAATGTTCCTAAAATCTGGTGGCTTAAACTCCTAGATAATATTTGTCGATATCACCAGCTCCTAATAAAATTAAGCAGAAAAATGCACAAGGTAGAAGATTTAAACTACATGTATACAAGGTATTTTGAAATTCCTAAACTTTTGGATGTTTGTGAAAGACTGGGAGCTAAGAACTAGTGTCACTTAGTGGCTAAGAGCAGTGGACTTTCCTCTGGATATCCAGGTCTGATCCTCCGTTTCTACTCCTCTACTCCTTCTACTCCTCCATATGAAGCCTGCTGGGTGACGTTGGGCCAGTCACTATTATCCCAGAATTCTCTCTACTCCACCTACTTCACAAGGTGACAGTTTGGGAAATAAGGACTGCAATTGTAAACCATTTTGAGAGTCCCTAAAGTAGAGACAAGCAGGGTATAAACACTACTTTTTAGTTGTTTTCAGAAAGTCTGTGAAGCAGATTATTTTTTTAAAAACCCACAATACATTTTTCCCATGAACTTCCCCTACTATGTGAGAACATTTGATTACACTCATAAAAGTAATAAAACAGTCTCAGTAGTCTCCTAACCCAAATTAAACTCAGCTGAAATGCTTGACTGGATGAGCAAGAATAAGCAAGCGTTCAACTCAATGTGCTTAATGCCAACAATATGTTAAGAACTGTTCATGACATAGAAATGCCATGGCACCAAGGCCATGCTGACATAGTGGGGAGATGGATGGTGAACTGGAGATGGGTGGTTGGACAGCAGTCATCACAGATTATAAACAGTTGCCATGGCAAAGTTCATGTTATGCACAGATCTGGATTTGACAACTCAGGCATATTACAGACAGCCCGTCAAACAACCTGTTTTAGGTATCCTTCTCTGTTTTCTATTCTGCTTGACATG
Source organism: Paroedura picta (assembly GCF_049243985.1). NCBI lineage: Eukaryota > Metazoa > Chordata > Lepidosauria > Squamata > Gekkonidae > Paroedura > Paroedura picta. Next base: position 67,142,130 of record NC_135375.1, read on the forward strand.
AAAGCAACTATGAGACCTAAGTATGCTTTGTTGACCAGCCCAGTTTCCTTCAGCCCTAGGTAGGCCATTGTTTTAGCTATAAATAGGTAATGCATAGAGCAATGCCCAGTTTAAGGACCAATGATGCATTATAAGTAACAATACATTAATTCACATATGTAATGAACCAAGGCCAGAGCCAATGGGTAGCATTTATTAAGGGACCCATGACCCTAGTAGTCAATAAAGATATTACAAAAAGGTAATTGGATAAGGGATGTGAGGAAGTTGGCTAGGACTCAAAAATGGGACCACTTCCAGCAGAAGCAGCACCCTGGGAGAAAGTTAATAGCAGCAGAGCAGGAATACAAATGTACCAAAACAGACGAAATAGTGACCAAAAGATGATGAGATGTTGAGGCCTATTCATGAGATGATTTTTGCTGTAATTTCATAATTAAGTACCCTGAAAGTAGATGGAGTCATACAACCTCCTGACTCTGCATGATCAACTATCTAACATAACCTGTTGAAAAGAAACATGCCAGGAAGGAAAAACACATAGACACAACTATGTTTATTAGGGATATGCACTCAGCTAAAAAGTAAAAGATGTATAGTGCCAAAAAAAATACTGAGGTATTACAGATCAGAGAATTTAATAAGCTGCCAATATATCTGAGCCTGAATAAAACCAAATTTGGGGGAGCTTTTATTCAAGAATATTCAGCTATACTGGGGTAGTGGGAGCTGAGAGCTTCACAATGCCTCAGCACAGAACTCTAGGGCACTGGAAGTCAACAGCTTAGTGTTGCCTTAGCTGGGGCTGGCTCCTGTTTCAGCTACCACAGAAACCAGCCCAGGATTGGCCAAGGCGGTGGGAGCTGACAGTTCCAGGCTGCCTTTGCTGAGGCTGACTCCTTTAGCAGCTTGGGCGAAAGTGAGTGGCAAGAGGAGACAGCCCATGATCAGCCAGGAAAGTGGGAGCTGAGAGCTTCTAGTCAGGTCTGCAAATGATGAGGAGAGATCACCCCACTACACACAGATCCTGGTGACAGCTGCTCCTGCAGCATGGTTTAAACTGTGCCACAGGAGAAGCCAAACCTGCCCCAGAGGCAGCCTGGTTTTCTGCTCTGAATTTCCCCCCTCTCATTTCTATTAGAATGCCCCCTCCCCTTCAATTTGGGACTTCCAAAAACATGTAAGGTCTGAATACAATACTGTTATTGGGATCTGGAATTTTTCGATAATACCAACAATTTTCATTTCCAAGAGATGTGAACAAAAAAGAAAAAGTCTTTACTAGCTATATATAAAACAGGTGTTTTCTGTTCTGACTGCCATTTTAGTCTACATCATCACTCTAACTCTCCCCCTCCCATTCTACAGCTCACAAGTTCTCACAATTAGCCCATTCCATACTTTGGCCTTGAAGATGATGTGGGCTGTGAGGGCCCAATTAGGAACACTTGCAAGGTGGAACCTGTTAGACATAAAGAATATTAATGCTTAGGAGGAGGAATTTGGGTTGCTTTCCCTGACAGTAGTGCTACCTAATTTGACACCACCAAACCCACTCCATGAGTTTCACAGTTTGGTATATCAGGTGGGTTTGGCAACCTTAAACAAAATTAAGTGATCTGTCCCTACATTTCAAGGATGCAAGATGTACAGATCATGAATAGAAGCATAAAGAACATTATCCAAGCCTCTCACTTAGAGTGCTAATTGTGCTACTTCGTTTGTATGACCCTTGTCCTACCACAATTTCCATTAAATGTCACTTCTTGTCAAGCAATAGAGGGAAAGAAGAAAGCAGCAAATATTACTGAGCTAGGAATAGGGATTTGTCTGTTTTGCTCAGGAAAATAAAATTTTGGCATTTCTGCAAATCCATACTGAAGTGACATTTTTATTTTGATTGAGTGACAAATAACTTCTTATGACTTTAAAGCAGAAAATTATGTGTATTCTCTTGGGTTATAAAATGCTCTCAGCGAGCATTCGAGAATAACAAATCTGCTGCACAGTTTCATGTCACATCTAAATCTACAGAAAACAAAGAAAGCAAAACATGCAGGGAAAGGAGAACAGAAACATTTGATAATGTGATACAGGTAATCTAAGTAAAGGACTGACAATTAAAAGTGTATATTTATGAGATTCCACAAGCATATGATCAATATTTGGATCATATTAACATACTTTCCTTGCTCCAAAGGCTATACATAGAGATAATTGCCTTCTATCTTTCCAACAGCTGTTTCAGGTAAGTTAGGCTGACAGACCTGGCCCAGGCATGGGGGAAAATGGGGAATTGAGATTCTGGAGGCCCGCCCACTCTGGACCAAGACATGGGGCTGCCTTGAAGTTGATTCTGAAAGTACAGCTGGTACAAAATGCAGCAGCCTGTTTGTTATTGTGGGATAGCCGCAGGAAGCTTTCTATTCCCATTGTACAGTGATTAAATTGGTTACCCATATGTTTCCAGATCCATTATAGCCACTGGTGCTTACTTTTCAAGCTTTTAAACTGGGCATACTTGAAGGCTGGTCCTCTTCAGTGTGAGCCCATACAGCAACTGTGCCCCAGCACCTACTTGTCATCCAGGACTCCTGCAAAAGTGAAGTTAAGTGCTATCAATTTATAGCCTTTCTTGTTATCTTCTCTAGCCCGGTAATATAGGCTTCCAGAGGAGCTAAAGGGCCCTACGTCCCTCTCTCCCTGTCGATGTTACGTTTTAATTTTTGAAAATGACACAAGATTCACTTTAAGATCATTACATAAATTATTATTGTGTAACACATTTGGTTCTAGTCAGCTGACATACATTAATTACTAGCTAAAAGACATCTTATATTTTCTTATAGGCTTCAAGCACCCTTTTAGAATCTTTGAGGCCATTTGTTGGCTTTAGTGTCTTTAGGACTTTGAGGGCAGGATCTGTGAAACAGTATAATTTATTTAGTTTTCTGTCTGTTTCAGTTGTTGGATAGTTTCATAGTTTGTGTTTTAAAGGGCTTAATTTTTGTTCCACATCATGGTCCCAGTTGCCAGGGAGAATGGTAGGCACAGAAATGTTTCAAACAAATACGATGTGGTCTAGTTGTGTAATTTCAGAAATAAAAGAAATGTTTTTTCTTGCATGATTCATAAGATTGTACATATAGGATAGGATTGTGATGGGAGAAGGAAATGTGTTACCCATTTATAGCAGGCCCAGTAACATGGTGCTTGTGTCTTGCTGACAGAGTCTATTTAACAGCTGCATAAAGCAACTGGAACAGCATATATCTGGAAACAGAATATGGAGTTCCATGTCACCAGTAGGCTTATTATGTCCCCTTTCTCATGCACACGTTTTTTTCAACCTCAGGTGGAACAGTGAAAATCCTGGGCAGGAGTCTGGAGGTAATAACAAATGAAGGTTAATAACCTGAAGCTTTATCCAAACAACAGATAAATAGTGACGTGCCCGGGGACTGTGGTGAAGCAATTGACAGAGGAAATATTTGACCCAGGTAGAAATGCCTGAAAAACAGATTCATACCTTGTAGGTTCTTCTGGACTGAGCTATGCTTATTGGAGCCTAGATCGTGTTTGTGGCCCAGGGAAATTCCTATCAGCTTTGGCTAATCTGACCACTATAACCTGGTAGTGGAAGACAGACACAACCATTGCTGCCCATGCATTGCTCACTTCCACTTGGAGCTGCTCTTGAAGAACACTGGAAACTTTAATTGCTTCCAAATACTCTTTTGTTGAGTGGATACCGAAGAAAGTGTGTAATGTAATCTCAAAAACATTGATTATCAACATACTTCTGCAGTCCGCTCTGAAGTTCTAAAACTTTTTGTCTAGAAACAGACTAAGTCCGAAGCAAGATCTGCTGCTGATTTTTTGCTTAAAAGCAAATGCAAGAGAGGCTTTAATCAGGACTGCCTTTCAGTAGTTACTCCAATTCTATGAAATAATCAGCTTGCTTCACCTAGGAGGACAATGAAGCAATTCTTGTTCTGCTATAGTTCTTTTATGGTACAGCATAGCTAATTGATGTGCTGCTGTTTTAGAACTGTTTGTTGTTAATTGTTATCATTCAGAGACATATTACTATTTTATGGTTTTAACATTGTGAAATTGCTTTGACTACTGGGTTTTAAAAGTGACATAAAAGTTTACTAGGCTTCATAAAAAAGTAAGTAAATAACTAAATGCATACAGAGTGATTCAAGGCCATCAGGACATAAACATATTTCTCCTCCTAGTGTCAGCCCAATATTTTATCAACGCCCTTCACTCTTGTGCCAGATAACTGTAAATTATTTGTCCATAATCTTTTATTGCAAAAATAAAGATTTAGCATCTTCATTCTACTAATATCAACCAGCTGGTGGTTCCTGGCCCCAAAGAAATATGTCTGGCCTCAACCAGGCCCAGGACATTTTCTGTCCTGCCCCCCACCTAGAGTAATGAGCTCCAAGAACATATTCAGGCTCTGCCAGAAATAGCACAGTTCCATAGGACTTGCAAGATAGAGCTCTTCTGCCAGGCCTTTGATTGGAGCCAGTGAAGCAGTAACATCTACCGAGCCCTCCCTGTCAAAAAAATGCCCCCAGACAACACTCCAGCTGCAGAAGATCAGGAGACAAATTTGGACTGCTGATGGTGCTATTTTGTTTTTAGGATCAGATGCTACATTAAATGTCAAATATATCTATTTTAGGTGTTAAATTGATTTAATTAAATTTAAATTATTGTTGCTGTTGTCAATACAATGGATACCACCCTGAGTCAGCTTCCTGGGTAGGGCAGTATGTAAATTAAAAGAATAACTAAACATGTAAATAGTGTTGCACAAAAACAGCAAACCATGGGTCCAAAATCAATGATATGCAAGTATAAACCAGCTCAGTCTAGCCAATGGCTCGTGGTCAAGTAGTCCAACTGAGAGCCTTTGATAAACTATATCTACACAGCTGTGATTCTTCATTTGCTTCTGAGAGAATGGCACCACAGCAAATTACCCTGATGGGCCCCCCCAACGGTAATTGTTGCTAGAACTGTCACATCAACCCATAGTGCTGTGGACAGAACTTTTTGAGTTATAGAACACACATACACACACTTTAAATTACAGGTATTTATTGCAATCCTTCAGACTAATGAAAGTAAAGATTGTAGTAAGTAGAGTGCCATAAATGGTATCACCATAACTGGTTTTTATTTATTACATTTACTTGTATTCCCTTAGCAGTTTCAATCAGTTCCCTATTCTTTGCATTTAAGGAAACTGCTCTGTCTGTGGGAGAAAGGCAGGCTACCCTGGATTGCAACAACAAATGTTCGGTCTGGCAGGGGAAAATAACATCTGTTTCTCATCTCTATTTTTCATTCTTATTTTAACAGTCATAAACACTTTCTAAAGCTGAAAAAGAGCAGGGATGCAATTCAGACAAGGTAAGAATTCTTGCAAAGTGCATTTGGATGCATATACCTAGTCAAAACAGAGTACATTTCTTGCTGAATATGGATTCCTTTTCTCTCTTTGTGAGCCAGAAAAGGTGTTGATGGATTTGTTAATTTTTTTTCCTTTGGCTCTTGTAGACCTATGACTGGTGATAAAGTGCCTATCTTCCCTGATAGTCTTGCCATCAACGTATATAGTGGGAAGGTTCATGTTGGTAAGGAAGACCCACTGTGTTGGATTCAGGCTAAATTTTCCTTAAGCAGAGTGGACCTTTTCTACCTTTCTCCTGCAATTCACAGATCACCTCAATATGCTTGTCCTGGGAAACAGGGGGCCCTGAGGATTTGAGGCAGGAACTGGGAACTGGTAGGAATTGCCCATTTATTCTGAATCCAGCCTGTTGGCAGAAGTCCTCATCATAACTGAGGTATGAAAACCAAAACAATTGGACCATTTTGAAAGGTTAAATATTTGATAAATAAACAGAATGGATCTCAGTGGGAATAAACAAGTGGAAATATTTCCCCACTAGGGGGAAAGCCCATTTATAAAAATGGGCGAGAGTGGGGGCCCGTAGAAGGATGTGGGGTCCCCACTCCCGAGACACATTGTGCGGGAGGTTTCGGGGAAGGCATGGGCGGCGGCTATGCAGGCTACCCTGGGCTGGTCTTTGGTGCAGGTGGGGACCTCCCCAGGCCGCAGGCTGTTGCAGTGGGGTATGGAAGGATGGGTGCAGCCCCCGACGGAACAGCGGCCGCGCAACATGCCGGCAAAAGGCCGTGGTGGGCAGTGGACCGCTCCCCCCATGGCCGGTGAAGATAGGGACGTCCCTAGGCAGCGGCGCGTGCACGCAGCCAAGTTCTGGGGGGTGGGAGGCAGAAGGTGGCGGGGGCTCGTCGCGTGGATTGGCGGAGGGGGGAGCACGGTGGCGATGGTTGTGTGCGGGGTGAAGGATGTGTTGGATGGGAGACTTCGTGGGCAGGTGGGGGTTTAGGGTGGCGGGAAGGAGTGGCGAAATGGCGACACGTCAGCAGGGCACCAAGGGGTGGGGGTGGAAGAACGTGGTGGGTAGGGGGTCTGTTTGGGGGGGGTTGTGGCGGGCGCTTACCTGGGGCATCGCAGCACGGAGTTCAGCTGCAGCAGACCCCGGGCAAACTGGGCGCCTCGGCGAGAGGAAAGAAGCCCCAGCGAAGCCCCCGGAGAAGTGTTTGATGGTGCGAGAGTGCCGAGGCAAGGACGTGCGCCTCGCCGGAGCACAGATCCAAGGACAGCCCAAGTATCCAATGGGCCACTTGGCCCGAGTGACAGTCGGAGGGGCGAATCAGGAGCCGCTTCGTGGCTCCTGATTTGCCCCTCCGAGTTTTTATCACGGACGGGCCCACCCCTTTCTCCTCCCAACTTGCCCTTACTCTTTTATTTATACCACTCCACAGGAGCAGTTTAAATATTTACAGTACTTGCTGGCGTATAAGACTACTTTCCCCCCCTGAAAAACATGCCTCCAAGTGGGGGGGTCCTCCTATACGCCGGGTGCACTTCAGTTGGGATAGACATAGCTGCCCATAGTGGCCCATAATACTGTAATGTAATGTAACAAACTCTATATTTTGAGTGGAAATGTTGGGGGGTCATCTTATACGCCCAGTCGTCTTATACGCTGGCAAATATGGTAGATATTTTTGATCCAAGGTATTACACTGCTCTTGAACAAATAAGACCATTCTCCTCAATTTCTGTCACCATGTCATTGAGACATGGTGCTCTTAACATTACCTACATCCTGAAGAGCGATGACCATGCTCAGACATCATAATGCCTTGTGGGTTGGGGGGGGGGGATTCTACATTTTTTACCTGGACATAGTGAGACATTGTTTTGCTGTTCTTGTAACTTGACTATTGCATACGTTTTCTGTTAGAGACAATGAACTAGGATCTATGATGAAGTGCGGGGATGGGTAGAATAAATGATTTTATTTATTTTTAGATTTATATCCCACTCTTCCTGTTTAGACTTTCCCCCTGTCTGCCTATATTGCCATCACCAAGATTCTATCTCAGGAGCATGGCTGACCCCCCCCCCTTCTGACCCCCTTTTGACTATCAAACTCATTAATCATTCTGTGTGCTACAGTAAGCTCAACTCGCATCATCCTATTTTGGTTGCGGTTTTTAATCCCCTTTTCATTTTCATTTGCATGCAGGTATTTAGGCTTATGAGCCTCTTGTGGCGCAGAGTGGTAAGGCAGCAGACATGCAGTCTGAAAGGTCTGCCCATGAGGCTGGGAGTTCAATCTCAGCAGCCGGCTCAAGGTTGACTCAGCCTTCCATCCTTCCGAGGTCGGTAAAATGAGTACCCAGCTTGCTGGGGGGTAAACGGTAATGACTGGGGAAGGCACTGGCAAACCACCCTGTATTGAGTCTGCCATGAAAACGCTAGAGGGTGTCACCCCAAGGGTCAGACATGACCCCGTGCTTGCACAGGGGATACCTTTACCTTTACCTATTTAGGCTTAAGGATGACACATACAATGTTTGAATTGGCAAACAGGCCATAGTTTTTATTTTAACTTTTACAACAAAAGTTGGCTGGCAAGGGGTTCGAGGGAGCCCTAACCTCTTTTAGGCCATCCTTTTCAGGACACCCCCACAGTGCCCTGGGGAGTCAGTCCCAGACCTGTGCTAAGCCACCAGTCCCCTTACTGTTGGACATCAATCTTGTCATGTACCTGAGTGCTTCAGGAGGCGTGGACATCCCTCAGCCCGTCCAGGCACACCTAGCCTATGAATATATCCTCTGGACCTTCCTAGACGGGTTGGCCCCTCTCACAGTTCTTTGCCTCTCCATGAGGCTGTTTCCACTGGGAAGTCATTTTCCTTTCTTTAACCCTCCCCTTTTTTTATGGGCTCCATCCCCTTGCCCCCCCCCACCAGCTGTGACAACAGGTATCAAAAAGAATAAACCAACATCCACCAAACCAACCAATTAGCTGCATCCTTTAATAGCTACCCACTAAGCCTTTTTACAGTGGGGAGGGCAGGTAGGGAAGGTCTCCTCGGCTGCCATGGAAAAAGAGGCTGCTTTGGAGCACATGGCACCTTAAAAGGGTACTATGTGCTTCTCCCTTCACCCACAGAGGCGGAATGTCTGTGCTGCGCCAGCTCCGACCACCCAGAGGCACACTCCTCGCGGCTCCTCCTTTTCTTGCCCTACCTTGCTGCTTCATCAACAGCGGGCTACCGGTAAGTCTTGGCCACTTTTTGTTAATTTATTGGGGCTTCACATTTACCTGTTATTGTGCCTGATAGAAGATGAATATTTTTGACACAGAATATTTCAGGCACAGAATTGCCTGAAAAGTGTATTTTTATGTATATCTGGAGAGTGTATGTAGAAATCTCTATCTTATCTGTGGAAAGCCTCATTTTGTTGTACTTGATTTGTATGAGTCGTCCATTTAACTATAAGATATTAAGTAGGTGGGAATCAGCAAGGTTGATAGGATGAAGAAACCATTTGTAAATGCTCCAGCCTTTAATATCTTCCCTCTTGAATATATAAGCCATCAGGATCTTAAATAGACTAATGTCTCCTCCCCCCTTTCTGTCTTTTCATTGACTCTCAACTGATCTCAACAACATTCTAGTTCTGCTGATCCACAGCCTGCATGAAGTTTGCCTGGCCTTGACCAGACTCAGGGCCTTTTGTGTCCTGGCCCCTACCTGTTGGAATGAGCTCCTGGACGAACTAAGGGTTCTGTTGGATCTATAACAGTTCCACAGGGCCTGTAAGATGGAACCCTTCCACTAGGCATTTGGTTGAAGCTAGGGCTGGAAGATCTCTGGGTCCCCCCACCTCTTTTGATATCTTGACATCTTAGACATCCTCCATCCACCTGCTTGAAGCATGGGGTTTGCTGATGAGAAGTTTTGCAGAGCCAAAAGCTGCCTGTTGGGGAAGACAATGGTTAAGGGTGAGTTCTCTGCTGCTGTACTATATGATATTTTGTTTGAATTTGGGGTTTTTAGTATTTTATAGTATTGTTAAATTGTAAACTGTTAAAATGTAAGCCGCCACAAGCCGGGGTTGGCTGAGAGTGGTGGGTAACAAATTGAAATGTAAATAACTGTTCCCACCCTCTTTTTAAAGTTAAGTTGCAGTATTCTGCCGTCTTGGGGAGATCTCCAAGTTCTCCTTCAGTGACTGTGAACTGTTCTGCTGTTCTGGTGAGGATAACTGAACAAGTTATATTGCCATTAGGAAGAACAATAAAAAAGAGACCCCAAAATAGACACTAACTACAGGAGACATTATTCTAAAGTAGGCAAGATAAAGTACAGTCCAGTACTTATTAATCATAAACACAATCCGGTAAAAGATAAATTGGTGTACTAAGCAATTTAATTCTAAACAGAGTTACACTCTTTGAAATCCATTGAAATCAGTGGGTTTACACTAGATAAAATTGCCAGTAAGCTTATTGATGGACATGGTGTTCATTAATTTAAAAACAATGGAATTGGCTTTAGACAGGAAATTTACTGGATTGTACTTTAGGGTGTTTTCAATCAAGGCTTAGGAAACTGGAAACAGGTTTAGCTTCTCACTGTGTCTACACAAATGTGTATGGGGGAGGAGCTTGCATTCTGATTTGCCAATGCTTCATTAAAAAAAAAATTAAAAACCTCTGCTGTTTGGGCAGGGCCTGGAGATGACAAGGTGGAATTTGGGGACAAAGCAGTGCAATTGGAGGTCCAGGACTGTGAGCTCTGGGGAAAAAGACTTTCATCAAAAATATGTAAGTTTGTAGAAAGGCTTGCCCCGCCCAAAGGGAATGCAGAAGAAATCGTGTTTCCTTTTTTAAAGTGGAGGCCAATGGGGCCTATCCAGCATCAGACCTGTATGGACAGGAAAGTTCCAGGCCTGGATCCTCCCCATTCTATAGTGGCCCACAGTGGGTCAAAAATGCCCCAGTCAGCTTCATGGTACTTCACTGCACCGTGAGGTGAACCAGGGATTTTTTTTTTTTGTAGGAAGGTGAGATTGCATTCAATGTAATCCCACTTTCCTGCAAGATAACCCTCCCCCCCACACACACACACTACTCCCCTGTATGGTGGAACCTGTCCGCCACCACTGTGTTTCCCGTGTGGGGGGGGAGACACATTTCAGTGAGGGACACATTTCAGTGCCAAAGCAAATGCCAGATTTGCTTTGGCACTGAAATGTGTCCCCCATGGGAACAAAGAAAGATGCGAAGCATAACGCTCCACAGCGCTGCATTGGTAGCAGCCTGGCATGGCCACCACCATGCAAAATTGGCCTTAGTATGCTGCCTTGATAGACCCAGATTTTACAGCCAATCGATTACCCAAGCAAATTACACGTTTCTTTCTCATTGACCCCAATCCTTATTGGAAATAGATTCTTTAGATAATATTGTTACAATAGCATCATCTTTCTTTAAACATGACAATAGCATTCTCTAGGCATAAAGTGGTTTCACTGAACAGTTCAAAGGGGTTTATATTAGAATCACTTTCCCTAAAGAGTGCACCAAGTTCCCAGTGAGTACAATCTGACATGCAGTTGTAACTTTACACTTCTCACTGGTTTGCAGTTGAAGGCTAATGGAAGTTTAAGAGTATCATTCCAAGGCATTAGTGAACCCATGTTAATTTAAAACTACACAGAGCATCTTGCACTGCCCAGCTTAGAATGTCATGATAACCGGCAGTGCTTCTGATGTGAAACTGAGAGAGAGGTGCAGTTATGGTTGCTAGAAATTCAGCTGGATCTTGATAGACAATATTAACAGACTTCAGAATGGAAATTAAATGGGGCTATTTTTCAGAGCTTCAGTAAGGAACATGGAGGTCCTTCACTAACATATTTTTCATGGACATACTTGAGGTTGCATCAAACGTTCAGGTTTTCCTGCATGTTGAGTTAAGCTCCTATTAAGATTTTTTTTTCTTTTGGATATTTTATTGTTTTATTGTTTTTATTACCTAATTTATAATATAATATGGTTTTCGAATCTGCTGCTAATCACCTCATGATGGCGAGTCCAAGAAGGACAGGATTCAAATTAAATTATAAATAATAAGTACAAATAAATAAATTCCTGCTATCAGTAATGATTCATTTAGTTAGTTTATCCTATATTATCACCTATACATGTATATTAGTAGCCATCCCTGCAGAAAGTCATGGCTCGATACAATCTCTATATTACCTTTGGCAGATGCTCTGTATATTTTTAACAGTTCGTGTGACTGGTCTGTGACAGCATTTAATTTATGAAGGGAACATATACAACAGTGCCAATCTAATTCCAGGGTCTATTCAACTATGCTGAATAGTTCAGGAGAAGAAAACCCAGGCAGGATTACAGTATTAGGTCCTTTATACTGCAAACTAAATAGAGTTCAGCGGATTTAGAAGGGTGTAACTTTGCTGAGGATTGCACCATTAGATAACTTAGATACATGTACTAGAGCCCAAGGTAATAGATGTTTTTGTATGAAGAACTGACTCACTCATGCACATGCTTCCTTTGATAACTTGATCACTTTATTTTAATTAGATAAAAATGCAACAATTCTCCTGGAAAAGGGTAAGATATATCCAATTAGTACAGGAAGATGCTTCCTTTTTCATATGATATAGAGATTATTAATTTAGTCAAATGTGGATCCTAACAGAGCTATACCACCACCAGATTTGCCTTGATCCTTATGGCTGTTATAAGACTAACAATGCAGTTCTTATACCCTTCCAAATCCATTGAAACCAGTAGATTTAAAAGCTACAACCATGCTTAGGAGTTACTAATGATAACATTTGCCAGTTGCTGGAACGAGAATGAAACCAGGGACAAAGGAATGGGTTTTAAAGATCTTATGAAAGCTTGAGCTAACTTACTAGACATCACTAACACAGAACGCGACAATTTAAAGTTATTTCACATTACATGGCTCTATTTCAAATTCTAATCTTGGGTTACTTTTAGTTATAAACTGATGCTAATGCTTATTGTAATGGGCACCTGTATTATTTTAAAATAAGTAAAAATACTTATTGTAATGGGCACTTGACTTGGAAAACCAACATACTTGAGTCTGATCATGAACAAAGCATTAAGACAGTGGTCCCCAACCTTTTTATCACTGGGGAACAGTCAACACTTGACAATTTTACTGAGGCACGGAGGGAGTAGTCTTTTGATGAGGGATGTTGCCGCCTGAGCCCCTGCTCCACTTGCTTTCCTGCCAGTGCCCCTGACTTCCCGCCACCCACTGGGGGGCGCTGCCAGCAGCAGCTGCGCAGTGCCACATCAAGGGGGAGCCCCAGCCATGGCAGCCGCCAGAGATCACCAAAGGAGAGCCAGCGGCAGAGTGGCAGGGCAGCCCCCGAGGCAGCAGCCGGAGAGGATGATGAGGAGGAGCTGCAGACCGGTACTGACTGATCTACGGACCGGTACCGGTCCCCAGACCCGGGGTTGGGGACGACTGCATTAAGAATATAAACCACGTTATCCTGTCCAATACTCTGTCACAGAGTGGCTAAAACCCAGATGCCATCAGGAGGTTCCACAAACTCCAGAACTCTCCCACTGTTGCCCACCAAGCACCAAAAATCCAGACTATAACTTCCCCAGATATATTGTTCTATATAATGTGGCTAATAGCCACTGATAGACCTCAGCTCCATGTACCCTCTAGAAGCTTTATATTTATTGCTCTTTTGGTATTTATTTATTACTCTTTAAAGAACCAGTTTGGTGTAGTAGTTTAAGAGTAGTGGACTCTAATCTGGAGAACAGGGTTTGATTCCCATTTATAATCACTGTTTCCTGTTAAGTAGATTTTTAAACGACAAGAGGACTTATCCTCTTATTCCATGATTACTTAGGAGCCTTTGATGAGCAACTTTATCAAAAGCTTTACAAAAGCCTAGGTAAACAACATCTGGGGCTCATCCTTGCCCACATTATCCAGGGCATTTGATTTATGATGTTTCCATTAAATAAGATATTGTATGTAAATCTGTATGTCTGGATGATACTTTTTCTATGTGTGTCAGTGCTTTTCCATATTAACATGGCTGTCCTTTTGGCTTCAACCCATTCCATTGCACATTCTACAATAACCCAACTGAGCATCCATAGTACTCAATTCTGTTCAATGGAATTTTTAGTGTCCATATGTTCAGGCAGCAAGGCTTAGGAAGCAAATCATGACAACAACCAGAATTCCCTTGAATATGAAGGAAATATTCCTCATTCCCTTGACTGGGAAAGTACAATATAGAAATCCAAATGGACCTATACTGATTTGCTAAATGAGAAGACAAACAGCATACAATTATGTAATTGAATAAATTGCCTTGGTGTACCTTTACTATCTGTCACTGCTGAAAACTAGTAGCCATCTGACAAACATTCAGGTAACCCCAGAAAGGAAAAGGAAAGCAGTTGTAATAGGCCGGATAAAGTTCATGCCCTTGAGCCTGATGATATTGTATATCTATCCAGTTAAAGGAGAACAGATCAAAGCAGACATGCTGCCTCCTGATCATTTCCTCTCAGCATCAGTTTCAGCGTTTTAGGTATCTGCTTTCTCTTTTTACATTACCTTGTCTGTATCTCATGATTCCTCTGGTTCTGTACTTGCATTGCAGTATTAAACCACAATGGAGTTTCTTTGTTCTATATATCATTGCGTCTACAGTTAGCACTTCCAGAAACAATATAACTTTTTGCTTTCTTGACTTCTGAATTTTCGAAACAACAAAAGCACATATTTACTTCATGAGAACAGCTGGTTTCACCATTACGCTGAAGTACTGGTTAATATTGAGACAAGCACTAGGTAGATGTACTTGTACTGTGACCGAGGAGTTGAGATTCCTCAAAGTCATCTAAAAGTGACCCTTACCAAGAGTGAGTCTATGTGTTCCATGGAAAGCAGGTGTAGGTTTCAGTATACTTCATTTGTAGAAGAATGATGCAAGTGGGCTAATGGAGGGCAGACACATATCCTTCTAAAGCTTATCTGTCATTTGAAACATTTCACTTTTAAGCAAGCACTCAATGGATCCTGGGATGCTGATTAAGCTGGGTCAGGAAGAAAAAAAAATGCTAAAATGAGTAAACTGTGCACCTTATGTCCTAGCATCCACCATTTCTGTTAGCAAAATGAGGAACGCTTTTCTTCTTTCGGTAATGTATCAGGAACAATCCCTAGATATTTCAGTGCCTGAAAACTTCTATCACCTTATTAGTATGGGGGTAAATTAGAACTGGAGATGTGCTTTAAAAAATAAAATAAAATCATAGAGTTGGAAGGGGCCATAAAGGCCCTCTAGTCCAACCTCTAGTCAATGCAGAATCAACTAAAGCATCAATGATAAGTATCTGTCCAGTTGCTGCTTAAAGACCACCAGTGAGGGGAAGCTCACCACCTCCCTAGACAGTCTATTCCACTGCTGATTAACTCTGTGAATGTTTTTTTCCTGGTATCTATATGGTACTATTCTATATGTAGTTTAACCACATTACTGTGGTTCCTATCCTCTACTGCGAACAGGAACTGTTCCCTGCCCTCCTCCAATGGACAACTTTTCAAATACTTAAAGACAGTAATCATGTCCACTCTCAACCTCCTCTTCTCCAGGCTGAAAAATCCCAAGTCCCTCAGCCTTTCCTCATAGGGCTTGGACCCCAGGCCCTGGATCATCCTTATTGTTCTCTTCTGTGCCCTCTCAATTTTGTCCAAAGTCATTTTTGAAGTGAGAACTGCACAGAACTGCACAGACGTGGTCTGACCAATGTGGTATACAGGAGGACTATGACATCTTGCCATTTTAATGTGATGTCTCTGTTGATACAGTCTAAGACTGAATTGCCTTTTTCACTGCCACAGTACACTGTCCATGGTCCACAAAACCCCAAAGATCTTGTTCAAACACACACTGCTATTCAGCAGTATATCTCCTATTCAGTATACATGCTTCTCATTTTTGTGACCCAGATGTAGAACTTTGCACTTATTGAATTACATCTTATTAATATTTGTCAGATTTTCCAGCATGTACTAAACCACTTTCCCCATATATCTGAAACTTGGGAAAGAGTCTCCTTTGTGCCAAAGGCACAATGCCTGAAAATTGCACCCCAGTTCAGGAAGAAAAAAACATGTCCCACTGAAATCCATGGGAATGACTACCATATTTATTAACTAAATGAAACACAAGCTATGACAATATTAGAGATTTTGAATGACATTATGGATGAATGCAGACCATTGTAAAATGTCCTGAGGAATCAATAGTTCAACTATATCTACTTTTAAAAGTAGCCTGAGACCTTAAGAATTAAAATGCCAGAGAGAAGACTAGCTAACAGTTTCCCCCTTAATACATACATTGACAGTGTTGGACAGATTACAATATATTTTCTTATATGACCATAATGCAAAATGAAAAAAAGATTTAAGGAATTGTTTTATTGTTGTGGCATGATCCCAACACGGAAGTATTTTTAAAAAATTAATTTTGGGACTCAGGGGGGGAGGGAGGAAGTTTGATTCCCCAAAACAACCACTCTGAAGGGATTGGTGGCTTACGTTGATTGACAACCCAAGGAACGAAGGGAGAAGTTCAGGTTGTCCATGCTTCCTACTTCTCCGCTACCTCGTTGGGAGTCAAAAAGCCATGATGAGGCAGCGGGATAATGCAGGAGGGGAAGCATGTAAACATGTGGTTTCCTGTTGTGTGTTTGCAGGCAGGAGGCAGCATGTGTTTTACGCCTCCGTACAGAATTGGTCAGAGTTTCCAGTGCCAGATATGGCTCAGAGGATGTTTGCCCAGCTCTGGTTGGTGCATCAACTGTGTCTATTCCTAGGTCACTTAGACCAGCCACAGTGATCCATGCCTTAGTTACATATAGCCCACTATTGCAATATGCTCCACTTGGGAAGCTGTGATTAGTGCACAATGCTGCAGCTAGAGGAAGAATATGCTCCATTGCTACAGCAATTACACTGGCTACCAATCTTCTCTGGAGCCCAATACAAGATTTTGTTTTGTTCTTTAAAGCTTTATATGGCTTGGGACTGGGGAATCTGAAGGACCATTTTCTCCCATATATTTCTGCCCAGGAATTGATGCTCTCCTGACTGTTCTATCAATTAAAGACACACATTTGATACATGAGAGAGTCCTACAATTATGGAACAATCTCTTCAGGAAGATACACCTGGCCTCCCTCATTACTGATCTTCAGGAAGCAGTTGGAGTTTTATTTAGGACTCAATTTTTATTTAGCTTTTATTATTGGAAATCTTAATTGGAGTTTTTAAACTGAAACTTCTATGGGCTTTATCACTGTTATTTTTATTGCTCCCCCCCTTTTATTGTAAACTGGCATGAGTTCCACAAGGGAGAAAGGCAGATAACAAGTGTTTTAAATAAATAATAAGGTTTGGAATTTTAGAATTAGGCTACAAGAATTTACTTGGTCAGCTAATCACGGTCTACAGAGGGAAACTCTAGGCAATGATCTTTCCCAGATCTACTGACCTCTGGTACGGGTTTGTTCAATCCATCCTGCTGCTATAAGGCCCTGCCATTTTATTTTTCCAATACCACTTTCATATTCATGGCTCTAGAACATTTCAAGCACAATCAGTGGCAGGAGAGGATTAGTTCATCCAGACAAAAATACATTTTTTTTATGTTTTACTCTTAGAAATGTTGCTAATGCAATTAATGAAACAGAAGAAGAAGAAGAAAGCCAGGCCAGACGGGATCAGTGATTATGTTTAATTGGGTTTCCACACAGCAGGATTTATATTTCCCAAAGCTAGTGTTACGTGTCTTGGGGTAACAGACGTTCTTTTGTGGATCTCTTTTTCAGAGCTGCCAAGAAATGTTTGTCCCCTGGCAAGCAGCCAGCATAGATATTAGGCCCATTGTAGGAGGCCACTTTCTAATGTGGGTACTCACTATACAGAAAGGAAAATTGAAAGGTGTTCTCCCAGCTCAGTTGTGGTATGAGTGTACATATTTTGCATAGCCAGGTCTTGATTAAAGGCAAGATGTGCCAAGAAACCTTGGCCACTCCACTAGTTCAGATGTGTGGATGATGAACTGTGGATTGTACACAAATGGACAACTAAGATGATTGAGATGATGTAATAACTTCATATGAAGAAGGGCTTAAGAAACTAGCATATTTTACAATTAAAAAGTAAACTGATTTATGGGATAAAGACTACTAGTCATGTGGACAACAAGTCAAGAGTATACAGATTGCTATAAGAATAAGCTTAAGTTGTATTAGAATGTTAAAGAGATGGAATGTTTGGTTTTCACTATAGCTTGCTTTCGGTGTGTTCTATCAACACATTTCTCTTCTCCTTTAGATAGACTAGAATTACTGTCTGCCCATCTGTGCCATGTCTAGGGGGTAGGAAGATGCCATGCTTATAGGTCTCCATCACAGGAACCAGGCAGAGTCAGGTGAGATAAGGTCAAATCCTGTATTTTCTGTAGACAACTGGACAGGCCCTTAATTATGCTACTAGGGCCAGTGGTCATATTGAACCACTGACTGTTTCCCCTAATTAGGGGCTAAGCCCTACCTGAGGTGTGCTGGGACCAGATCTGAGGCTTGGTCCTTCCTCCTTTATACTTCCCCGCAGTACTGATTGAGGTTTTCTATCCCTTGCAATTGCAGATGTACCCTTTTCCCACGTGCACAGTCAATGATGGTGCACATGCTCACACCATCAGAATATTGGTTTGATTGTATTTATTGTGGGAGATGGGAAGGTCTTACTCTTACAATGGAGGTTGGATCCAAAGTACCATCAAAAGCACTACCAGCAGAACTCTGCTGTTTTTCTCCTTCCTAGACCTGTTAACTGAGTCCCTATTAAACAAGAATCGAAATGTGGATCTCTTAATCATAAGGCAAGTGCTCGGCTTAGAAATATGGCCGCTTTCCCCAGCCGCTTCAGATCTGAATCGGACCTCAGACACAAACTTTGATGGATAATATGTTTTCCAAAATGCCTGAGATCTGTGTAATGTCCTGGCAGTATCAGGACATGAAACCTGAAGCCACATCTTTTTATAAGCAAGAAAGAGGAAAATATGTCATTAAAAGAACCAGTCAGGCATATTTATCAAATTCTCTGATAATTTGCACTACCACAGTCTAATATCAGATAGTACCAAGTCAAAGTTACCACTAAGGAACTATTTAGGAAGAGAAACATCAAAACACACTGCTGATGTTGAAAGACAGATGAATCTGTTTTTTTGCACCCTAAGTAGTTGAAAATGACCTTGAGTTCAAATTTCAGTTTAACTTTAATTACTAATTTTTATTTTCAGTTCTCCATAGGAAAACTTGGAATAGTGCTGATCAAACTCACAGAATTAACAAGGCAGAGACTGGAAAACATTGTGCACATCAAAGAGCTATATATATTTTAAGAGATATATTAGCAGATTTTAAAGGAGGTGATCTGCAGTCATCTGAAGGACAATTTGTTGATCTGGGGAAGTCAGCACAGATTCGTCTCCAACAGGTCCTGCCAGACCAACCTAGTTTCCTTTTTTGACCAAGTGATGGACTTATTGGAGCATGGAAACTTAGTGGATGTTGTTTACCTGGATTTAAGTAAGGCTTTTGATAAGGTTCCCCATGTTTCTGATAGATAAACTGGAAGACCGTAGACTGGATTTTTGGATGGTTAGGTGGATAGGGAACTGGCTAGAAAGCCGCACCCAAAGAGTGGTTGTTAATGGTA
The DNA here is from genome assembly GCF_049243985.1 of Paroedura picta. NCBI lineage: Eukaryota > Metazoa > Chordata > Lepidosauria > Squamata > Gekkonidae > Paroedura > Paroedura picta. The sequence continues at coordinate 67,161,402 of NC_135375.1, forward strand.
TTTATCAGAGTGGAGGGAGGTGAGCAGCAGAGTGCCACAGGGCTTGGTACTGGGTCCAGTACTTTTCAACATTTTTATCAATGATCTGGACTAATTAAATTTGCAGATGACACAAAATTGGGAGGAGTAGCAAACACCCCAGAAGATATAGATCTGAACACTCTGGAAAAGCAGGCAAATGTGAACAATATGCAATTCAATAAGAAGTGCAGAGTTCTACATATGAGTCACAAAAATGATTAACATGCATACTGGATGGGACTTAACACATCTGGGTAGCAGTATGTGTGAATGTGATCTTGGGGTACTTGTAAGCTGAAAGCTAAATATAAGCAGAAAGTGTGATGCAGTGGTAAAGAAAGCAAATGTAGGTTTGGGTTGTAGCAACAGAGGCATCACATCAAAATCTTGAGATGTCATAGTCCCACTGTATACTGTATTGGTCAGATCTCACTTGGTGTATTGTATGCAGTTCTGTAGGCCTCACTTCAAAATGGTTGTGGACAAAATTGAAAGGGTTCAGAGGAGAGTGATGAGAATGATCTGGGGCCTGGGGGCAAAGCCCTGTGAGAGTAAAGGCAAAAGGACTTGGAAATATTCAGTCTGGAGAAGAGGAGGTTGAGAGGGGACATGATTTATCTTTCAAATACTTAGAGGAGGGCAGCAGACAATAGGCCCCACAGTAATGGGTTTAAACTATCTGTAGAACTATATCACCTAGATATCAGGGGGGAAATCACAGTCAGACTAGTTCAGCAGTGGAATCGACTGCCTAAGGAGGTGGTAAGTTGCCCCTCACTGGTAGTTTTCAAGCAGCGTCTGGACAGATACTTATCCTGGATACTTTAGGCTGATCCTGAATTGAGTAGGAGGTTGGACTAGAGGGCCTGTATGCCCCCTTCCAAGTCTATGGTTATATGATTCTATGAAATCAGAACAATTATAATGAAGCCCTTCTACTTCATCAAGTTGATGATAGTTGACAGGTGTTTTTTGTTAGGATGTGGAATAGTTCTACATGCTCCTAGCCTGTACAATAATACATAAGCTATGACATGAATCTGAGAAGATTATTTCCCTGGATCATTTAGATACTAATATGTACTTGTAACTTCTCATTGTTCACATTTTCCTGAACTAACACGTTATTCATCACTGTCCTGCATTTCTTCCAGTTCCAAATCCAATACAAGCTTACAACCAATGGATGATTCAGTCTCATTCATCAATTATCTAAATAGACTTTTCTGATGCTATTCTTTCAGGCCATAAAGGGATGAGAAAGAAAAATAGAAGAGTTGGTTCTTAAATGCTGCCTTTCTCTACCAGGAGACTCATAGCAGCTTACAATCGCCTTCCCTTTCCTCTCCCCACAACAAACAACCTGTGAGGTGGGTGAGGCTGAGAGAGCCCTGATATTATTGCTTAGTCAGAACAGCGAGCCCAAGGTCACCCAGCTGGTTGCATATGGAGGAGTGGGGAATCAAACCCAGCTCACCTGATTAGAAATCCACACTCCTAACCACTACACCAAGCTGGTTCTCTAGCTTGATTGCATTCCATTTTCCTGGCAGGACAGATACATATCTTTGGTCTTTTTGTAGTCTACAATACTGATGGACCCATTTCAATGGATAAGCTAGAGTATATGCTTAGATATGTCCTAATCAATAAACTGGTTGATTAGGATCATTCCCAGAAAAATATCAATTCCTTCCCCCCCGCCCCCATTTTACTTCTGCTCTCTAAACTAGCAACAAAGTGACCCTGATAGTTTGTGTTTTCCTTTAATCCCAATAACTAGAATAAAACTGCTAACATTATTAGAGTGAGTATAGATATCCATTGATTTAACACACAGTGGCTTCAAGGGGACTGCAAACGTGTAAGAGAATGAGGGATATTACTTACTGCAATGCAAAGATGTAAAACAGGTTCATCTTCAATTATAATAACAGGAATCTGGTGTAGGTGAATAATTTTTTGAGAAATCATGGAAACAACTGACATTTCAAAGATAATTTAAATATATGCACAATTCAGACCTAAACTGATAAAGTGTCTTGGATTTAGAATGCTGCCCAGAGGAAATAGCCAATGGAAGTTCACGGAGACCTTTCTTTCAGGCCCAGGAAGTGAGCACAATCCACTTTCAGGATCTTCTGCCTTTCTAGATCAGAGTTTACACAAGCCATTTCTAATCCTGCCTAAATATGACTAAAACATTTGGGTGGAAGAACTGCAGTTCTCTGTTGCTATTTGGAGGGTTTCTATGACCACTCCAAGTACTCAGGCTGTCTTTGGTGCTGACACTGACATTAACTAAACCTGTGTCTGTGCATCCAACCACATTTCAAGGAAATTATAAACTTTCCTTTTATCTTGGCAAGAGTAAGAGCTTTTTTATGATACATTTTAATGTACTGACATACCATATACAATTTGTCACACACAAAGAGTTTGAGCCACTTTCATGTTAACAAATCACAGCTTTTCTTCATAGGCTTGTTAAAAAGCTGACACCTTTTGTGACTGGCAGAGAATCACAGTGGAGACCTTTTGTAGTTAATCTTACACCTGGCTTCCCACTGGCAAACCTGCTCCATTATACATTGGTTCCAACTTTGAAGCCTTAACTTTCACGGATTTCGACTAATTGATACCATCTGACACACAAATCTGCAAGTAAACAAAGCCTGCAATAAATCCTACCATAGCCACACACAAAAAGAAAACACATCCTCGGATGAAGTAGGCAGCCAAGAGTAGGCCTTGATTGTATTAAGAAAAGCATCATGGAATTCCCACAACTCCTGCGTTTTCACTCAAGTGCTGCTTTAACATTAATTCACCGAGCTGGATTTTTAATAGACCACAAAAGTCATATGATCAGCAGAAATCCAGAGCTAACAAAACCTGTTACTTAAAGTGATGAGCACAGATCAGATAGGAAAAGATACTTGACAATAAATTTGGTTTACACCCCGTCCTTGTAATTCACAATTCTAATGAAATTATTCAAGTGATTTCTCATCTGTGACAGTGGCTGCTAACTATGTACATGTATGTGAACGTGAAATCTGTTGAACTCTGGGAGATTGACCTCATGAAGCTCGTGGCACCATTAAGACCAACAAAGATTTACTCAAAGCATGAGCTTTTGGAGTACAAGCACTCTTCCTCAGACTATGACGGTATGTACTATAGTCTGAGGAAGAGTTCTTGAAAGCTCACGCCTTGAATAAATCTTTGTTGATCTTAAAGGTGCCACTGGACTCTGATTTTGTTTTGTTGTGCTGCTTCAGACCAACATGGCTACCCACTTGAATCTATCTCATGAAGCTTAGCGTCCATGTAGCACACTTTAGAATGTTCACATAAAATGCCTGAAATAGTTCTGTAAGGTAGATCAGTAGTGGTAACCTCCTACTGCAAGTTAATAGCCTTGGCTGAGAGACTATAGCCTGCTTAAGGCCACCTAAAATTGCTTCCAGTTAAAAATGATACCTTTACTGCTGATTACACTATTGAGTGCCAATGAACATATTTAGAACTTGTGAGACTAAGCAACATATTCAGTTGGTAGAGCCTCCTGGACTTCAGGTTGCAGATGAGCAATTGCATCACACCCCCCTCCAAGTTGTGTATAGAAAACTAGCATGTCAGGGAGATAGTTCTAGATTACTAGCCTCCATAATACACAGCTGTTTTTTTTAATGGGAAGCATCTAAAATACAAGCCAGTGTTGTCCTACAGCCTAAAATCATATAGAAAGAAAGGCTATACCATATTGTTTATGCAGAAGGTGTAGGTAAGTTCATTAAATTCTGTAGATATGCAGGATATGCACTAAATTATGTGAAGACAGGACTAGATAGCAAAGAAAGATAGGATCGGGTCCTGAGAATATGTTACAATGGATTCAGAATTCAGTTTCCAGCAGTTAGAATGTTTAAGGATCAACAAGAGGGATCTGGCCAGTCGCTCCCGATGCAGCGGGGGGGGGGGGGGAGGCGTGGGTGTTGGCACTCCGGTAGGCGCACACAGGCAGGCACGATTCTGGACTTTCAAACTAATAATGGTGCCTGAATCCTAAGCTTGTCCATTTATGGAGTGACAGGAAGCAGCACAACAGGAAAGAGACAGAGCTAAGACCAGGAGTAAAGATAGCAACTGAGCGCACACTTTTACCTTCCCTTCCACTTATCTGTCAACCTGGCAAAGAGCTTTCCACTTCAGCTCCAATCACCTAAATGCAAGCGTCGTCTACCCAGGAAGTCTATTTTGGATGGAAAAATCATATAGCATGGCTTGATTTTAATTATACCAAATCTTGCTCTCCAAAGGAAGAAAAATTTGATTCTGAAGGAGTCTCTCTGGGCATATGTGATGGACTTTTAAAAGCTTAGACGTGCTGTGTAAACAGGTAAAGAACTGTGAAGGGTTAATTCTTCAGAGAGTCATCTGATTGGTTAGTATCAGTTGAGCAGAGAAAAACATCTGAACTGGATGCTGAGGTGCACTGAATCTGACTTCAGCTCTATCTGAAGAAAGTCAAGTTTCAGAATTTAACCCTCACTGACAGCAGTTTAACACAGATACCAGAACTGGGGAAAAGTAGGCAAGCTAATTTGCAAAGTAGGCAAATACTCCCATTCAGGCCAGGGAAAGGGGATAGGATCTTCTAGAGAAAGAAGAAAATTCTCTACCCAGTCAAACAGAGAGCTAGCTCTGAAGAGTGCTGAGATTCTTGGCCTGATGTGGTTAGAAACTGACTTTAATGACCTCGAGTTAGACCTTGAGACAAGTTCTGGTGTTTCAAGAGAAGAGGTTTGGGTTCTGGAAAGAGTGTATCAGCCTTTTGGAAACCACAGAAGTCAGAGGTATGAGTGTTTTGGAGTATTTGGTGGGGGTGGGGGGAACACTGAAACAAAGGTCTCTCAACGCAAGAACTAAAGTCGGTACATATACCAATCTTATCTCAGAAATTGTCAATCCCTGATTTCACCCAACAAATGCCTTAAGTGTCATTTAAGTTGTTTAAATTAAGCTAAAGTGGGTTCTGAATCCTTCCCTCAGGTTCCCGGGCTGTGGCAACAGCCAAAATATTGTACTGTGATGGGGTGGGACAGTCAGAGTTCTTCAGCAAAGAAGAAAACACATTACTAGGGCAACTTATCAGTAAAGGGAAAAAGAAATGTTACCACTGACGACATGTACTATTGCCCAATATGTATTAAAAGTCAAAAGAGCACTACATATCCAATTTTTCAAAAACAATCAGTGCTTTTGAGTTCTCAATAGAAAGAGGTATTAAAAAGTTTCCCAAAAATACAGGGATCCGTAATCAAGGTGGGTGGGCGGGAAGCAGGGCTCTCTCTTTGTGTAGAAGTTAAGGTACTATCCATTCTCACTCTAATAGGGCAATGCTAAGCAACTGAGCACTCTTCAGAAGATTTAGACTCTGTAAAATTACATAGTTACATAGCACTCTTGAGAAGCTACATAGTTCTTATAATGCACTTTTAGCAAATGCTGATTTTTTAAAATCAGATTTATTTCTAAGTATTGTGTTGACAGGTTTTCTTTTCTTTTAACAGATTTTATTCCTGTTCGATAAAGACCTCAATTTTGCTTCATACTCTTTTGTAAAACAAACAAAGAACACCCAAACTTTTAGCTTCATTTAATCAATTGAATATTTTTCATCTTTTAAGTTTCCCTGCTCTTTTTCTAAAGACCTCTGGGCAGCAAGTATCTTATTCTTCCTCCATTTCATCTTCACAGCCACCTTCAGTGGTGAATTAGAGAATGGAGGTTTGGACCGTGGCTCTCATGGGCCTACTTCAGCTCTCTAAAACAACCTTTAGCACACCCATTCTACAAAAGAGTTTGCTAAAATTAGCATTGCTGTCATTGCATACCTTTAAGATTAAATGAACTGGCGAAAATTTATGGCCTCCACAAGTTATGCTGAATGTGGCACCTCAACTATTGAAGGGTTAGATTTCCATTAATATCTCATATTTGTTCTGCTACTCACAGTATTTGTAAATTCTGCTTCAAAAGTTGCAATACTATTTTACTAGTATTCTAGTGCATCTGAACAAAAGCCCTTGAGGAGTCAGATAACTTTATTGTCCTCCACAAAACACATCACAAATGCATACAAAATTAAAAATGCAAGCAACCTTTTTCAACTGGATTCACATGGAGTGACCCACAGATGTACTTCACTGCAGTCAACAGCAGTTTTATGGGCATGTTGTAAATGTCAGGTTATGCCTTTTTTAAATAATAAAAAAGTCACCATAATACTGTTTCCTTGTAACCAGGACAGAAAATCATTTGGTAAAAGTAAAAACATTTACTGGTTCTGACATTAGAAAAAAATCATGCTGTGAGGTGGAGATGCAGTACTCCAAATACTGGAAGAAACGTGAAGTCTCGAGGGTTATGTTCAGTAACTCTCAGTTCAAAAGCAGATGCGGCAGGTGCATTATTTAAGAGCTTGTCAAAGATGATCTTCTACAGCACATTTCTTCAAGCTTCATCTCTCCCAGTGAGTGTGAAGGGGGCACACTTTGGAAAATGTGGGACTTGCTATTGTCTGGTCATTCTGTCCCCATTCCATCACTTCAACACTAGCTTGGTTATAGCCCCAAACCATATTATACAACAAACAGTAGGTCAACCCCCCAAACATTAATGCCCAAGATCTTGTACAACTCACTATCTAATCTGAAACCACCAAATTACTGGTTACTTACAAGCAAAATTATCTCATGCAGAAATAAATACTACCCCAAAGGAAAGATAGCAGCAGTATCAGAGCTTTGAACAATGCTACTTACTTAAAAGGTGGCTTATATTAAGCTATCATAGGCAAACAGCATCAATAGGGTATGACGAACAGCTGACTACTGTTCAGGAAGGGCCGATTAATGCAATCCTGAAGTGACCTCCTCGGGCTGGGCATTTACAACTTTGCACCACACCCTAGGTTAGTCTGCTCAGGAGGTTAGCAGGTATTTTGGCTGCCTGTCTTGGAGGGTTTGTTAGGGTTTTATTGGGGTCTAAATTGATTTACAAAATTTTTATCATTGTAAAGTGCTATGAGCCTCTGGAGAGTGGTGGGATACAAATCCAAAAGTAAATAAATAATGTATGTGGTGGGTTGTTTCATGCTAGCTTGAAGCCCAGATTAAAGTGTGCTACTACACAAGGACTGTATGAGTTTGCTATCAGGATTATACACTTATTTAGTGTGTCATTTTAAACATCATAGTTTCAAGCCACATCAGAGCATTTAGATAGTTTGTTCCTAGCACAATTCAACCTAGGCAGGAAAAAGCGGCTCATCATGATTAAAAACCCGGGCACTCAGGCCTAATGCCTTCGAAGCCAAGAGAGACTGTCCCCATCATGGGTCCCCAACGTCACACCAATGGGCACCATGACACACACTGCAACTTTTCCTGGGCCCCACTAAGTGTTCTTAGAAAGAGGGCAGAGACTGGTGGAACTTTGGCCTAGGAGGGCTTCTGACTGGCTGAGCAGATTAGAAAAAGATTGCTTTCAGCACCAGCTGCCACCACAGCATAAAGATTGTCACTTTGTCATTGAAAGCAAGTAGGCTTGTCTGTAGGCAAGAAATTAAAAAATTTAGTAATTTAGTGATTGTGCCTACAACCCTGTGTCTGAATTCCATAGGTGCCCAGAGTTTTAAAAGGTTGGGTCTCCAGCTCCCCACTGGACTCAACACTAAATATCACTTCCCCACATCTGTGGAACGAAGATGGAAGGAAGAGGTGAGACTTCTTCCTTGAGGATATGAAAGGCAATCTCACATCTTGAAGCAAAGCCCGACAGTTGCATCAACCATTTTTGTTCAAGGACTTATAAAAACTACACATCTTCTGCATGCTTGTAATGACAGGATAGAACTCTTGTCAGCCTAAATGATGAAGGGAAATTCTGTATGCGGCTTTTCAAATTGTAGTTCAACATGTAGCCTGAGTAAAAACCTGTGCATCTGTGCCTTCAACTCTTGAACATATGCAGCACAGCTTCACTGCCTACACTGATCTGAGCAGTGGAACAACCTGCTTCTCCAGACTGTTCATAAAATGAGAGAGAAAGAGAGAGAGATGAAGTCCAAGGACATATCTGCTCTACAAATCCTACGTCAGTTTTATTTTCAACAAAGCTATGACAACTCCTGGAAATTATAATTTGTCAAGAGTGGTGAGAATTCTCTAGTAGATACTTTTAGTTTCCTTTCCCAAACTACAGAACTGCAATTCCTAGTGCTTCCTGAGGAAAAAAAGAATAGGGCTACTTTAAATATGAAGACAAGATAGTTCCTGATAAAGAAACATGAGTTGGAGGATGAGTGCTGCAACTGAAGTCTTTTATTTGGCTCTAACAAAGAGGCAAATTATGCACTTATTGTGGTTATACACTTAGGTCCCTGATATGGTACCTGTGAGTGCTGACAGCTTTCCTAGTGTTCACCAAGTGTTTTTAAAAAGTAAGTGCGGCTAGGTCAGCTTTTCATTCAGGAAAGCTGTAAAAAAATTTTAAAGAAAAAACTGCTTTGTTGGTAGGTGCCATCACAATTCAAGGATCAGGCACTATGTGACTGAAGGTAAGACAGCCACTATGAAGTAGGATTTCCTGTCCCCCAATGGGGGCAGGAAATTCCCTGGTTTAGAGTGCCTCTCCCAGTTAAGGGCTATCAGGGAGTGGGGAGAATTGCCCCCCCTCCCCCAAACAGGCAGAAATATAGTTGGAACACCTGATTTGGGTCTCCCCCCCCCCCCCCCGTCATCCCTTTGCAGGACTAGGGCTTGCAAACTATTTTACATTGCTTGTTTTAACAATGTGCTTTACTGAATATTTATGAAACTAATGTATACCATATAAATTGAGCCACAATGTGAGCCATTGTGGGCTGGCTGGTCTGGAAGCAGCATCATGCGAGTCTAATAAACCACCATATATGGTTTCTATGAATAAAGCAAGCTGAGAACATACACATGGATGAAAAAGTGCCCTCATGGGTTGACCCACACATTGTTCACTCTGAAGTTTGAAATGGCCTGAACTTTTTCCAGTTGCCCTCATTTTGCTATGCAGATAGGAGGGAAAATAAGAAAAACAACATCTTACAAGTTACTTATGTTTAATGCTTAAAAGTTTGAAAGCACAAACAATAATCTACCATTATAGAAGTACTTGTGGTCAATACAATGCATTAGAACTATGTACAATGACACAGTTTAGTATCAAAATCTTTCTACACTGTAGAGTATTACGAAACTGTTAATGACATCAAACACTGAGCACTTAAAACACAATTTTTTTTGCTACCACATTTGGAACTTCAATGAACAGTCCATTTCAACTTGCAGCATTAACCCATTTCTAGTATGAAATTAAGTAATTTTCTACTTACACAATAAAGGTTTATCTACACAGTTCTTTTGATTTTGATCCATAGCAGCAAAGGCACTGTACATCAGCAGATCCACAGACTTAAAGATTTTTTTTAAAGCATTCAAAAAAAAATATGTCACAGGTCATAGTTTAACAGCAACAACAACAACATAAAAAGATAACACAATGTTTCTGGCACAATGGCTCAGCCTGCGTCCGTTTCAGGGACGTTCAACTAAGACTTGGATAGAACTGGCGGTAAATAAAGCAAGTCCTTCTCCCAAGTGAAAATCCATTCTGTTCCGCACTTCAGAACGAGTGCTCTTCTAAATCCTACCTCTAAGGTCCCCGCTTTTATAGTTTGTACACTTGTAGAAATCCATTCCCTTCTCAGTGCCATTTCCAATGAATATATCAAATATTTTTCTGTACTCTTTGTAACTGCAAAATTGCCCAAAGACACACATCTCCCTTTTCAAAGAAATGTGGCAAAAATGTCCAGGAGGGATGAAGGTGATTCTTTGAGACAGGTTATTGTACTTCTTGCTGAAACACACAAAAGAGAAGTGATATTAAAAAACCTGAACCACACACTGTATTTAAAGGTCTCAAAAGCATAACATTGTATTGTAGCTCTGTTTACAAACCACATAAAATGGCAGATTATTATAGAAGTGAAGAGCACTATTGTTTGGGGGCCAAGTATTTGGTGTCTTCTTTAGGTGCATTTAAGTCTTTAGGTGCATTTAAGAATTAGGCAGCTATTCAGTTTTGCCACTGACAGTTATGGCATTTGCCCCCCAAACATGGCACTGTATAGGTGGGATGGGCAAGATCTTGCACCCTCATTGTGCTTTATCTTCATTTCCCTGGGAGTTTGCCCAGTCAGGCATATAGACTTGTACATTAAAGACTTATTACTTGTAAAGCAAGAGCAGTTCATAAGGCAACCACTTAAGATCAAAAGTGACTAATACTGTAACAGTAAAAATAAAATGTGTACAGTTTTTATTATTCCTTTGAATTTTCATTTACCCCCATGGGTTGACTCTAAGCATAATGTACTTCCTGGGAGATATTCACATGAGTGAGGCCTATCAATGCTGAACTTTACATGTGTAGGTCCTGCACATTTAGTGTCCATCTGTAGATACTTGAGAGGCCCATTAGCAGGAAAGGTCAGCCTAGTAGATGAAGTAAGAAAAGATGATCTCCTTCTACCATGTACAGTCTTTGCTCCTCTACAAGTTCATTTAAGTTAGACCATTGCCTCTAACAGTATGTATGCATCATTTCTTAAACAGTGCCACTTTATGAACAACTCATTTGTAATCAGAGCTGGTAAACAGCCAACATGTCCCCTCCCTTAGCAATACAAGGGGATTTTCCTTCTTTTCCCACAACCACCCATGGCCTAACCATATACGAAACAAAAACAAACGCACCTTTAAATCCAAGGCAGAAGCAGATTACTTTATTTAGTCAGTTCCTTGTTAGAAAGTTTTCTTTTAAACAAAATAAATACATTACAGCTATAATACACCATTAAAAGAGTCCGTTCCCTGTTAAGTATGCTTATTCCATCTTCTTCCAAGTAGATTGCTGGAGATTTGGTATTATAGGTTCTTAAAGAATATTTGCTACTAAATAGCAAGTTTGGTGGGGAAAATTCCAGGTTTTTGATTAACATTTTCAGTCCTTGGTTTGTGAAGGAGAGAAAGAAAAAAGTAATATACAGCAAAGTGCTACAAGGAGGAGTACGATTTGTCTCTAATAAATAACTTCATAGACTGTAGCTTTCTTGTCCCCAGATCCAGTGACAATGTATTTGTCATCCACAGAGATATCGCAGCTAAGCACAGAAGAGGACTCTTTGGACTAAAGAATCAGAAAGGGGGCGGGGGGGAGGAGAGGAACAGAGAGAAAGGAGAGTGTTGTTAACCATTATATGAACCATGCAGTTTCAATACTTTAACCTTCTTATAAATAGTAAAATCTAAGATGTTTAAGCCATAGTCTTTATTTTCTCTAATTCTTTCACTTTTATGTCCTCCTCTGTAAGTGACCCTATTCTGTAGACTTGAGACAATGACCAGTAAATGAAACTGCTTTTCTAAATACAGCTCCATATATACCAAATATGCACAAAAAATCAACTGCAGACTAGTACAACATGGAACAGGTTAAAGATGATTTTGAAAAACTTGTATGCCGGAACCACAATGAAAGCAAGCAGGACTAATAAACATGCAATAAGAACTGAACAGGAACCCAGAGGAAAGAGTGTGATAACATCTCTAACTCTAGAGGAGGCTGTTACATGCTGCTGAGGGAAGTCCTTGAAGGCTTTGTAACGGGCACATGTAGTTTCCCTTATAAGACTGTACAAAGTTCATTAAAAAAAGTAGTAAGGGAGACCGATCTGGAGTCAATAAAGGACTACACTGGTTTACCAGTGACCTAATTATCATTGTTACTTTTGACTTGTTCAGAGACTGATTTTTCCATGTTTGGCATGAAAAGTACAAATTTATTCATCTAGGTATTGCTCTTTAATATGTATGCATCCCAACAGAGAGCCTGGCATACTTCAAAGATTCTATCTGGCTAGACTTTTTCCAAATTTTATGAGTAAGATATAAGAGAAAGGCTTAGCAACATTATTACTCTTGGCTAGTTGCTGGAACAGGGAATTGATTTAGCCTAAAGCTCAAAGCTGATGATGTTTTAAAATATTCCCCAAAAATCCCCCAGAATAAATATAGCAAAACTGCATGCAGAAAAATTAAGTTAAATAATAAAACACTCATATGTCAAGTTTCCACCACCTAATTTTTCATCACCTTCCTAACAGATCAACTGGTTGGACAGTCTTCTATTATGTCCTACTACTATCTTGTTCTACCAGGTCCTAGAGGGAGCCACTGCCCTAATAGCTTTCCCCAAAACCAAACACCAAACATTTGGTGGGAATATATGGCTTAACATGCATGCCTAGATTTACAGTATTTGCTGGCGTATAAGACTACAATTATACAATTATACAATTATACAATTATACAAGAGCCTCTTGTGGCGCAGAGTGGTAAGGCATCCGTCTGAAAACTTTGCCCATGAGGTTGGGAGTTCAATCCCAGCAGCCGGCTCAAGGTTGACTCAGCCTTCCATCCTTCCGAGGTCGGTAAAATGAGTACCCAGCTTGCTGGGGGGTAAACGGTAATGACTGGGGAAGGCACTGGCAAACCACCCCGTATTGAGTCTGCCATGAAAACGCTGGAGGGCGTCACCCCAAGGGTCAGACATGACTCGGTGCTTGCACAGGGGATACCTTTACCTTTACCTTTAAGACTACAATTTCCCCCTGAAAAACATGCCTCCAAGTGGAGGGGGGTCGTTCTATACGCCGGGTGCACTTCAGTTGGGATAGACATAGCTGCCCATAGTGGCCTCCCAATGCCCGCCCACCTCATTCTACATACCATGCAGTATCGCATGGTATCCAGGGCAGCTGCAGTGGGTCATCAGCATGGCTGCGACGAGCATCAGCAGCGAGACAGGGTGTCAGCCTTTTCGGCGTGACTGGCCCGTTCTGCTCGGCGGAAAGCAGCAGCGCTCCGGCCCGCCCCTTGTCTATGCAGAGCTCGCACTTACGCACTAGTGCCGGTCACAGGGAGATGCAGGGATGGGCCCGAGGCGCTGCGGTTGCGCTGCGGATGTACAATGGTGACAATGACAGGTACTGTAATGTAATGTAACAAACTCTATATTTTGAGTGGAAATGTTGGGGGGTCGTCTTATACGCCCAGTCATCTTATACGTCGGCAAATACGGTAAATAAAATCTCCAACCATTGTAAAGCTTTTTCTCCGAATTCCGAAATCCCAAGGTGGTCTAGATTGCACACCACTGATCTACAAGAAAGGCTGATGATGGATCCATCTGCTCTGAGGTGTGTTGGAAGAGGTGGGGGAGCAGGTAATGTTTCGTCTCCACCTGCTTCTATGATTTTACCTGAAATATACTTGCTCCATAAGGTGTTCTCCATGCATTCAGAAGATTATCTTTTCCAGTGCTTACAAACCATTTGCCTGAAATCAGATATGACAATTAGAAACGACTGGAAAACAGAGTCATTTTAATATCCTCAAGCTGTATCCTCTGCATTCCCACCATATGCACCAGGACTTGTTACCAAAAATATGAGGCATTAGCATTCTGTCATGCCCATAAAAATCATGCCATGTCAAACACCTGGTTCCTCCCCTATTTTTCATATGATTGATGTTTGTCAAATGGAAACAAACAGAAGCATATATTTAGTTGCTTACCGCAATGAGCGAATTTCAGAGACAACACACAACTCTCATGAAGATGCAATTGATACTTGTCTGGTTTAGTGACATGCAGGACCTCAACATTGCTGTTCTCCATACCTACAGCCAGCCATTCTCCAGTTGGGCAATAACCCAGTGAAAAGATCTGAAATATTAAAAAAGCCCATAGATTGATGGTTAAAAGGAGGACATAGGTTGTTTTCTAAAGAGCCTGCTCTGGTACCGCTGGAAACAATTAAACATATTTGTGTCTAACGTACAGCATTTTTTTACAATGCAAATCAAAACTGCTATAGTACATTAAGATGCACCAGCTCATGTGAACAAAACTAATTAATTAATGGTATTTAAAATAAGGCACTAATCAAGATCTCAAATTTATTTCTGACATGGGTTAAATTAGATGTTTTTAACATGACCTTTGAGAAAGATTTACAGAAAAGACAACTTTTCACAAAGAAAAGCCATTTAGTCTGGAAACCATATTACATTAATAAGACCTTGTAGAGGTGTGTGTGTGTGGGGGGGAAGACTAGGGTGAACCCAAGCCTATCATGCTTTTGGGTGAGAATGTGGAAAGAGATTTTTCTATCCAATGAAAATCAGTGAAGAAAACAAGAGAAAGATTCTCCTGTGGTTGCCCTTCAAGACTGCTTTGAAAAAATCTTGATCTTTTAATACAAACTAACACTGTCTTGGCTTTTAGGATGACAGTACCTGTGATGTGAAGTCATGCTGCTGTAGCTGTCTTCCTTCCCTCAGATCCCAGGATCTCACTGTATTGTCCAGGCCTCCTGTCCAGAGTTTAGTGCCATCATTAGAAATGTCAATGCAGCTGGCTCCATCTGTATGGCCCTGGAATTGTCTGAAAAATTCAGGAGAAAAGTGAAATATGGAGCAAACACATGTGCTTTGGATCAGAGTTTCAAAGTGCTTCAGTGGTAATTTTTAAGTGTGAAAGGTATTCTGAAATCAAAACACAGGGGAGAAGGTCAGTACCCTCAGAGAACCAATTCATTTTCTATTTGCTGGAAACAAGCTTTTGAATTACAATGAACACTTCTTCTTCACCTTAAGGACATTTAGTGCACTGCTGTAAATTTACTATTATCTTACAGCAACTTCAGTGCAGAACAGTCTGCCTGATGATGTTCCAAATTTTCATGTACAATTACTCTTTAGATTCTGCACGTTATTAGTTTCAGCTTAGTTATCCTTTCACTGGGGGTAACTGCAAACCAATGTGTATCTAAGAATTCCCAGTATGAAGCTGCTCAAAATCTTATCTGTATTTAATTAGGTTTAAAGCCTGGTGACCTATCCACAGTTCCCAGAAGCAAGTTACACTTACACATTTCTTTTTTAGAAAAAGGTATTCCTTCCCCCCCAAAGACTCCTAATGCAACAGTGAAGAAAGAGAGTAGGAAGATATAAGGCCACAAATGACAATGGATAATAATTCAAAGTCACTCATTATTGCAATTGTTCCCATTTGGTGGGTTACAACTAATCATGAAATTGTCTCTTGATAGAATGGAAAGACCAAGCATACAAATAGCATACAGACCATCAAAATACCCCAGCACCAATGGAATAATGAGTACGAAATGTTGCATGCACACACACTATTTTTATCAGGCTCTTTAGGTTCTGGCTGCTCTTATGTATGACTCTACCAATGTGACACCACACAGGCAAACACAGGTCACAGTCAAGACATCCATCGCGGCCTGCCAATCCAAGCTTGGTTGACCTACCTGACTAGAGTCTGATTGTGCAGATCCCACACGGCAATGTTCCCATCACTGCAGCAGGAGAAGCAGACCTTGGAGTCGGGGCTGATTGCTAGAGCATAGCAGGCAGGAGCAGAGGACGTCAGTTCCGCTTTGATACGTGGAGTTGGAGCTGCCAGGTCCCAAATGGATAATGTGCTGGCTTCCCCACCGACAATCAGGGTGCGGCCATCGGGGAGCAGTCTGCAGGAGCGGATGTAGTTATCTCTGTTCTGTGGAGACAGAATCCATCAAGAGATTATTCATGAGGAAAGGAAAACAGCATTAACATGAGAGCAGAAATCCATAAAAGTATTGTATTCCCTCTTGGCTTTAATGAGCCATTTATACTTATGACAATGATAAAGTGGATTAATGCCAGAAAATTACACGACATTAGGGAAGTACTTAAACTTGATCTACAAAATTCAGCAGTGAGAGATATTTAATCTTAATTAGCATCAAAATGCACAAACCCGCACCCAGCCCCAAACAGTTCACAGCTTGTGTAGTTGAATGCTTATGTGGCTGCCTACATCAAAAAACAAAAACACAGAGCCCACTGCTTTGATTCCATTCGTTTAACCCCTTGGAGGAGATTAATAGGGTTCGCAGCAGACAATCACTTTATAAATTCTGCCACCAATGCCAAGAGAAAAATACTGAGCATCCAGACTGAGATCTGGCAAGCATTTTTACTTTACAATATTTTATTACCTACTGACTGGCAGCCAAACCCCCCTGCTTGATAACAGCAGAAGACATTGTACCACAGGGCAACTGACACAGGAGAAAATTCCTAAGACATGGTGGCTCTGGTTATCAAATGCAGATAATGCATATGTTCCTATATAAAACCTCAGGGAGATTCTTGCTGTGTTATGCGCTAGGAAGGGAGGACAGTGAATCAGGCTTTAGGCACTCATATTGGAATAGGATGGGATGTACCATTAGAGCTATAGGAGCTAGGGCACTGCTTTTAACCTATCAGAACTGGGTTTAAATCTGATCTCTGAAGGGAAATGATTAGTAAATCTCAGGGAAGCCATTATAATTAGCTAGGGCACCCCACTACCCATATGGGAAATATAATTCTGACCCCTTTTAGAGAACTGTTACAAGCATAACTGAAATAATATATAAGATGTTCTTGATACTCTTTAAAGACTAGGCACTGGTGTTGTCCTTAGATTACATGCACACCATTGCAGGATTATTGCTAAAGTTTTCTGCATTCTTCCAACCCTGGACAGATTATTCCTGGGGCCATACAGAGAGAAAGTTGCATGATTTGATGTTCCAGTTCTCTCTCTCTCTCTCTCTCTCTCTCTCTCTCTGCAACATCTTAACAATCATGGAACTCTTTTCAACTTTAGAGGATAGGGAAAACTTTAGCCCTGCTCTGAACATGTATTTTTACTCACCAGACAATCTAGCTGAGACACAGGGCTTTTGTTCCCTGGATGGCTGATATCCCAGACCTTGACACAGCCTTTCCCTCCAGTATACACATGTCTTGTAGGATTGCTGATGGTCACTGCACATACCACTTCCCCATGGTTCAAGGTGTTAATCTGTCGAGCATGGCGTGGGATGCCTGGCCCAATAAGGGCATCCGGAGGGAAAGGGACAGGCTGCATTTGACCATCAGCGCTAACATGAAATGAGTAAGCTCTAGAAGTGGAGAGAAACATTTTAAATTAGCCAAGCTGAAGAAAACTGCAGCAGTATAAAGGACATTCTCAAACAACCACAACCACAACCCTTTCCAGAAAGATGCATAACTTTGTCTAGTCACATGCCAGATTTTTATAGGCCTGCGCTTACTGTTTTGACACAGGCACCAAGGAATTACATTTATTTCAGCAATACTGCCAAAATGGCAGACCAATCAATGCGGAACTGACATGGTAACAGTAAGCCCCGCCAGGAGAAACATGTGTATGAGTCTGCCAGCTTGGCCACTTGTGAATAACCTATCAACAACTTCATCTCAAACACCCTGCTTGGGAGAACACTTCAGTGGTCAAATTTTTGTTCTAAAATGTGATGTGCTAGAGCACTTCTGTCACTGAACACAACTTTATTGAAGACACAGCTGGAGCGCATTATATGGTAATATATGGTCATAGAAGCAGAGAGAAACTAGCTGTTTTATAGAAGTAGTACCCTTGTGAAAAACTCACACAGGCCTCTAAAGATAGCTTACAAATCACTTGGAAGAAAGCTTCTCCTTTTTTATGTATGGCACTGAAGCTGATGACTGAGCAGCAAGTCTTATTTATATACATTCTGGCTTTTCTAAGCAGTACAAAATGGCATTTTCTCTGCTTTTTTTTGTATATGCTTGCATATATTTAGGGTTCTGAACAGGCAAAGCCTCTTCAGACTTGTATCTTGTGTAATAGCTTTGAAAAGCAGGGAATATAACTACCTTCTCTTGCCAACCCCCTCCAAAATTCTAATTCTACAATTAGAAACATAAGAACTCTGCTTTTATTGACCATATAGGATGGAAGCAGCTAAAAATGAAACAAAGCAAAAGTTCAAAATTCATGGGAAGAAAATGAATTAGCACTATGTTAAGTCTAGTTAGTAAGAAGAAATCAGAATAGTTATTAACTATTCTCAACAGTATTGTAACTTTATAAAACTATTTTTTGCTTCCATGAAGGCAGGCGTAGTGCTACAAATATACAAGTGTCTTGGATCACTGTGGTATTGTCTCTTCACTTAAAGAGAAGTGACAGTGAAAACTTCTTCATATTAATTACCCAATTCCTTTCTTCCTTGCTCCCAGGAAGAAAGGGTTGTTACAGTATGTCACCTTTTCCGGTCAGCTCTATCAAGGAAGTATTTGTACATTATGATACCATAATTCTGGTCAGTATTTTCAATCAAACAGAACATTTCAGTGTTCCTTTCTTTGCATAATGCTGTTTATGGAATCCAATAAGTCTACAATTGATTGCAAGGCTTGTTTTGTGCACAAAGGAATTATTTTTAAAACCAAGCGGCAGAATACAGAAGACATGCAAACCAGAGAACCCTTCACAATTCACATTTCTGTGCCAAGTCGTGCAACCTTAGTCCAGTACATTCAAGTGCAGAAGTATAACCCCATCCCCATGCCCTCTTTTATCCACAGCATCTGATATCCTTGGCGAACATTCACCTATGGTAAAAACTGCCAAATAGGCTTTTAAGATTAAAACAAGGATTAACCACCCTCTGCTACACATGGAATTCAGTACTGCAGGGGAAGGAAAAGGAACAAAGCTTAATAATATGATAGAGTCGGTACGTTTAACACTCACGGTTTTCCTCCTGGTATGCCTGTCAGGTTCGGAGGGATGCCTGGGACTCGCATATGATGATGTGGATCGAAACCAACCTGAAGTTTTCACAAAACAGGAAAGTTCACAGCATTAATGGAAACTGCTAACATTTTCACTTGCTCCACGTAAATGAGGGGCTTGCAGACTTCACTCCCCCCCCCCGCCCCAAGAATAACAAAAGATGGATCCTGCTGAGGGTTTACCTAGCCAAACAAAAAATATCTAGCTAAGCATTGCAAATGTTAGAAGTATATTGCCATTGCTCCCATTGCATACATCCTTATAAGGCAACCTGCTCCCCACATACAACAGTTCAAATCTCTTAAAATATAAGTGAACAGAAAGCATAATTGGAAATACCCATTTTTTATTCAATCTTGGACCAAGCACATTAAAAAATGGAGGAAATGCAATGTCCTAAGATCACAGCATGTTTTAAAGTACCCAAATTGAGAGAGAAAGAATTAAAAAGTACAAAAGAACTGGACCATCTTATGAATTTAAAAAGGGAAAGATAGGCAACACCATTCCCTTAGTTGCAATTTGCTGTACTGCTATTCTCCTTCCTAGCCTAACGAAAGAAGAATTCTTACACTATGGCTCCTATGTGAAAAGCAACTGAAAATGGTTTTTCACTGTGGTGTTTCCATTCAAGAAACATACAGAACAAAAGCCTCTTGCTAGATAGTCTCTAGTGCCTAGAATATGGATCAGATATCCAAGTTCAGTTCTGCCCCTTGAATACCTGTAAAGCTGACCCACCAGTTGTCAATATAATAAATAAAAAGTAGCTGCAGCAATGGGACCCTGGAATTCCTTTACTGGGTTTCTCTTCCGTATATCCAACAGGTAACAAGAGGCCTGAAGCTTCTACCCAAATCCACACATTCTACATAAAAGCATAGTGTGAGAACAAACTTCACGAGACTTATTAAAACAGCTCAAGAGAAAGCTGATGTCTCCCTGGAAAGCATTTCTTGCTCTCTGTCTCACGCTTTGAACACTATGTTGAATGAAAGTCAGACCTGCCCCATTCAAAAACAAGAGTGAGAGAGCACAAGCGCTTACCACAGGAGACCTCCCATAAGCTGCAGCCGCTGCTGCCGCCGCAGCCGCTGCACTCATTTGAGGAGAGATGTTATGCAGGCCAGCGTATGCAGCTCCAGGGCTAGTCAGCTCACCGTTCATTCCAGCATGTGGTACTATTCCAAATGGTGCAGGGTAAGGACAAGGTACTGCCATGGGTGTTCTTAGGCCTGAGGCTACGAAGGAGGAGAATACAGATTTTTAAAAGTACTACCCAAGGAATTTAACCAATAAGATATTGTTATGAGAATGAAGTTGGGGAAGGAAGTAGCAAGTACTTCGTTTCCATAAAAACTGTAATCTACTGCAGTTGTACCTCAGTGATACTATTTCAACACTGCTGGAAAACTCTGCGGGAATGCTGCCCATACTCACACTGTGGAGTATTCAGATGAGGCATTTCACTAGCAATCTGAACTGGAACAATCCAGGAAAGACTGCAGCTCGGATCCACTGGCAATTTCCATGGGCAAAAGGGCGTTCCATCTGTTAACATTGGTCACCTCTCCCCTCTCACTGCAGCTGAAAATGCCAACTTAATATGCTACTTCTGAGGAGCAGGGAACCCCCAGGACCAGCATGAGGAGAGAGTCAGAGTTTCCAGCAGGAGGGGGAACCTCCATCCATGGATATCTTCTTGTTGATACAAGTCTGTATGACACATGCTGGTTCTGTTCATTTAAATCATTTCTAACAGAAACAGCCATTAAAACTGACCATTCTATGTAGTGTGCTTCTAACATTCAATGTCCTTTACTAGCTTCATTCCGTTCTTCTTTACCACAGCTTTGTGACATGGACCATTCTACTCCCGTATGACAGAGACCCGCCCAAGATCATCTAGATTAGCCTAGGGCAGCAGTGGCAGCTGACCCCAGACTCAACACCTCCCTCCCCCACAGTGTTAAAAAGCTCAGTGGCAGCATATTCCAATGTCCAATCGCAGGCATCCAATCTCTACTAACCTAATGGGTCAACACCTGGAGGCTTGCCAGGCACAGGCCTCAATCCAGGCGTAGAATTACTGCCTGGAGTAGGAGCGTCAGTCCGCGGAGTGGGAGTACTTGATTTAGAAACAGGTGTGGTAGATTTCTCATTCTAAAATGGAAAAAGAAAATAATCTTTAGTTTTGACCTTAATCAATGACAACTATTTATTTTATTTTATTTCATTTATTTTATTATATTTATATACTGCCCTCCCTTGTGGCTATCATATATGAGGGTTGCCTGACTTGTACAATTATCTGTAGCAACTCATGTGCAAGCCACAATGGTTCACTTACTATTAAAAGCCTGTTTTCTTAAGTGTTGCCTAGCTAAAGCAAAGGTGCTTATGTACAAATCTAGGTACTGGTTCAGTCATTCTCAGACAGACTGACGGATAAAACATAATTTAATATTTTGGAAACAGCCTCCTGGGTGGAGACTGTCCAGGGCCCTGTCGATCCTGTGCGTCTTCTGATTGGCTAGCCACCCTCAGGCCTACCCTCCACAAACCCAGAGAAGCCTGTGGCCACCATTTGGCCACTGGATATCGTCGGGAATGGAGGTCAGTGAAAGGGGCCCCGGTTTGGGGGGTGGGTGGTTGAGGGGCCTGTCTGCTGCCACCCGGGCAGCCCTCAAAGAAGAAAAAGAAGAGTTGGTTCTTATATGCTGCATTTTTATACCTGAAGGAGTCTCAAAGAGGCCTACATTCACCTTCCCTTTCCTCTCCCTACAACAGACAGCCTGTGAGGAGGGGAGGCTGAGAGAGCTCTGATATTACTGAAAAGTTGGTTCTGATATGCAGCTTTTCTCTACCTGAAAGAGTCTCAAAGCAGCTTACATTCACCTTCCTTTTCCTCTCCCCACAACAGGCAGCCTGTGGGGGAGGTGAGGCTGAGAGAAATGAAGAATTGATTCTTATATGCCACTTTTCTCTACCCAAAGGAGTCTCAAAGCAGCTTACAATCCCCTTCCCTTTCATCTCCCCACGACAGGCACCCTGTGAGGGAGGGGAGGCTGAGAGAGCCCTGATATCACTGAAGAAGAGCTGGTTCTTATATGCTGCATTTCTCTACCTGAAGGAGTCTCAAAGAGGCTTACAATCCCCTTCCCTTTCCTCTCCCCACGACAGGCACCCTGTGAGGGAGTGGAGGTTGAGAGAGCCCTGATATCACTGAAGAAAAGCTGGTTCTTATATGCTGCTTTTCTCTACTCGAAGGAGTCTCAAAGTGGCTTACATTTGCCTTCCTTTCCCTACAACAGACACCCTGTGAAGGAGGTGAGGCTGAAAGAATCGTGATATTCATGCTCAGTCAGAACAGCTTTATCAGTGCTGTGGCGAGCCCAAGGTCACCCAGCTGGTTGCATGTAGGGAAGCACGGAATCAAACCTGGCTTACCAGATTAGAAGTCCGCGCTCTCAAGGTTTGCCTCCAGCTCGCCCGGCCTTCTGCGCTCGGTGGGGTGGGAGAGGTGAGGGGACTGCCTGGCCTGCCAGAGCCAAGCCTTGAGAGGCTTGGCTTCCGCGATCAGCCTTTTGCACTTGGCAGGGGAGGGAAGGGGACTGCCTGGCCTGCCAGAGCCAAATCTCGAGAGGCTTGCCTTCAGTGCACCCGGACCTCTGTGTGCTGGGGCAGTCCGCACCTTGTGGAACCGGCCTCTCCACCCGCATGCTGTCTCCCCCCCCCAAACCACCCACTACCCTGCTAGCACCCGCTGCATTGACAGCTGCAGCGGGCCTTTTGACTAGTATTATTATATTAGCAGAAACTGTACCAGGGACCTATTTAGAGGTTACATAAGGGTAAAAGAAGAAGGACCTCATGAGGTTTTTTCATTGAAACATTTTCCTCCCAACCCCCAGTACTGCTATCAGCCCTCAAAGGGGAGATAGAAAGACACCAACCAATCACTGGGCTGTCTTGTGTTCTCTGACAACTATTACAGCATAGGGGATGAGTCAGTTTCAAAAGTCACATGGAGGGACTTAAAATCATCTTTTATGAGAGTGCCCAGATACAAACCAGATCCCCAGGCAAATTCTGTTAGTATTTTACAGTATGAAACACAAAGATGTAACCATGATATAAGAAAGGATTTCAGTCTGGTTATTGCATTTCCAAACCTCGGATTCAGAAGACAACTTCCCTTCCACAGCGCCCCCTCCCTCCAATCCATAATGGAACATAAAGTATATACCAGTTTTTTGAAGAAACCAAACACACAGTGGATTCCACAGCCAATGCTCATTATAGAAGTGACTCAATTTTAAACTGTTAATGACCTGGTCGCTGTAGAGTTCATTAGACATAAGATGTCTTAAGATAACATATTTAATCTTCATGTCTACCATGCTATAACTATTTAAATCAACATATGCTTGTGAGGAAGAATGCTTGTCACCTGAATTCACCCTTTCTACAGTAGTAGTCTTCAGACTCCCCTGAATTAGGACTGTTAGGTACATGTAACATGAATTCTGACTTTAGCCTATGAACTTTGGATAACTACGGTTTATATTTAAAAAGTTTTCTAAAGTAGATGGCTACTAAGTTTAGATGGTGATTCTCACCACTTCCAAAGGCTTGTGGGTATTTCTCTCTCTCTCTCTCTCTCTCTCTCTCTCTCTCTCTCTCTCAAGGTTTCCATTCTTAATGCTAAAGTCTCATTTGATTTCTTCCGACCCTAAGTAATGACTTAAGAAATGCAAGCATACTGCAGAGAAGGGAATGAAAAAGTCATGGCACTTTCAATTCAGAAAGATGATGCACTACAGTCACCGAAGGAACAAAAGGAGGGTGCTAGCACCACTCTGGGTATGGAAACAGTCCTTCCTTCTCTGAATTGTGACTAGCTTTGCAAGTCAAGAAAGACTCTTGTAAATGACAGATTATATTTTAGATAGAAAGTGAATGTAGTTGAACATACAAATAATGCCAAGAACCACATCTCATCCAAGCAGGTAGCTGAATTTACTGTAAGCTGCCATACAGAAATATTTCAAGAACTCCTGTATGCTCTTATTTATCCACAGAATGGCAAGTTTCCTGACACAAAAAATGAAATAAAGGCACATATATCATTTTAGACATTGCTAGCAGGAAAAAAACAACCCCTTTCCCTCCAAATATTCTGGTTTTCAATTGTATCTTTTTATACTGAAAGCAGTTTTGAACATATCTCATGATTATTTTTTATTTAGATATCCAATAGTGCATTTTGACATATGGAGAAAGACATAAATCGTACAGTCACTTACAAGGCTAAGTTCTTTGGATTTGGAGGATGGAGTGCTGCTGGAAGATGCTATTGAGGCTGGACTAATTGGTGGATCTTTCTTCAGTAGACGAGTCTTGTCCAAGCCATTCTCCCTTGGAGAATGTGCTGGGCTTCCTCGCGGAGAGGAAGGATCCTGAAAACAAATTGTAATTATTATCAAGGCATGCTACTTGCTAGGGATTGGATAAGCAACCTAGAGCTCTTTTGTTTTTACAATGCAATCCATGCATGGAACATTCCTTCACAGCTTTCATTAATAGTGGGTAGTCATTATATATTCCCCCCTGGGTCTACAGGAGAGAGAACTGATTCTTTCTGCAAATTAACCTTCCAATGACAGAAAATATGATCCTACATATGCACCAAAACTTTCAAATATATTTAGTAGTATGCCTAATAAACAATGGCACCAAAAGCCCCAAGGCACAAACCTCATTGGAAACATCAACCACCAAGTTGTCATCACTCTTCTCGCCATCACTATCCTGCATTGAAGAAGAAGAAGAAAGCATAAACATTTCTCTGAGAAATCCATTCATAGCAGGTTACTGCACATACAATTGTTGAAACATGCCAGAGTTTGGGGGATCTTTAAGATCCCAGATTGACCTCCTTCTCCTCCACCCCCCCTTTTTTTAGGAATGGGGGTAGGAAGGGGATCTTATTATTGTGCTGCCATGTTGTGACATTTTAAAGTCTTTTAATGGGAGTTTTAATGGGTTTTTTAAGACATTGTAACCCGCCACGAGCCATTTGGGAGTGGCGGGAAATAAATCGAAATAAATAAATAAATAAATAAATAAATAAATAAATAAATAAATAAATAATAATACAACATCTGCTTAGTTACTAAAGCTATTCAGATTAGAATCCAAATTCAAACTGGAAACATCCAACAGAAATCCTTTACTTGAGATTGTTACTACAATGTATTTATTTTGAATATGCATGCCTCACTTTTCTACCTAAATGGGACCCAAGGCGAATTGTACTAGATACAGAGATACTGAAGAAATGTTAATAAATAATACTAACAAATACATTTTAAAAAATAAATCCTTTACTCACATAACGAGTTGCTATTTCTTTTTCTTCTGTTTTCTGTTTTTTACTGTCAGAGGAATAATCTGTTGAGTTTCTGTGCTTCTCAGAAGCTCTGAAACTGGCTGAGGGAGACACAGATGAGCTCTGAAATGAGAGAATAAGAGAGGAGGGTTTGTTGGTACAATTTCCTTTGATTTAGTTTGGCTTTAGTGATTATACTTCAAGGAGATGATCTACAAGTTGCATGAACAAGGAAGGTCCAAGCTTTATCCAGTTTCTTGTACAATCACAGAGCAGAAAAAGAATTACTAGGGAATGTGCAGCCTACCACATCAAGCACCAGGCTACAAAATTTAATTACAAGAAGGTGTACTTTGTGTGCAGGAACTGCATCTTCCACTGCAAACAGGAGGTTTAATACACTTGCAAATCTATTCTTACAATCAGGAATATTATGAGGGGGCATTTCTGTATTAGCTTTTCATATTGCAGAAACTGGGTGCTTACATAAAGGTCAATCTGCTGGTGAGTGGGTACATCTATTTGGACCTGCTTCAGTTTAGGCATATAAAGATGGGAAGATCTACTGATGGGATTGCTATTTCAAATTGCAAAATGTGTTGGACACACCGTCCTTTAGGATGTTGCAATGGGAACATATAGGAATAAACAGCTTCAAAAGAGGATTAGATAGATTCATGGAGAATAGACCAGTGACTACTAGGCCATGATGCCTAAGAAGAACTTCCACATTCAGAGGCATTAGCCCTCGGAATCCCAGAACCAGGAGGCAACATCAGGGGGAGGTCTTGGCCTCTGTGCTCTGTTGTTGACCCTCCAAAGGAACTGGTTGGCAACTGTTGAAACAGAATGCTGGACTAGGTGGACTACTGGTCTGATCCAGCAGGTCTGTTCTTATGCTCTTACATTTGAATACTGCAGAAAATTAACAGCTCACAATAAAGCTAGAAATGGAGTCACTTCTCCAAGTACTCAGGTTTTCATTCAAGTAGGCGATGTGTATACCTGTTTCTGAGAATTTATTGAACATGTGAATTGATAAAATGAAAAAAGAAATGTAACAAACTACATCATTTAAAACAAACCACGTTAATGCTGAAATGATTGCTTAATGGAATGTTGCTTAATCATGAAATGCAAAATTTGTTTGGTACCTGGACAGGCAATTGAAATAAACACCACTGAAATCAATGGCATTTGATTCCAAAGTAAAGACAGGCAGCCAAATAAAACAAATTGATGAGGGAAGTAGATTTTTTTTAACTTTAATCAGGAGTACTTTTAATCATGCTGAGGAACCAAGCCATTAATTTTATAAGAAAAAAGTATTATTGTATACACATATTACAAAATTAAAATAGAACATTAATACTGTACTATTCCCCACAATATAAATGTAAAATGATTACAGGAACTACAGTTCAGAACACACAAGCATTCCATGGCTTGATATATTGATGGTTCAGTATGGCAGATGCTTCCATGAGTTCCAAAGGAGTTGTTGTTGTTATGTGCGAAGTCGTGTCCGACCCATCGCGACCCCATGGACAATGATCCTCCAGGCCTTCCTGTCCTCTACCATTCCCCAGAGTCCATTTAAGTTTGCACCTACTGCTTCAGTGACTCCATCCATCCACCTCATTCTCTGTCGTCCCCTTCTTCTTTTGCCCTCGATCTCTCCCAGCATTAGGCTCTTCTCCAGGGAGTCCTTCCTTCTCATGAGGTGGCCAAAATATTTGAGTTTCATCTTCAGGATCTGGCCTTCTAAGGAGCAGTAAGGGCTGATCTCCTCTAGGACTGACTGGTTTGTTCGCCTTGCAGTCCAAGGGACTCGCAAGAGTCTTCTCCAGCACCAGAGTTCAAAAGCCTCAATTCTTTGACGCTCGGCCTTCCTTATGGTCCAACTTTCGCAGCCATACATTGCAACTGGGAAGACCATAGCCTTGACTAAACGCACTTTTGTTGGCAGGGTGATGTCTCTGCTTTTTAGGATGCTGCCTAGATTTGCCATAGCTTTCCTCCCCAGGAGCAAGCGTCTTTTAATTTCTTTGCTGCAGTCCCCATCTGCAGTGATCTTGGAGCCCAGGAAAATAAAATCTGTCACTATCTCCATTTCTTCCCCTTCTATTTGCCAGGAATTGAGAGGACCGGATGCCATGATCTTTGTTTTCTTGATGTTGAGTTTCAAGCCAACTTTGGCACTCTCCTCCTTCACCCGCATCAACAGGCTCTTTAGTTCCTCTTCACTTTCTGCCATTAGAGTGGTATCATCTGCATATCTGAGGTTGTTGATATTTCTCCCTGCAATCTTGATCCCAATTTGTGACTCCTCTAATCCCGCATTTCTCATGATGTGCTCTGCATACAAGTTAAATAGGCAAGGCGACAGTATACAGCCTTGCCGAACTCCTTTCTCAATTTTGAACCAGTCAGTGATCCCATGTTCAGTTCTCACTGTTGCTTCTTGACCTGCATATAAATTTCTCAAGAGACAAATAAGATGCTCTGGTATTCCCATCTCTTTAAGAACTTGCCACAATTTGTTGTGCTCCACACAATCAAAGGCTTTAGCATAGTCAATGAAGCAGAAGTAGACGTTCTTCTGGTACTCCCTAGCTTTCTCCATGATCCAGCGTATGTTGGCAATTTGATCTCTAGTTCCTCTGCCTCTTCGAAATCCTGCCTGTACTTCTGGAAGTTCTCGGTCCACATATTGCTGGAGCCTAGCTTGTAGGATTTTGAGTATAACTTTGCTAGCATGAGAAATTAGTGCGATGGTGCGGTAATTTGAACATTCTTTGCCATTGCCCTTCTTTGGGATTGGAATGTAAACTGACCTTTTCCAATCCTGTGGCCATTGTTGAGTTTTCCAAATTTGCTGGCATATTGAGTGTAGCACTTTTACTGCATCGTCCTTTAAGATTTTGAATAGTTCAACTGGAATGCTGTCACTACCACTAGCTTTATTGTTGCTCAGACTTCCTAAGGCCCATTTGACTTCACATTCCAGGATGTCTGGCTCCAGGTCAGTAACTACCCCATTGTGGTCATCAGGGATGTTAAGCTCGCTCTTGTATAGTTCTTCTGTATAATTTTGCCACCTTTGTTTGATCTCTTCTGCTTCTGTGAGGTCCCTACCATTTTGGTCCCTTATCATACCCATCTTTGCATGAAACGTTCTCTTCATATCTCCAATTTTCTTGAAAAGATCTCTGGTCCTCCCCATTCTATTGTTTTCTTCTATTTGTTTGCACTGTTCATTTAAGAAGGCATTCTTATCTCTTCTAGCTTTTCTCTGGAATTCTGCATTCAATTGGGTGTATCTTTCTCTTTCTCCCTTGCCTTTCACTTCCCTTCTCTCCTTAGCTATTTGTAAAGCTTCCTCAGACAGCCATTTTGATTTCTTGCATTTCTTTTTCTTTGGGATGGTTTTAGTTGCTACCTCTTGTACAATGTTGCGAACCTCCGTCCATAGTTCTTCAGGCACTCTGTCTATCAGATCTAATTCCTTAAATCTATTTGTCACCTCCACTGTGTATTCGTCAGGGATATGATTTAGTTCGTACCTGAGTGGCCTAGTGCTTTTCCCTACTTTCTTCAATTTAAGCCTAAATTTTGCAACAAGAAGCTCATGATCTGAACCACAATCAGCTCCTGGTCTTGTTTTTATTGACTGGATAGAACTTTTCCATCTTTGGCTGCAGAGCACATAGTCAATCTGATTTCTGTGTTGACCGTCTGGTGATGTCCATGTGTAGAGTCGTCTCTTGGGTTGCTGGAAAAGAGTGTTTGCTATGACCATTGTATTCTCTTGACAAAATTCTACCAGCCTGTGCCCTGCTTCATTTTGTACTCCAAGGCCAAACTTGCCTGTTATCCCGGTTATCTTTTGGCTTCCTACTTTAGCATTCCAATCCCCCATGATGATAAGCACATCATTTTGGGGCGTTGCTTCTAGAAGGTGTTGTAGGGCTTCATAGAAGTGATTAACTTCATCCTCTTCAGCAGCAGTGGTTGGGGCGTAGACCTGGATCACTGTGATGTTGAATGGTTTGCCTTGGATTCGAACTGAGATCATTCTGTCATTTTGGGGATTGTATCCCAAGACTGCTTTTCCTACTCTCTTATTGATTATGAATGCTACTCCATTTCTTCTGCGAGATTCTTGTCCACAGTAGTATACCTGATGGTCATCTGAATTAAATTCACGCAGCGATCCTTGAAGGGGGTCCAAAGGAGTACAGGACTTCAATTTGCTCCTCTTAACATTGAACATTTCCATTGGGAAATCTGGACTAAGATTTCACCAACAGGCAGATAACACTCAGCTCTGTTTCTTCTTAACAACTAAACCAGATGGGCTAGTGAATGGAAGCTCAGTGGATAAACTGCCTGGGAACTACAGCCCGTCCTGAAAGGGGATGCGCTCCCTCTGCAGCAGCAGGTTGGTAACTATGGAGTATTCATGGACCTCAACCTATCATGGTAGGCTCAGGTCTCCTCTCTGGCACACAGAGTTTTTAAATGACTCTAGCTGGTTTGACCCCCCTTCAAGGATCGCTGCCTTGTTGTGGCAAGGGGGCTTGCGTAGCTCAGTGAAGCTATGAGCTATGCCGTGCAGGGCCACCCAAGACGGACAGGTCATAGCTGAGAGCTCTGACAAAAGGTGATCCACTGGAGAAGGCAATGGCAAACCACTCCAGTATCTTTGCCATGAAAACTCTATGGACAGTTCCAATAGGCATAACGATATGACGCCGGAAGATGAGCCCCTCAGGTCGGAAGGTGTCCAATATGCTACTGGGGATGAGCAGACGGCTAGTACGAGTAGCGCCAGAATGAATGAAGCGGCTGGGCCAAAGCCGAAAGGACGCTCAGTTGTGGAAGTAACTGGTGGCGAAAAGACAGTCCGATGCTGTAAAGATTTTTATTCCATAGGAACCTGGAACGTCAGATCCATGAATCAAGGCAAGCTGGACGTGGTTAAACAAGAAATGAGAAGACTGAACATCGACATTTTAGGAATCAGTGAACTAAAATGGACAGGAATGGGTGAATTTAATTCAGATGACCATCAGGTATACTACTGTGGACAAGAGTCTCGCAGAAGAAATGGAGTAGCCTTCATAATCAATAAGAGAGTAGGAAAAGCAGTCTTGGGATACAATCCCCAAAATGACAGAATTATCTCAGTTCGAATCCAAGGCAAACCATTCAACATCACAGTGATCCAGGTCTATGCCCCAACCACTGCTGCTGAAGAGGATGAAGTTGATCAGTTCTATGAAGCCCTACAACACCTTCTAGAAGCAACGCCAAAAAATGATGTGCTTATCATCATGGGGGATTGGAATGCTAAAGTAGGAAGCCAAAAGATAACTGGGATAACAGGCAAGTTTGGCCTTGGAGTACAAAATGAAGCAGGGCACAGGCTGGTAGAATTTTGTCAAGAGAATACAATGGTCATAGCAAACACTCTTTTCCAACAACCCAAGAGACGACTCTACACATGGACATCACCAGATGGTCAACACAGAAATCAGATTGACTATGTGCTCTGCAGCCAAAGATGGAAAAGTTCTATACAGGCAATAAAAACAAGACCAGGAGCTGATTGTGGTTCAGATCATGAGCTTCTTGTTGCAAAATTTAGGCTTAAATTGAAGAAAGTAGGGAAAAGCACTAGGCCACTCAGGTACGAACTAAATCATATCCCCGACGAATATACAGTAGAGGTGACAAATAGATTTAAGGAATTAGATCTGATAGACAGAGTGCCTGAAGAACTATGGACGGAGGTTCGCGACATTGTACAAGAGGTAGCAACTAAAACCATCCCAAAGAAAAAGAAATGCCAGAAATCAAAATGGCTGTCTGAGGAAGCTTTACAAATAGCTAAGGAGAGAAGGGAAGTGAAAGGCAAGGGAGAAAGAGAAAGATACACCCAATTGAATGCAGAATTCCAGAGAAAAGCTAGAAGAGGTAAGAATGCCTTCTTAAATGAACAGTGCAAACAAATAGAAGAAAACAATAGAATGGGGAGGACCAGAGATCTTTTCAAGAAAATTGGAGATATGAAGAGAACGTTTCATGCAAAGATGGGTATGATAAGGGACCAAAATGGTAGGGACCTCACAGAAGCAGAAGAGATTAAGCAAAGGTGGCAAAATTATACAGAAGAACTATACAAGAGCGAGCTTAACATCCCTGATGACCACAGTGGGGTAGTTACTGACCTGGAGCCAGACATCCTGGAATGTGAAGTCAAATGGGCCTTAGGAAGTCTGAGCAACAATAAAGCTAGTGGTGGTGACAGCATTCCAGTTGAACTATTCAAAATCTTAAAGGACGATGCAGTAAAAGTGCTACACTCAATATGCCAGCAAATTTGGAAAACTCAGCAATGGCCACAGGATTGGAAAAGGTCAGTTTACATTCCAATCCCAAAGAAGGGCAATGCCAAAGAATGTTCAAACTACCGCACCATTGCACTCATTTCTCATGCTAGCAAAGTTATGCTCAAAATCCTACAAGCTAGGCTCCAGCAATATGTGGACCGAGAACTTCCAGAAGTACAGGCAGGATTTCGAAGAGGTAGAGGAACTAGAGATCAAATTGCCAACATACGCTGGATCATGGAAAAAGCTAGGGAGTTCCAGAAGAACATCTACTTCTGCTTCATTGACTATGCTAAAGCCTTTGATTGTGTGGAGCACAACAAACTGTGGCAAGTTCTTAAAGAGATGGGAATACCAGAGCATCTTATTTGACTCTTGAGAAATTTATATGCAGGTCAAGAAGCAACAGTGAGAACTGAACATGGAATCACGGATTGGTTCAAAATTGAGAAAGGAGTTCGGCAAGGCTGTATACTGTCGCCTTGCCTATTTAACTTGTATGCAGAGCACATCATGAGAAAGGCGGGATTAGAGGAGTCACAAATTGGGATCAAGATTGCAGGGAGAAATATCAACAACATCAGATATGCAGATGATACCACTCTAATGGCAGAAAGTGAAGAGGAACTAAAGAGCCTGTTGATGCGGGTGAAGGAGGAGAGTGCAAAAGTTGGCTTGAAACTCAACATCAAGAAAACAAAGATCATGGCAGCCGGCCCTCTCAATTTCTGGCAAATAGATGGGGAAGAAATGGAGATAGTGACAGATTTTATTTTCCTCGGCTCCAAGATCACTGCAGATGGGGACTGCAGCAAAGAAATTAAAAGACGCTTGCTCCTAGGGAGGAAAGCTATGGCAAATCTAGACAGCATCCTAAAAAGCAGAGACATCACCCTACCAACAAAAGTGCGTTTAGTCAAGGCTATGGTATTCCCAGTTGCAATGTATGGCTGTGAAAGTTGAACCATAAGGAAGGCCGAGCGTCAAAGAATTGAGGCTTTTGAACTCTGGTGCTGGAGAAGACTCTTGCGAGTCCCTTGGACTGCAAGGCGAACAAACCGGTCAGTCCTAGAGGAGATCAGCCCTGACTGCTCTTTAGAAGGCCAGATCCTGAAGATGAAACTCAAATACTTTGGCCACCTCATGAAAAGGAAGGACTCCCTGGAGAAGAGCCTAATGCTGGGAGTGATCGAGGGCAAAAGAAGAAGGGGACGACAGAGAATGAGGTGGATGGATGGAATCACTGAAGCAGTAGGTGCAAACTTAAAAGGACTCCAGGGAATGGTAGAGGACAGGAAGGCCTGGAGGATCATTGTCCATGGGGTCGCGATGGGTCGGACACGACTTCGCACATAACAACAACAAAGCTGGTTTGACAGCTATGGCCATTCTTTGTAAAAGCATGATCTGGTCACCGTGATCCAAATTAGATTACTATAATCCATTCTATGTGGGGCTGCCTTTGAAAATGGACTGGAAACTTCAAGTGATCCAAAAAGCAGTAGTGAGGCTATTGTTAGGGTTGACTACATGGATCACAGTATCTCCTGCTAGACTGGTTATCAGTTTAATTCTGGGTACAATTCAAAAATGCTCATTCTTACTTTTAGAGGTCTAAAAGACCTTTTTCAGAAGTGAGGGGTGTGGTGACTAGACACTGGGCATTTTCTGTGTTGGCACCTTACCTCTAGAATACCCTTTCCACTCTCAAAGGCCTGCCTGATGTCTACTGGGAGGGGGGGGACCAGGTCTAACTAGGAATGCCAGCCTCCAGGTGATGATTGGGGATCTTGAAGAATTACAGCTCATTTCTAGAGAGATTAATTTCACTGGAGCAAATGGATGCCTTGGAGGGTGGACTCTATGACATTGAACCCTATTGAGGTCCCTATCTTGCCCAAGCTCCCAAATAAGGTTCCACGTGATATTCTTGTTGACAAGTTGGTAAATGCAGTATGGATCCTAATTCTGTCAAGTGGATCGATAACTGATTGGCAGATTATACCCAAAGGGTACTTGTTAATGGTTTAGCATCCTCTTGGAGAACAGTGACAAGTAGAGTGCCCCAGGGATCTGTCTTGGGTCCTGTGTTGTTCAACATATTTTTAAATGATTTAGATGAGGGATTAGAGGGGTACTTATTAAATTTGAAGACGTAACTAAACTGGGAGGGGTAACAAACACAACAGAAGACCAAATCAGAATACAGGATGATCTTGATAGGCTCGAGAACTGGGCTAAACTAAATAAAATTAAATTCAATAGAGACAAATGTAAAGTTCTGTATTTCGGTAGGAAAAACAATTTACACTAATGCAGGATGGAGGAGACTTGTCTTGGCAGTAGTATGTGTGAAAAGAATGTAGGGTGTAAACTGCACGGAGCATTTATTCCAATCCCAGGTTGATTGAGTCCCTGCCCTCTACACAGAATGCAATTTCCGTTTGGATTTTGGGCCATTTAAATTTTCCTTCTGCAGCAAGAAGGATTGATCCGGAGTGACCCTACCTTTATTGTGCGATATCTTAGAGTGCTTTTAACCCTCAATATTTTTCAAATCCGGATTGGGAAACCAAGCTCTGTGGTAGAGAACCTCTAATAGGCCACACCTGGTCATGTGACAAGCTTGCCTTAAAGGAGAAGCCCCTAATTTCTCTCAACTTCTGTAGGTTCTGGATTTTTCCTCCTCTGCCTTTTTCGATTTCCCCCCCCCTCCAAGAAAAAAAAGAGGCTCCCTGCCTGGCTCCTCTCCCCCCCCCCTTCAAGAAAAGAAAGAAAGAGGCTTGGCTCCCCCCCCCTTCTGAACTACCCTAACCACGTGCAGAAGACTTTCCTGTTTCAATGGGGGGGGGGAAGACCCGAGTTCAAAGCAATCTGAATTCAACAGGATTGACAATGGAATAAAGAAAGTAAGTGCAGACTCTGCCTAAGATTCTTAGTAGACCCTAATTGAACATGACTTAGCAGTAATGTTATGTTATGTTCAGGAAATGGAGGGAAGGACAGAGCTCTAAAGAAGAGTACCTACAGGTTACTAGGCACTGTAGATCAATCATAAGAAAGGCCAAAGCTGAGAATGAGCTAAGATTGGCCAGGGAAGCCCATTGTAACAAGAAAAGATTTTTCAGTTATGTGAGGAGCAAACATAAAGTAAAGGAGGCAATAGGCCCACTGTTGGGTGCGGATGGACAAACTCTAACGGAAGATGCAGAGAAAGCAGAAAGGCTTAGTGCCTATTTTACATCTGTTTTTTCCCCACAGGTCAAAGTGTTTAGGCACATCTAGAGATGGCCGTAGCCAAAGGACAGTGTCTGGGTGGCAGGTTAACATGGATAGAGAGGTTGTCGAGAGGCATTTAGCTGCACTGGATGAGTTCAAATCCCCTGGTCCGGATGAAATGCACCCGAGAGTGCTCAAAGAACTTTCCAGAGAACTTGCACAGCCCTTGTCCATCATCTTCGGAACCTCTTTAAGGACTGGAGGTGTCCCAGAGGACTGGAAGAGAGCAAATGTTATTCCGATCTTCAAAAAAGGGAGGAAGGATGACCCGGGAAACTACAGACCAGTAAGTCTGACCTCTGTTGTGGGGAAGATAATGAAGCAGATATTAAAGGGAGCGATCTGCAAACATCTGGAGGACAATTTGGTGATCCAAGGAAGTCAGCATGGATTTGTCTCCAACAGGTCCTGCCAGACCAACCTGGTTTCCTTTTTTGACCAAGTAACAGGTTTGCTGGATCGGGGAAATTCGGTTGATGTCATTTACTTGGATTTTAGTAAAGCTTTTGACAAGGTTCCCCATGATGTTCTGATGGATAAATTGAAGGACTGCAATCTGGATTTTCAGAGAGTCAGGTGGATAGGGAATTGGTTAGAGAACCGCACTCAAAGAGTTGTTGTCAATGGTGTTTCATCAGACTGGAGAGAGGTGAGTAGCAAGTTACCTCAGGGCTCGGTGCTCGGCTCGGTACTTTTTAACATATTTATTAATGATCTAGATGAGGGGGTGGAGGGACTACTCATCAAGTTTGCAGATGACACCAAATTGGGAGGACTGGCAAATACTCCGGAAGATAGAGACAGAGTTCAACGAGATCTGAACACAATGGAAAAATGGGCAAATGAGAACAAGATGCAATTTAATAAAGATAAGTGTAAAGTTCTGCATCTGGGTCAGAAAAATGAAAAGCATGCCTACTGGATGGGGGATACGCTTCTAGGTAGCACTGTGTGTGAACGAGACCTTGGGGTACTTGTGGATTGTAAATTAAACATGAGCAGGCAGTGTGATGCAGCAGTAAAAAAGGCAAATGCCATTTTGGGCTGTATCAACAGAGGCATCACATCAAAATCACAAGATGTCATAGTCCCATTGTATACGGCACTGGTCAGACCACACCTGGAGTACTGTGTGCAGTTCTGGAGGCCTCACTTCAAGAAGGACGTTGATAAAATTGAAAGGGTACAGAGGAGAGCGACCAAGATTATCTGGGGCCAAGGGACCAAGCCCCATGAAGATAGGTTGAGGGACTTGGGAATGTTCAGCCTGGAGAAAAGGAGGTTGAGAGGGGACATGATAGCCCTCTTTAAGTATTTGAAAGGTTGTCACTTGGAGGAGGGCAGGATGCTGTTTCTGCTGGCTGCAGAGGAGAGGACACGCAGTAATGGGTTTAAACTTCAAGTACAACGATTTAGGCTAGATATCAGGAAAAAGTTTTTCACAGTCAGAGTAGTTCAGCAGTGGAATAGGCTGCCTAAGGAGGTGGTGAGCTCCCCCTCACTGGCAGTCTTCAAGCAAAGGTTGGATACACACTTTTCTTGGATGCTTTAGGATGCTTAGGGCTAATCCTGCGTTGAGCAGGGGGTTGGACTAGATGGCCTGTATGGCCCCTTCCAACTCTATGATTCTATGATTCTAGTATGGCACGGTAGCTAAAAAGGCAAATGGAATTTGGGCTGTATCAAACGGTGTATCATGTCCAGATCATGGGAGTTGATGGTACTGTTTTACTCTGCTCTAGTTCGGCCTCGCTTGGGAGTACTGTGTTCAGTTTTTGGCACCCCAGTTGAAGAGGGATGTAGACAAACTGGAGCATATCCAGAAGATGGGTGGGTTCTCCATCTTTGGAGATTTTTAAACAGAGGCTGGATAGTCATATCTTGGAGATGGAGGGGGTTGGACTAAATGACCCAAGAGATCCCTTCCAACTCTATTATTCTATGATTCTATGAAATAGTAACATCTGAAAACAGAAAATGTGGATCAGGGGTAGGAAGCTATCACCTCATCAACCTATGAATGTGATATAAGCATTTTTGGATGGAGACATGCCTCCAGTTCTTCCCTCCCAAGAGATATCTTCATTGTCTCACTTACTCAATATGATATGATATATAGGGAATGTGAAGGATTCAAGACTGAAAAGAGAGCAGGATCAATACAAAGTCAACAAAATTTAGCAATCAGAATTTGTTTGCCTCTTCTACAGCCTCCTTCCCTGTGCCCCAATACTATTAAAAACTTGAG
Organism: Paroedura picta; assembly: GCF_049243985.1. Classification (NCBI taxonomy): domain Eukaryota; kingdom Metazoa; phylum Chordata; class Lepidosauria; order Squamata; family Gekkonidae; genus Paroedura; species Paroedura picta. The sequence continues at coordinate 67,198,627 of NC_135375.1, forward strand.
CTTTTAATGCACGTCTTTATGCAAATAACCTTATGCATGTTTTAAGAATACCCCTGCTGTATTTATATTCATTCCACAAATGAAGAGAAGGCAGATTATTATTTGAATTCAATTCAGTATGACTCATCTTTTTTTTAAGTAATTGGCTGCAATAAGGGGGAAAACTAATTACTGAATGACAATTAGAATGATGGCTAAAGAGCCAAGAGTAAACCACTGCACTGATTTAAACCGAAGTATTTATTTTCATAAATTCAAAACCACATGGATTCATTTTTCTCAATCTAGTTATCCTCGCCATAAATATCCTTTTAATCTTTGATTTTGGTGCTTAATAAAGTTATAATTTAGAGCACCCCACTAGCATGAAAAAGAAGCTAATTACGACTAGCTCTTTAAAGGATGATCAGCACTCTGGGACAATGTATACTGCCTAGCAGTTGAGTGGCTTTCTAGAGTATAATCAGGTACACACATACTTGTAATTATATAGCTGACCCTAATGCTATAGAACTTATTAGTATAATAAGCACATCAGTATTTCCTAGAAAAAAATGGAGAGTAACATCCCATTTAACACTTCAAATAACTGGTTCATAGTCAAGTACTCTCCCCAGGAACTACAATTCAAAGCGAGTTCTCCGCATGCTCATGCAATGATGACCTTCCAATTTTATGATTCTATCTCTAAATCCTTGTTAAGACTAAACACTCAGAAAACATTACTCTCTCCTAACCTCCAATCCCTTGGCTCTCCCTGCCTGCCCATTTGGGCATAAAATTCTCCAGAAGGCACCCCCCCTAGCCGGGCTAGGGAGGTACAACTGGTGCCAGATAACCCATTCCCAAACATCAAAGCATCTCAGCCAAAATTCATGGTGCTAACCATACTACCTAAAACTGGTTACAATTCAAACCTAAGGCAATAAATTATTCAGAATAAAAAGCAGAGAGAAAACAACACATGGCAAAAGCTCTTAGGAGATCAGTGGCAGGGAGGGCAAGAATATTTCAGTTTTGGCAAACAGCTGCATATTGCAAGTAAATTTTGTAAATCATTTGGGAAACACACAGTCATCTCCTAGAATCTGGGTTTGGACACAGCATCAACTGCTTGGCCCTGAAAAATCAACTCTGCATTCATACAAAATCTTGGTGAAGATAACCATGGCCAAGAGGTTATGGTTCCATTTGAAGGGAATCTCTCCAGTACTAGATTAAAATAATCCCCTCAGCAATGTGTTCTGTCTAGCTTGGGCACCAATGTCTCTTTATGAAGGCATGCTTGCAGTAATTTGCAAAAATCACAGAAATAGTTGTGGCTGTCCTAGTGTAGTTAGTTTTCTACATGCTCATGTGCACAAATAATCTTTCATTAGGCTCCATATCAAATAATTTTAAGGAAAGTATGTAAATAGGCAAAATATAATATCTTGCCTTTAAAACAGGACTGGATGCTAGAATTTGATCAGTAACTCCCAGGTCTGGAAAACCTTAAGATCGTGAACCTGAGCAGTCTCTATTAAGCTTTAAGCAATTAACAAGCACCAGATCTGTATCTTACTAATCAATTAATCTAACCCCTCCCATGCCTATTCCAGCATAACAATTTGGTGTTACTTGAACTCATCCAGGAAGAGGACAGGAAATGCAGCAAGGCAGGCAACCCAACAGTGACATCGTTTCCATTGTTGTCTGAATTCTCTGGGACTCCTTTATGTTCGTCTCTAGAAGTTGACATGGAATTTGTGCCTGCCTCTCCACACATGTAGTCTCTGAATGGCAATACTGACGATTCCTTTTGCTTCCTGCAATTCACATTTACTTTGGAGGCATGGGCCCCAATGTTTTTTGGGGGAGGTTCTTTTTCTCTTTTTTTTCCTTGGCAAACACAAGTTTGCAGGTTTGATTTAACACATTTGTGATTTTATGACTCTTGTATCAAAGGAAGTGAGCGTGCACATAAAAGCTCATACCTTGAATAAAACTCTGTTGGTGCCATGAAGTCCTCTGGGAAGGGAGGGAGAACATAATAGTGATGATTGTATAACAACTAGTAGTTAGGGCTTGACTGGACACTGGCTAACAGCCCTTTTTCATAATTATGATCATGTGTCATAATGCAATCAGAAAGAAAACAAACCAATAAAATGTATCTCAGAAAACCCACATTTAGTGCCATGAATAAACACTTTAGGTGGTCATTTTAAGCTGAGCTTAGTCACTAAGTGGAGATAACAGTGTTAATTTCTAACAATGATCATGACTCTAAATATGACCAGAAATACCAATAAATTAAATAATGAAATAATTACATAATTAAGGCGGCAATTTGCAGCGGGGACAAAACAGGGGCAGGGAAGCAGATAGGTGTGCTTGCAGGTCCATGAAAGCATGCTAAGGGTGGGAAAAGAAGAGAGAAGCCACTGTGAGGGGAGGGAATTCGTGGTTTCTTGGACTAAAAAAATGCAGCTCAAAGAAACCTTTCCTCTGAAACTGCGCCTTAGGAGCCTGGTTTTGGTGTGAAAATGTAGAAACTCCAGGGAGCTAAAAGAGTGCTGATGCAAACTTTTTGGTCACTGAGGAAATGACCTGAGAAAACGTGAATGTAAAATTGTCAAGGTATTATTTTTAAATGAATCATCCATTGGTGTAGGTGTATAAAAGCTTTATAGTTACAACTAAGCTGCAACAGAAAATTGGAAAGCTAGGAAGTTTCCAGTCTAGATGCCAAGGAGATTTGTATTCTTTTAGCTAGGCAAGTTTCCTTTTCTCTAAACTCACATCTTGAATTTTTTCACCATCTGGCCAAAACAATCAACAGAGACAACTAGAAGAAGAGTTGGTTCTTATATGCTGCTTTTCTCTACCTAAAGGAGTCTCAAAGTGGCTTACAGTTGCCTTCCCTTTCCTCTCCCCACAACAGACAGCCTGTGAGGTAGGTGAGGCTGAGAGAGCCCCGATATTACTGCTTGTCAGAACAGCTTTATTGGTGCTGGGATGGCCCCAAGGTCACTCAGCTGGCTGCATGCGGAGGAGGAGCAGGGAATCAAAGCCGGCTCGCCAGATTACAAGTTTGCACTCCTAACTACTACACCAACCTGGCAACTACAAGATGATAGTACAAATAAATCAGCTAGAATGGGTGGCTGCAACTCAGTGAGGGAAACCAACTTACATATTGAGTGTGATGGCTTCAGGTATTTAAAACAGCGTGAGGGTTGGTCCTGAAAGGTTGGCCCAGTAAAAGAGGTTTACCTAATTTCTTTTAATTATCCTTATCCATGGTTCCTGTATATCAGGGGTAGTCAAACTGCAGCCCTCCAGATGGCCATGGACTACAATTCCCATGAGCCCCTGCCAGCATTCATGGGAATTGTAGTCCATGGACATCTGGAGGGCCACAGTTTGACTACCCCTGCTCTATATATTTGTGAAACAGCCTGGGGGGGGGGTGGAACATGTCCAGCTCCCCGAGTTGGAATAAGGCCAATCTGGCTGCACCCTGATAGGGCCAATCTGGCCCCTACAACTCCTGCCCTCCCTCCCTGGACACTAACCACGTTCCTCTCTGCAGCGCCAAAGACAGAGAGAGACACATGGGGCCCTGCCAGACTGAACACAAGCCCTCATTCCCTCCAGAGAGAGGCACACAGAGAGAGCTGCCCCAAGCTGCTGACCAGCCCTGCTTCCCTCCTAAGAATGAGCCCTATGAGTTATGGCTCCGGCTGCGAAGGAGAAAGAGACACACAGAGAGTTGCCCCTGCTGAGAAGGAGGCAGACAGAGACACAAAGAGAGCTGCCTCAAACTGCATACCAGCCCTGCTTCCCTCCTCAGAATGAGCTCTAATTATCTGCTATGCCTCCTGCTGTGAGAGACAGGCAGTGAGAGGGAGAGAGAGAGAGACACACACACACACACACACAGATCTGCACCTCTCGGTGTCCCCTGGCTCCTAGTGCCCATTGCATTCCTGCTTGCAATGGGCTTTCTGGCTAGTCTAGAATAAAGAATAAAGAAGCTACAACTGAGCCCATAAGATCATTTCTGGGGGGAAATTTAATGGCATTTTCCACTTTGGACTACCACAAATATTGGAGCAAATCTCTATATCAAACTGACCAGGAATTAGAGTAGAGCCAACCTGGTGTAGGTTAGAAGCACCGACTTCTAATCTGGAGAGCTGGATTTGATTCCCCACTCTCCCAACATGCAGCCAGCTGGGTGACTTTGGGCTCACCACAGCACTGATAGAGCTGTTCTGATGTAGCAGTAATATCAGGGTTCTCTCAGCTTCACCTACTTCACAGGGTGTCTTTTGTGGGGAGAGGAAAGGGAAGGTGATTGTAAGTTGCTTTGAGACTCCTGATAGAGAAAAGTCACAAAAGAACCAACTCTTCTTCTTCTTCTAGAGCTGAAATTCCTCTGAAATACATACTTTCCAACGTTCTTCCATGCTTTTGTGATAAGATGTTTGAAAATATTTAGATACTGCCTCAACTACTATGATGTCATAGGCTAATTTTGTATACTCTCAAGGGTTTCTTCCTTTACTATATCAATGTGAATGAAATGCACTACTGTAATCAGTAATCGTTAGGGATGGGCACAACGCTGCTCACAAAATAAAGTTCGTTATGAATTTTGGCCAGTTTGTGGTTTGCAAAGAGATGTTTGTGAACTGAAGAGCCACCAAGCACTTTCATGAATTTTGATGCAGTTTGTGGCAGTTCATGAAGAGAAGAAATCGGGGGTTTAAATGCTTGAGAGCCATTTCAACTACCTATCCAAAGTGGCAGGGAACAGTTAGTAGGGATTTAAACAGCTTGGAGCTGTTTATATGAACTGTGAACTGGCATATCAATTCATGGTTCAGCCATGAACCAAATTGCAAAAATGTGGTTCGTGCCCATCCCTAGTAACAGTTGCTAATTGTTTTTACATTCTATAAAAACATAATATATCTGGCTTCTTAAGAGTTTGCACAAACCTCCTTAATTAGTATTGTGCACAAAATACAGATGAGAAACCCAGACTGAAAGGCACCAGTTTCTACAGACCCACAGAATAAATTTAACAGTAATTCCATCACACAAGTTCAGATTCAATCACCCAACTCCTTCCTTCATTTTCTACATGGAAGATTTGGGGTTTTGTGCCTTTGGCTGAAAATAATAATACAACATATCCTTAACACAGTTCCTCTTAATATTTGGGAAAGGGCCATCTGAGAGGCGCTGTCCGGGACAAGAACCTGCGGTCCAGCCTGAGCTTCCGCTGCCCCAGTGGGCCAATCTGGACGCGCCCAGCTCTGGATTGGGCCAGCCCCTAGAGCGCCACCTCCTCAAGCTGTGCGCAAGCCGCTCGCTCAGCCTCACTGCCAGATGGTTCCTGGATGGCAAGGTGGGCACTTTCAAGGCTTGCACCCTTCCCCTATGGTGGATCCAGCTGCCAGCCGAGCCCAGCCCGTGGCCCCATGTGGCGGCGGACCTCCAGCCTCCAACGCTTGCCACCAGCCAGCCCAGCAGCGAGGCGCTCACTCTGCCTTGCTGCCAGAGGCTTGATGGCCTCCGAGGACATGCCGCTGAGCCCGTCATCTGGCCGACCAGCGAGCCCGCTGGCTCCGAGCCCGCACTGCCTGACCAGCCGTACGGCAGCAGCCAGCCCTTCCCATGCAGCGGAGAGCCCATCACCCTGTGCATCCATGTCCCTGCTGCCTCCAACCCCGCACGCTGGCCCAGACTCCTGCACGGACCTCCCACCACTGCTACAATGCCCTGGATGCCACCACTGCCTCAGGTACGCCTCTCCCATGCCCGCTCTGACTGCTGGGGGCTGCTAGCGCCTATTGCATTCCTGGATGCAATGGGCTTTTTGGCTAGTTATACCAACATTTTTACAAATACATACTTAGTATATAATTTGCACAAAATTATCCAGCCATTGTTTCGCAAGCCAAGACTTGACTAGCACAGTAACTATCTCCTCCATGTCTACTTTTCTGTATTGCTCAAAGTTCCTATAAAGGCTTCCATTCATTCAACTCCATGTGTAGAACAGTCCGTAGGCAATACAGCATAGACTGGGAGATGGCATACTAAATGTGGAGATGGCAACTTTTATCTCAACCCTAACTGACTCAGGAACAACTGCATTGGGATTGATGAAACCTCATCTAGCAGACCAATGTATGACAGAAAGCTGGCTTAATTCCTTTATCATTATGTTAGGGTGACAGCCACCACTGAAAACAGGTGCCAGACATGGCCTGAAATATCTTCCCTGACCACACACAAATTAACTGATCATAAAGAAGGTAATAGAAACCATCTTACAAAGCCATAAATATCCAGCCAGCAAGAGGGCAGCATCAGTGTGCTGCTTGCTTGCAGTAATTAGTACTTCACATGACTTCAACAAGGCAAGAATTATTATTACCCTTCAACCCCAATAGCCATTGAAGATTACTTACATTACCATATGTAGCTCCAAGCGCAACAAGGGGGAGGGAAAGAAATGAAGTAAAGAACAACCAGAAGCAAGCTGGCCTTTCCCAAGCCATGCTGCTGTTCAGCCAACTACATAGCACCTTGGATTGCCGACCCCAAAAGGGCAAAGAACAAAAATTAATTCAATGAAATTAACAGTCAGAATAATAACTGAAGACAGCACAGAACCCTCCCATACAATAAGGCTAAAAACTCTAGAAACCTTTGTAAAATGCTATTTCCTTGTGAAACTTTACAACGCTGGGACATTGATATATTTGGAGAGCGATAATTAAAACAATAATTCCCACCAAAGTGGGAATTATGAGATAATTGACCATCCTAAGGTATTAAGCAAGCCATAGTAAAAACCAAGGATGCTCAGCGCTAAGGTCAATTATAATACAATTATCTGAACGACATTATTGCTGTTATAAAGTCTGCTCAAAGTACAAGGAAATAATAAAAATGGATAAAGTACGCACAGCAGGAAAATGGCCTTAGAAGAAAACTACTTGGCTGACTTTGCCCCTTTTTTGAGGTCTTCCAGATATACACATGGAATAAATAGTCATTAGGGTGGTCAACCTCCAGATGGTAGCTGGAGATCTCCTATTACAACTGAACTCGAGGTGACAGAGTTCGGTTTGTCTGGGGGGAAAAGGCCATTTTGGAGGATGGACTCTATGGCATTATACCCTGTTGAAGTCACTCACCTCCCCACAACCATCCCCTCAGATTCCACCCCCAAAAATCTCCAGGTATTTTCCAACAAGAAATTAGCAACCCTATTACTTGTTTTCATATTGAAGAAATTCTGGGAGATGCCACACAAACAGTTCTGGAACACTTGGGTGTGACAATTCAGCATATCTAAGGTAACACAGGCACCTCTACGAAGTTCATTTAATTTCAAAACCTATGCTGAAATTTACTTCCTTCCTGGCCACACAGTGCTAATAAGCATCATCTAGTTAATGGGTCAAAAACAAGAGGTTCTTTTTTTTTTGGTAACAAACACTATCAGTGAGTTTTGTAAAATTCAAGAACATATTACTTCTCATCACCTGGGCCTTCTAAAATAATTAGATTAATGCTTGTAATCCAAGGTTCTGATCATTTCATTTTAATGGAAATCATGATTCTAAAAGGCAATATTTGGTGTTTTTATTGCGTTTTTACCCACTAATTAACTTCACTAATTGCTGATTAAATGATGTTAATTAACAATGTCCTTATAAGAACGTAACATAGCATACACATGGTTACAGTATACACAAATAGTCACAGAATTATGAAATAAAAAGGGTGAGATATAGCTTTAAAAATAAGCAAACAAAGAACATAAAATAAGACACTGTCAAAATCACTCTGACAGCAGCATTACATAATAGAAGACATGGTAAAAACCTAAACAGTTATATAGTCTAATTCTTCTATACAAAAGAAAGGATATTTGCCCATTATTATTTGGGCCAGGTATTAGAGTATGAGGCAGTAGTTAAAGTACTAGAATAGATTAACAAAATCCTTCTAGGGTTTTAAAAAGAAAAGTCTCCTCAGGAGGCTATGTTTTCAGTGGAAAGGAGGGGTACTTGCATGTACTTAACCCCCTTTTGTTTATTGTTTAATACTTTCAGCTCAATGGTAAAGTGTCTGCCTGGGATCAATGCAATTAGCTTTTGTCTCTCTGTATTACTTTTTTACTCTGCCTATGTGTCCCTGGACATCTATTATTCCTGTCTTCACTCTCTCACCTCTCACCAGCCCTCCCCCACTGCTCTTTTAAGAAGAACCCCAACCCTACTTTTTAGGCAAAACTTTGCCCAAGTCGAAAGCTCTAAGAGGTACAACTGCAGCTGCTAGTCCAGCTTCTTAAGTAGCATTCCACTCCCTGCACCTAAAAGACAAGGGGTGGAACAATTTAAGAGGATGGACTAGCTCCAATCTGGTTTTCAAACAGGACTCCAGCCCGTGCCTGTGAACCTTGAGGCATGAGGGAGCCAGAGCAGTCAGGCTTTGGGAGGGGGTAGAAAATAGATTGTAAGAACCATAGAGAACTGTCATGGTGCCACGGCACCTGGATTTTTCAAAGCCTGGCATAGCTGCCTCAAAATATCAACATCAATATAAGAAATTACTTTTCCCCTATGGACGGCTTTCCCCTATGGATGACTCCCTGCCATAGTGCATTTCCCCCTCCTCAAAACTCAGATCACTTTAGCGAAATACACAAGATTCTAAGGCTAGACAAGGCATTCTGTGTACTCTTGAACAGTGAATCTAATTAGATTATTCTGACCTAAAATGAATCAGATGGCTGTGAAAAAGAAGAAGCTAAAAGCATAAAATGCTTCATCATAGTTGTCAGAATGGCAATATATAAACATTAAACTCATTTGGAGGGTCTTGCTAAGATTTCTCTAGGTTTGTTTCAGTGCCTCACAGTTAAGAAATACATACACACACACCGAGCACTCCAGTATTTGTAAAGACATATCAGGTTACCCAGCATAAGTCAAAAATACCAGCAATTTTGAAGCATAATTCTATCAGCATGGGCTTCTGAGTCCCTGGCCCCATCTGACGCAGAAGTGCACAAAGGCCCACTTAATAGGAATTTAAAATAATGGACACAGGGCTGCTGCCTACTGCCACACAGGTGGACATTTGAACTTAATCCTTTCACTTGCAGTGCCCTCTGCAATCATTGACGGAAGGAATGGAACACGGGTGAGCCTTGCTGCTACTAAGCCTACAAGGGTCAATGGAGAGAGACAATAACCAGCCACGCTGAACTACAACCAGTGCAAGTTATTGAGCAGCAGCACAGAAGCAAGTGTAAGAGGAGAGGAAGATAGGCCATCCTGGGAAGACAAATGAAAATAAAGGCACATGGCTCAACAACAACAGATAGTGTGATGTAGTAGTAAAGAAGTCAAATGCATTCTTGGTCCTGCTGTATATCACATCTGGAGGACTGTGTGCAGCTCTGGGCATAGACAAAATTGAAAGGGTGCAGAGGAGAGTGATGAGTGATGAGGATGATCAGGGATCTGGGAACCAAGCTCTATGAGGAAAGTTGTTCATGGAGCTGGGAAATCTTCAGCCTGGAGGCGGTTGAGAGGGGACATGATTTGAAAGGTTGTCAGGGAAAGGGTCCTGTTGGAGGCAGAGGATAGGACCTGCAGTAATAGGTTTAAACTGCATGAAGAATGGTATTGACTTGATATCAGGGAGAAAAACTCACTGTTCAGCAGTGCAACTGGCTGCCTAAGAAGGTGGTGAGCTCCCCCTCACTGTCAGTCTTTAAGCAGCGGTTGGACAGATACGTATCAATTATGCTTTAACCTGATCCTGCATTGAGCAGGGGGTTGGACTAAATAGCCTGTATGGCCCTGCCCAATTCTGAAAAAAGGGAATGACATGGAGGATGTTAAATTAATTTTATGAATTATTCTGCTTGCCTTGTTGATAGCAAATGAAGCATTACTAGCAGTTTATAGCAAAATGTTTCAAAAGTCACAATTCAGGTCCCAACTCTACAAGCGTTATTTGACTTCCTCTTCTCTTCGTCAAGGAATCAGTACTCTCCATGCATACACCTAGAGCAGACTTTCTAATGTACAGTAAGTTCTATTCCACATTCAGAAGAGAATGGAAAAGAGAAACATAACAGTATTGGAACTGTGTCGCAAACTATCCTGGAAAGGAAGGCATTTTGATTTTTTCGGTATTCCCCCAACCCTGGACAGATTATTCCTGGAGTCATACAGAGAGAAAGTTGCATGATTTGTGAAGCTGCAGTAAGGCTGTTCAAGGAAATGAAATTGGCTCTGTCTACAGAGCTGTGCTTACTGAAAGGGAACCATTCCACTCATTTGTCCCTCCTCACTCCAGTCCTCAGACCCACATGGGTGCTCCTCTGTACAGGTCTTACAATTCCAAGCAATGATATTTCGGCAGGTCAGAATGGACTGTAGGAATGGAGGGGGTCGCCAGAAAATTATGTGTCCTGTGCACAGATACAACCCACAGATCATAGTTCAACAAAGTGCAAGACCTTTTGTGATACTGATAGGAATGCTATAAGATGTCAGGAAGTAATGATGCCCAGGGACAAAGGAGGATCTTGGCATGTGACACTTGAGCTAGAATAGACAAGCAAGCTAGTAAAGTTTTCTGACACTGTAGAAGGCACAAGTTCAATTCAAATTTAATGTCATTAAGGGCTCCTTTACACCACCCTTTCTTGGTATGGGATTCACTTGCTCATGCCAACTGCAACCTTTGGCTATACAGGGATAAGCAGAGGTGGATATGCAGAAATCCACATGCACTGAGTTAGCACACTTCTATGTTTAGCCACAAATGGCTGCTACAATGCACTTTGTACAGTGTGCAGAGACCTAACTATGTCTATTCACAATAGTGACAACTGACAGTCAACACAAACAGGCAGCAAGCAGCACTCCAGGGACAGGGCTAGAAGTATTTCAGAACATGTTGACTGCTTCCACAAAAGAATATTTAGAATGACGAGCTGGTAAACTGTGGACTTTGCATTCTTTGCAAGTCAACCACTATTACTATTCTGTGTTTATATAGTAAGAAATTTGATATGGCTGGATTTTTCGATTTGGCCTGGATTTTTGTGACCCAAGTTGAACTGATATTATGGGGGATTTCCTCCCCTCTGGTCAACACAGCATGGCAACTCTGCAAAGCCAACATCAATATTTCATATTGACAGAGAATAAACTGTAGGCAATAGTGATTTGACAAAGGTTATCAAGGGTTTCAACAAATTATTTTTACATATACAAGCTGAGAGGGGGAGAGGGATGCCTGAATAACCATCTAGGGCAGTGGTCCCCAACCTTTTTATCACCGGGGACCACTCAACGCCTTTTACTGAGGCCCGGTGGGGGGGGGGTAGTTTACTCCTCTACTCTCAACCACTGCTCTAGCGCTCTCTGATCGCTATGGTAATGTTTAAACATCCCTTCAAAATAAGATACAGACATGCCACAACAATGAAGTGTGTTGTAAAGGGCTGGGGGGATGAAGTAAAGGGCCGGGGGGGGGGAGAGAAGGCGTCCTTCGGGGCCCACCACCAATTAATCGAAGGACCACATGTGGTCCACGGCCCACAGGTTGGGGATCGCTAATCTAGGGGGACAAAATCCGATTTTGTATGTTGGTGTTTGCTCTAGCCCTGACTAGCCTGGCCTCAGCAGATCTTAGAAGGTAGTCAGCCCTAGTCAGTATCTGTCATTGATATTCCAGCTTTTCACAAGGGAAAATTTAATGTCTTCTTCCCTGTTCAACACCACTTAGCACTTTTCACATTTATTTATTACATTTTTATACTGCCGTCCCTTGTGGCTCAGAGCAGTTCATAAAGAACATGAATCCAATATGACTGATACAACACAACTCACAAACTTCATCAGCAGTAACACTGAGCATCTGATCATTAACTTTTTAAACCATTTAACATTTTGACCATAACCCAGCAGATTGGTCAGATCAAATTGCTCTACAATGTGTCCACTGGACATATTCGATAGGATGGGGTTCTGAAAGGCCCAGGAGATGTTGTCAGTTCACCACCCCCAACCGAAAGCTTGGAGGAAGAGCTCCTTTTTGCAGGCTCTGTGGGATTGTGCTAGCTTTGGCAGAGTTTGCATCTCCTCTAGGAGCCCATTCCACCAAGTGGGGGCCAGAGAGAGAATGTGCTGCCCCTGGTTGACGCCAGACATGCTTCCTTGGTGCCAGGGATCACCAGTCAGTAGGAATTTGCTGAGCATAGTGCTCTTGGAGGAGCAGAGGCAGAGAAGCAGTACCTCAGGTATGTTGGGCACAGATCACATATGGACTTAAAGGGATACAACTGGCAACCAGTGCAGCTGTTGGAGCACATGCTGGATGTGGACCCTCCAAGATTTTCCCATGAAGACTCTGGCTGCTGCATTCTGTGCTAGTTGTATTTTCCGAGTTGGAAAAATCCAGTCTAGAGGTGACTGTCACATAGATCACCGTGGCTAGGTGTTCCGGGGCTAAGGAGGGTTCTTAGCTTAGCAGTGGTAGAAAATGCCAACTGTGCTACACTCGTGACTTGTGTCTCTATAGACAGGAGGCACCAGGATCATGCCCAGGTTCCTGGCAGCGTGAGCTAACGACTGTTGCACCCCATCCAGGCTGGGCAAACATGTTACTCGCCAAAATTTTTTACTGCTTCTGAAGTTGTCAGAGAAGTCTCCTTCTTTATAATATTGGTAAAAAACTGATACAAAAGCCTTCTACATAAATTGGAAATAAGCTTTGAAAGGGGGGGGGGACTTAACACTTGTATTGCCCACTTCATGTGGAGTTATGGTGATGGTAAAGCAAGAATGTTACAGGGGCTGAGGGAAAACTTGCCTACAGAGGCATTTAGCCAGCCTCTTTTTTGAATTTGTAATGTATAAACCAACTCAGACTGGCTTGTAAGAGTGCCAAATTATCAAGGTGCTTAGCAATAGTGAATTGATTTAAGAACAGCTGCTTATTTTGGCTGAGGAAAGATGGGCGGGGCACAAGTGTCAAGCATTATCACAAGTGTAGCCATAGGTAGAGCCATCCATATTTAGGGAAATCAGATGTGAAAAGCCCCCTTGGTAACTGTTAAAACATGCCACACACTCTTATACATCTAAACATTTTGCCGCTCTGAAGCTTTATTGCTTTCGCTTTATTTTTGGTAGGAGACAGGGTATTCCATTAAATCTTCAGATGTTAAAAGCATGATCAAGACTGTCTGGCTGGAAATGTTTTAATGTCAGCAACGAGCAGCCAATAAATTTTTAATCCAAGCTAGAGCAGCTGAAAAACAGGCTTCGTTGTCTAGTGCTCTCCCACATTCTGCCAACACGTTAAGTGTGATAACTGATATTCAAACATGTAACCTTCTGTTCTATTCAAATGAGTTATCTTTAGAGGCATTGAGAAACCTCTTTTTTTGTTAGTACTTCATAACAGAATTCGTACTTCATGTTGTTTTTGTTAAAGACAGACTACAGTAATCCCTCAAAAACAACAATCTGGCATACACTTCTAAATTATGTAATTCACCAGGGTCAACTCAGCTGTTACAATCACTTTCAAGGAAAAGGGGTATAATACATTATCATTACAGCTATACAATCTGAGTTGAGCGTTCCTTGGCTCCATTCCTCACATTTTCATGCTGAAATTTATCTGTTTTAAAAAACATCATTTGAAAGGTTTTTGAATACCATACATGTTCAAGCTCTTCATTTTAAATGGTTTAGAAATGAAATGGTATAAACAGAAGGGGGGGGGATGCTTCTGTTCTCTAATCTAGCATTAAGTACCATTTTAAGGAACAACAGGCATGTTTCCAAACAAACTATTGCAGTGTACAAATTACCCAGCAGGGATGGAGATAACAATGTCTCTGGTGTGGGTTTAGATCTTTGCGAAAGCTAACATTTCATCAAGGTTGTCTAGGAAACCACATCCTTAGATATCTATCTTCAGATGCAAGCAGTATGTATCCTAGTTTGGGATGCTTCATGTGTAACTACTGGGCGACAATGGCAATTTGAGGTTAGTTATTGCTTACAAGGAAAGAAAGATTCCAGTGCTTAATTACTGAAAGATGAAGGCCCTATTCGATATGTTAATCTTCTTAAGGACGCATCCTCCCAAGTGCCCTTTATACACACTCAGATGACCAAAATAGAATTTGTGAATTTTGGTCCAGTTCTAGTAGTGCTGTTTACAAAAAGAAGAATTTGGCTTTGCCAGTGGAACTTACCAATGAAACGAAGGCTAAACCTATCAAGCCAGCTAACTGGTTAGTAAATACCATTTCAATGAATCATACAAATGGGACAGCCTAATAAGACCTGAAAAATTTAAACCTAAAGCAGGTTAACCAGGAAATGGTGGTCTTAATGGTGAATGTGGTAGAAGTAGCTCTGATCTCCACTCTATAAATATTTCCTAATTTATGAATTTCTAAACAGCACTTCTGCCATACTGCATTCAAATCAGCTACAGAAGAACATTACTTGACCCACAGCAGCGATATCTAGATTTAAGATTTATGGATGAATATAAGGTGGGAAATTCTGGAGAAATCAATAACATGAAAAAAGATAAATTCACAAGTGGCAGCTGATCAAGGGGAAGGTTAGATATAGGACTCAGCATTTGATACTCTCTGTACTTGTGTTACATTTCTCCTACTATCACCTGTTCTGACATGCTGTGAGCATTTGTCTAAAACCACAAACATTTGTATAAGCCATCTCTCGGCTTCAGAAAATCTTGAAAGATGTCCCCAACGTAGTGCCAATCTATCCACAGACATGTCAGTGCAAAATCAACCAGCATGTGCATGGGGTTTTTAAGCACTATTTTACACTATGTAACCTTTGTGGGTTAACACTCAACAGTAGAACAAAATGGTGTGCCCCCCCCCCCCTAAGCCTTAGACTTAGCCTGGCAATTTCACACACATATTTCTATGGCTCCCTGCCATCACTATACTGTTTGG
This sequence comes from Paroedura picta, assembly GCF_049243985.1. Classification (NCBI taxonomy): domain Eukaryota; kingdom Metazoa; phylum Chordata; class Lepidosauria; order Squamata; family Gekkonidae; genus Paroedura; species Paroedura picta. Next base: position 67,213,685 of record NC_135375.1, read on the forward strand.
TACAGACACAGCTGAAAAAGTTCAACAATCTCAGGGGACTATTCCTTTATGTTGCAACTGTGTTTGGTATATCCTTTCTCTTAAGTGCTTTTTTTCTGTTTGAAATCCACCAGGTCTGCTGATTTTCCCAACAGACTACCACTCCAAGTCATTTCATCAGGTCCCCAGAGAAAACCTGACTAATCCTGCAGGGTTTTGTACTAGTCCCCTCTGACTTTGTGAAGTGTGTGAGGCTAGAAAGGGAAATGAGAGGGGAACAAATTTCCCTGTCTTTAGAAAGCCTAAATGAAATCATCTTGCAGAAAGGGGACAGCTACTTCCTCATATTTAGTCATTCACAGTCACACTGTGCTGTCCAGTAACCTGCATTGATAATTCCTCATGAATAAAAATGCCAGTATTATCATCCACAGCTATGTTGTTGACATGCTTTTCTGCTATTTCACTAAAAATACCATTAATTTTCTGGCTTCACAACAGCTGAGCTACTCCCTATTTGAATATACAAAAGAGTATTTTGTTTAAACCAAATTAAAAGCGTTCCAGTAAATGACTTCAATTTTGCTGGCTATACTATTCCAGTGGATAGTAGTCTAATCCTGCCCTCCCCACGCAGACACAGTCCTTCATCTCCTCCTTCACTTCCCCAATTTTCTCTTCTGCTACTTAACCCTTTCTTGTCAGGAACTCGAATTATCCAGCACGGCAGCCACAGCCACCCAACAGAGACTCCATTCAAGCAAAACAAACATTCAGTGCTAAAGAGTTAAGATGCTGCAGAAGCATTTCTTCTTTGTTTTATTAACACCTTTGTTTGCAAACAGCAATTGAAACTGGGGGGGAGGGGGAAAAAAAAGAGGGAACACAAACATTCTGATGCACCTTCCAGACACTTTCCCATCCAGATAAGTGTCAACAGCCCTCATTTCAGTCAGTCTGTAAACCGCCATGTCTGCCAAGCCCTCCTGGCACCTCACCACTTTATTTGTTCCCATTTGTATCTAATGCTTTTGTCAACAGTTCAACACAAGGCAAAGCAAACAACCCACTACAAACACTGGGGGTAACAGCGAGGAGCTCGAGTCCTTCACAATTATCCAACTCCAGCTGCTCAAGCCCTGTCTAGGCTGCTTTCATTTACAACAATGTCAACAAAAGACTGAAACCCAATAACTAGGGGTGGGTCAATACTACCACTGTAAAACCCTCTGGAGGAGGAAATGCTCTTCTCCCGCTTTACTGCTTCAGCAAACATGCAGAATAATTCAGCCAGATAGACGAGGGCTTGTCTAATCATTTGTCGTGCATGAATTATTCAAGGCTCGTCACATAAACTGCTTAAAGGACGGCTCCTCAAATATTTCAGAGGAAGTACCAGCTGTCCAATTTGTTAAACGGAAGGTGCATTAGGCAAATCCTGACATAGAGGACAGAACTGAACTTAGGTCGTTAAAAAAAGAAAGACTAATGTCATAATGTTCAATTGATTGATTCTATTTTCATCTAAAGGATCTTGGCACAATCACAGCAGAGCATTTGAATACAAGCTGCAGTAATAGATTGCTGACATGGGTGCTCTGAGACTATAGTGATGCCTCTAAGTTCATAGTGATAGGTTACAGTTTCATGACAGAAACATGTGATGTTGCAGTTATGAAAAAATATAAAATCTAAAGAACTTGGACATATTCCTTTTAAAGTCTGTATTTGTACTCTAGGACAGGGGTAGTCAAACTGCGGCCCTCCAGATGTCCATGGACTACAATTCCCAGCGAACGCTGGCAGGGGCTCATGGGAATTGTAGTCCATGGATATCTAGAGGGCTGCAGTTTGACTAACCCTGCTCTAGGAGGCTTCATTTTATACGGAATTCAAATCTATATACCGTATTTGCCGGCGTATAAGGCGACTGGGCGTATAAGACGACCCCCCAACATTTCAACTCAAAATATTGAGTGAGCCCAGTGGGGGGGGAGCCGCTCGCCGCCCGCTGCCCGCCGCCGCCCGCCGCGCTGCTCACCCAGTGGGGGGGAGCCGCTCGCCGCCGCTCGCCGGCGCTGCTCACCCAGTGGGGGGGAGCCGCTCGCCGCCGCTTGCTGCTCGCCTGAAGTGCACCCAGCGTATAAGACGGCCCCCCCACTTGGAGGCATGTTTTTCAGAGGAAAAAAGCCGTCTTATACGCCGGCAAATACGGTACTTTAGTACACTTTCAGGCTTGTCCTGACCTAGAGGAAACTTACTAAAACAGGCTTTTCAAATCTCTTTTTCTTAGCCAATCTCTTATTAATCCATAGTCAAACATCCCTTTACAGAAATACTCCAATACGGATCTAAAGAGGAACATACGTAATTTATATAAACTTAACACGTCTATGTCTGTGTCAACATGCAGGATACATGAGTAATGGCATGGTAGTAGATGAAATACTGAGACTAGATATAGGCTACCGATTCAGCCAAGATGCGACAGAAAAATAACGTCATTGGCAGTGGAAATATTTACCAATACTCATTATGTAGGCAAGAAGTGTTCATACATTACACAGAAGATGCTGCAAATATAGTCATTCCTAAACACTAACTTACCTTGGCATATGCAATATAACTTATCTCACAGAAGTTTAAGAGACCACAGATGAGAACTAAATAAAATACCTGAGTGCCTTTAGAAGACAGGGGAAAAATGAAATTTGACTAATAGGTAGCTAAAAGGTAAAGGTATCCCTGTGCAAGCACCGGGTTATGTCTGACTCTTGGGGTGACGCCCTCCAGCGTTTTCATGGCAGACTCAATACGGGGTGGCCTTGCCAGTGCCTTCCCCAGTCATTACCATTTTATGGTATTACCCATTACCCAACAAGCTGGGTACTCATTTTACTGACCTCGGAAGGATGGAAGGCTGAGTCAACTTTAGCTAGCTGGGTACAAATCCAGGTACATAACAAAGGAAGACAGGTCTGCGCATGCGCGTTTGCACCGGCAGTGTGCTGGCGGTTGCGGTTCCCTCCCCCCCCCTCCCGCAGCAAGAAGCTTGCCGGGCCACAAGCTAAACACAAATAGTAACATTAACATTTAAATTAATTAGGTTTTAAAATGATTAAAATTATATTAATTAGATTAAAAATATATTAAAATTATATTAAGCCTTCGGGGAGGGCGGTATATAAATCTAAATAAATATAAATCTAAAATAAATAAATATTAAATTAAATTTAAACAACCTATTTTATAATTTCAAATTTACTGAGTCGGATGATGTTTAATCTGTGGGTGGTTAGGCAGTTTCTTAAGTAGGGAGGCCAGTATTTTCAGGATATTATTCCTGGCCTCAATTGTAGGCCTTGTGAATCAGCTCTGTTTTACAGGCCCTCTGGAACTGTTTAAGGTCCCTGATCTGACTAGGGCAGGGGTCCCCAACCTTTTGGCACAAGGGGGCCGTATTAGTGTGCCCAGTGCCTAAAGAGGGCCACATCTAAAACCAAAATGTAACAAAAATATTAACCTGCTTATTTAGATCTAAAGTAAATACTCAAAGGTAAATGAAGAAATGTTAACTTTAATGCAATCCATTTTGGAACAATATTTTACCATGGAATCCTTTTATTTAGCTACACATGCTTACTTTTGTGGTTGTTTTCTATTAGCCAAGGCATTGATGTCCAAGCCAAGGTTTGTGACAAGACACTCTTAAAATGTCATGTAAATGTTGATCTGCAAGCCATGACCTACACTTTGAGTTCATAGTTTTCATCTTGGAAAAGGTTAGTTCACAGATGTATATGGTGCCAAAGTCTGTGAAAGTGCCTGCAGAAAATTTCTTTAGGTTGATAAATATTATCAGGTAGACCAGAATAGAAATCTAACAGACTATTTTCTTTGTAAATGTCTCTGAGATGATCACTGGCTTGTAATACAATTAGTTCCATCTAAAAAAAAGTTACTTGCATCTTCTGGTGCTACTTCAAATGGATTCTGAAACATTCTTATTTCCTTTCCAAACTTATGACAATCATTTAATCTGTTCTGAAATTACACCTGCAAGAGGTTCAGTGCTTTGATAAGTCTTTCAACATTGAATTGTAAATTCCCATCCTTCTCAAATTTTAGTCTGTTGCAGCATGAGAAGTTTGAAAAGTTACCTTCACTAACTTGCTTCACAAAAATGTTTTGTTTTGCTTCAAAAGCTTTCAATTCAGTATACATGTCGCACACAAACTTTCTTTTCCCCTACAACCTTAGATTCAATGTGTTCAGATGTTCAAGAAAGCCAAATCAAAAATCCATTTAGGGTCAAGAAAGTGCTTCTTGACCTTTTCCTTTCTCCTTAAGAAAGAAATCAATATCATGATAAAGATTGAAAAAATGTTTGAGGACTTTGCCCCTGCTACACCACCTGACTTATGCATGGTACAATCCACCCATATTCTACATTTATCTCAGAGAAAATTATGAAACTGATGATTAGCAAGGCCATGATACCGGATGCAATTAATGCTGGATACAACAATATGCATCATGCTTTTCCACTGAAGAATCTTACTACACAAGCCTTGCTGATGGAAGATGCAGTAAAATCACATGGGAAGTATATTGTTTAATTTCAATATCTATTCATTGTTTTTGCAGCTACACCAGTTTTACTTCCCACCATGTTTAATGCATCATCAGTTGAGATGCTTTTCAATTTATCCCAACTCAGACCAAGATTTTCTACTTATTTACACACCTTCAAGAATATGTTTTCTGCTGTTGTAGTACCTTTCAAACTGCAATACACACCACTCCTCTGTAATTTTGAAATTGGAATCTATCCTCCTGATAAAAATCAGTAGTTGAGCAGTGTCTATAAGGTCATTGCTCTCATCTAATGCTAAAGAAAAAAAATCAAAACTTTCCCCCTTGCCGACCAGTGATATATGCAGCTCTTCTCCTAGTTCTTCAACATGCCTGGTGATTGTAGATGCAGATAAACTGATAAAACAACGAACACAAGAAAACTTCTCAGTGCATATTTCCACCATTACTTTAACCATGCACTTTTTAAGAATTTCACCATCAGACAATGGTCTACCACTCTCAGCAATACATTTAGCAACAGGATAACTGGCCCTCACAGTGGATGGGTGCTCTTCAGCATGCTTTGTGAAACTATTCTGCTGCAAAAGCATTGATTTTTTAAGAGAGTTTATCTTGTTTACTTGCACCTCTCTATGATACATTGAGTAGCTTTTGTGACACGATTCAAAGTGCCTTTTAATACTGTACTCCTTTAATACTGAGACAGTTTCAAGACATCAGGCAAACTGCTTTATCTTTGTTTAAAACAAAGAAGTACTCAGTAGTCCATTTGTCATTAAAGACACTGTGCTCATCTGCAATTTTCTGCTTCTCTTCCTTTTGCAGACATCTTACAGGGTTTTTAGCAGAGTAGCAGTTGCAGAGTTTCAATGTTATCCTTGTCTAAATAAAACTATGAATGGTATAACTTTAGGCAGGGCCCTAATTCCTCCCTTTCCCATTAAATCCACTTGAATCTAGCTCCTATTACCTGGGGATTTTCAATTTGACCATGGCAAAGAAGAGAAGAGACCCCTGCAACTACCATCTACTACATTTCTCAGAAACACTCTGCTACATACACAGACTAGGCACAATGTTTTAAAAAATCAATTGTGAATCCGGCCTACCCGATGGTAGAGTTGCAATCCTAAGTACATTGAATACTATGAGATTTATTTTTTTTATAAACACAGTCCATTGAAGTTTAGATATACACCTGCTAATATGTTTTTTAATTAAATTTTAAATTAAAACAATTTTAATACATTAAAAATTGGGGGCCCTCCAAAAAACTACAAGTAGACAATGAGTGAATGAGTGCAGCCTTCCAACTGGAACAGAGGATATGCCATTCATTTGGTTTCAAATTATATGCAGCATACACAAACACATAACCGCTTGCCAGACAAGCCTCAATCATGAGAAGTAAAATGGCAGTCAGAGGGAGGGGAACATGGCTGGAGGGAGATGTGAGATGGGAATCCCATAAGCTTCTCTGCTAAGAGAGTAATCAAGAGGCCACTTACTAGCTCCTGCAATCACAGATGTATAAGAAGACTCCTAGCTGGACTGAGGAAGGGAGGAAAGCAAGGCCAGAAGTCAGAGCAATCAGATCTTCTTGTGGCCAGAAGCAAGGCCAGAAGTCAGAGCAATCAGATCTTCTTGTGGAAGGAAGAATGCTTTTGCTTGCAGCAGCAACCTAACCAGTAACTTTGGAAACCACTTGCTTTGATGGGTGGGGACTCTAGAAATGTACAGTATCCAAAACACTTCATATCCTTTTCTTGCAAAAATACCAGGCCTTTTCCTGCTTTTTTTTTTTTTTTTTTTTACAAAAGTAGACCTGACATTTCCTGAAACCATTCATACAGCGACTTTATCTTCCTTATATACATACATGGCTTCAACATGGTAATTTGTGGAGGGGGGGGGGAGTTAAAAAGCTGAGTGGTATCGGTACCTGAGCTTTGCTGGCTAGTAAAACACCTAGAATGCCCAAAATGCCATTATGGAGGATAAGAACAAGAAGGGACTGACAGAAGGAACCATGGAAACCAAAACAAACAATGTTGCTATTAGATTTGTGTGCTTCAGTGGCTGAACCAGCCATTCCAGACCGAAGCACTCAGTGCCACGGTGTGGGGGTGGGGCAGTGCCAGTGCACCAGTTGGGGCCTGCACGCAGGCGTGCCTGCATATAGGCACCAACTGACACACCACCCCTCCCCCCCCCAAACCGCTGGCTGCTTCAGGCTGGAGCGGTCGCTTCGGCCGCCGAAGCACGCAACCCTAGTTGCTATTGTCTCTTTCGTGAAAAAATGATGGTAGATCGTACCTCTTGAGCAGTTGTTCTCAAGTTTCCTAATGCCGTGACCCCCTTTGGGTCATCAAGGCTGCCATAGTGGCAGCGACCCCTGGGGAAAAGGTTGATTGACTCCCTAAGGGGTTGAGGCCCCCAGGTTGAGAACCACTGCTCTTGAAGCAGGAAGAACAGTGTGGGTCTGAGGGTAAAGGCCCTGAGGGTGATAGCAGCAGACAAGCAGGCTGGAGGGCCATACAGAAAGAGCTTGGGGGCTTCATGTGGAACGCGGGCCTCAGGTTGGGGACCCCAGCACTAGGGAGTGTGTTTTACCAGGCCAGGACCAGGCCAGTTTTTCCTCTTTGGGTCTAAGGACTTTAAGCAGGTTTTGAGCACTTGATGTTGACAAAATTTGGAGGCATAAGGGAAGAAGCAGTCCCATAGGTACCAGAGAGAGAGAGTGAGAGAGATGTTTCAGGTTATTGGACATGGAATTACAAAACCCCAAGACAGTCAGAGGATCATGTTCTCCTTTGTGCTTGGGACTTCTGCCAAACTATGGATCCATTGATTCATATTTGTACCACCTAACAGGCCCAACTGTGGCAAGTATTCATGCTATCAAGATGTAATACTCTCCCCTTGGCTGTTCTTCAGGGGGGATTTACAAAAAGACCATACTCTAAAAGAATTTGTTGCTGGCTTGATTTAGGGGTTTATACTGGAATTGGGGTGGGGTGCTTAGAGAGGGTGGGAGGCTTTTTTAAAGGTTATAATTGGGTTTTCTTTTTATTGTATTTGTGTACCTGTTGTGAACCGCTGTGGGCTGGTTGGACTGGTAGCAGTGGTATCAAAGTGCAATGAATAATAACTAATGGTTATGGTGTCACTCCAAAGCTATAATGACACTTCCATCACAAACTCATAGAATTCTGGCTGAGTTCAAGAGTAATGGAAATGCAGTGATATCACTTCCAAGTTTATGCCAGAATTGACATTGTGGCATTTGCAGAATTTGCCCATTTTCTCCCTCCTCCCCCCCATTTTGTTTCCGTGGAGCCACTGAGCAGCAGTGGAAACAGAAGGTCTCCAACCAAATTGGGGCACCTAGTGGGTACCTGGTGAAGTCAGTGGAATTGCTTAGAAGTTTAAAATTAAGCATTTACACAGCCTAACATAAATAATTCATGTAAGATATGTAGCAAAGATGGCAGATTTGTTAACTTAAATTATTCCAACATGTGCCATGGTGGATGAAGAATAGTGATGAAAAAATTCAGGTATTGAGCCTCTTGTGGCGCAGAGTGGTAAGCTGAAGAAATGCTGTCTGAAGCTGTCTGTCCATGAGGTTGGGAGTTTGATCCCAGCAGCCAGCTCAAGGTTGACTCAGCCTTCCACCTTTCCATCCTTCCGAGGTCGGTAAAATGAGTATCCAGTTTGCTGGGGGGTAAAACGGTAATGACTGGGGAAGGCACTGGCAAGGCCACCCTGTATTGAGTCTGCCATGAAAACGCTAGAGGGCGTCACCTCAAGGGTCAGCCATGACTCGGTGCTTGCACTGGGGATAACTTTACCTTTACCTTATATTCAATATAATAAGTGATTGAGTAATATCATTCAAAGGATTATATGACTTTCTAACTCTTGTATACTTAAGGCGATCCTGTATTTCCACTTCACTTGAATGCATCCTTCACTTTAAACAAAGAAATCATATTAAATAGCCAAAGAGAAGTCACTATGTGCCCCAATTATTTGGATATTATACGAAGAAAAAAACTAGTAAGTACTTGAAGCTTCTGTGTTTGCTTTACTGGCGGTTAATATCATCATTCTCCACTTGACCTAGCCATTTCAGATATCTGCTGGTAAGTTCACATGGATTTTTCTGAGCGTTGACCTTAATGTTGCTTCAATGCATCATATTGATTTCAACATGCAATAGTAGATGATCATATTGTGATTCATCACTGCAAGATGCTTAATTTAGGTATTATTTTTGTACTGTATTACTGTCGTTGCAATGTGAATATAAAATAGGTAGAGTTATACCAGTAAATACAACTACAACCACCTTGTATTAGCATTGGGATCCTGCATTACTGTGGGCAGAGCTACTGCCAGGGATACATGGAGATATCATAGGTATAATCTCATACAGGTATAATATCAACCAGAAAGATTTACTGCTGTTTTTCTAGAGATATAAGTTTGGATTCAGTGAAAGAGTTGATAAAAGTAGTTGAAGTGTTTCTTTCTGTGCATTCCCACAGTTAAATACTCCTGTCTTGTAGGAGGACAAGCAAAATATGCAATAGTATGGAGTGCTGAAGCAAAGAGTAGGAACTGGAAAGAAAATACCTCGTTATCTTCCATTTGTTGCCTTCACCAATGATTAGGGTTGTGAGACCCCGACTAGTAGAGGTGGGGGGTCCCCCATTGCTCCCTAGCCACCACTCAGCTAACTGATGGGGGAACTTACCAGTAGAAAAAAGAAGGTATATGCCACATTACTGATGTTGCATAGGAAGTCATATTATCATGTCAGCAACTTGCAGGTGGTGTTCTGGTATTTGGACAAAATATCTATGGCAGAAACTAGTTTTACCATAGTTTTCCCACACACAGTGCATGATGATGTAACTTCTACTTCTTTCTACTGGTATATCATCCCCCCATCCCCACTGATTGCCAGAAGCAGGGGTGGTTTATCCACGCAGCACATCCAGGGGCCCCACACAGTGCCTTCCCCACCACAGATCAAGACCATATACTCTCTCCTCCCCCCTTTAAGAATGCTCAGAGTGATATCCTTTACCATTGTGGGGGGTCCCTCTGCCCCCAGTCTGGCTGCTCCCACCATAATTGTACTCTACCCCACAAATCTTTAAACTGGCTTTGGTGCTACAGGCCCCACAAATCCTTAAACCACTTTTGCCCAAAAGGCAACCCTACCAGTGATACCCACTTTCTTTACCATAACACCTCATACTTTGATTTACATTTTATTATCTCAGTCCTCAGAGGAGTTTTGGGACAAACCTCAAGGTCTATAGAGGCGAAAGGGAAGGATTCACTCTGTCAACAGCATCTGTGAATTTTTCTGCGGGTTCCATCTCATTTAATCTAGTTTAAATTACTTCACTATTGTCAGCCTTATATTTTCAGATGCCTGTCATGATATAGGTCAACTATGACAGGTAATTCAGTAGTCAATATGGTGTGCTTGGAGTGCTGAAGTAGGCCTATGGAGACCTAGATTCAAATCCCTATTACCAAGCAACTTACCAGGCACTCTTAGACTTATCTCAGAATAACTTACCTCACAAGGTTGTTGTGATAATAAATGGAAAAGGAAAGAATGATTAAGCTACCCCAAGCTACTTGAAAGAGATGGAACATATCTATAATTAAACACGCACACACACTTTAATATGGGCTTAATGAGTATTTGTGCAAATCTAGAAGGGTCAGGAAAACCTAGAAGTGCAGCTGTAATCACTTAATATTTGGATACAAATGAGGAAGGGCTGCCTGGTTGCAACATTCATAACTGAAGAGCTTTGATAAGCTCATAGCTCAAAAGGAAGAAAGAATATGGAGCAATCTGTTTTCCTCTTAATGCAATTAGCAGATTAAAGCAGTATTTCACTTCATTAAGATACTGACTGCATGCAGCATTAACTGATTATATGACGTACACAGTGTTCCCCCTACAGTCCTCTCAGAGAGACAGTGGAAAACAACAAGGGTAAGCCAAGCAGTTTACAAGTGAGCATCTGGTATTGACATTAGGAGCTGAACACAAAATCTACACTGTAGTGTGCCCAAGGGGTGAAGTGAAAGAAACACTGCATATCAAAGAACAGCTGATTTTGATAATGTTTAATAATTTTGAGTGTCACACAGCAGTTTTACTGCACACGGAAAACCCTACCACCACTATTTTGACTCACAAATTACAGATCCAACAAAATATGCCAGAACTCTATTGGGGCTACAATAGTACCTCCATTTCATGTTTTCCATCTGGATTTGTTCTAAATCTTTTTTCCTCCCTCCATAACCCAATGAGAACCAAGCAGAGAAGTGTAAGGTCCAGTAAACAGTGGTATAAACACAAGCGATTATTTCAATTTTCTCCTCAGATTATTCTTTCGTGGCAGACCAATAAACCCAATAATGCTGAGATTTACTAGAAAATTTTTTATTCATTTCCCCAACGTAGCAGAAAGTAAGCTAATAACGTCCCACCGAGAGGGCTGTCAGACTAAATCCCTCAACTACTGAAAGCACTGCCTGGATAAATCTCACTTCACTTTCCATTCTGCCAACCACTTAGGGCAGGGCCCAGGGGAACTCTTCAGCTTATCCGTCCTCACGCAATGTCACAAGCGCAAGCCAGAGTGGCCCAATCAGTGCCAAGAAAAGAACAAACTAAAAAAGATTAATTCACAGATGTTCATGCATTTCACATACACTGTGCCCTATGGCCCGTTGCTAGGGCAACAGGAGACCACCAGTGTGCGCTTTATTGGCTTTATGAAGTGCATCTCGGGGACTATAGTCCGAGAAATGCTGCATGATAATAGCAAGGCTTTTCAGAAGCCTTGTTTTGTGTTTATCCACATTTAACCCTCGGAGTATTATTAAGCACATTGCTATGCACAGCCATGGCATGTGCGCATGCACACCCCCTCAACTGCCTCCACCATAGAAACAGGGTGGGAAAGATGTTCAGTTTCCAGTTCTGAAAAGTGCAGACACATTTTCTATGGTTTTGGTTCAGACAGGCCTAGGATAAAATCCTGTGCAAGGTAATAAACTCTCAGGCATGTTGAGTGAATCCCGAAGCAATCAATTTTCCTATCCTTAAAAAAGAAAAGAACAAGGCACACATCTCCCTCCTTTTTAAAGTCCTGTAACCTTAACCAGGTAACAATTAATTCAAAATTAGGAGGATTTTTTTTGCCAATTATCTTAAAACCTGGTTGTTTGTAAACAGTAGGGTAGAAATGGGGGGGGGGGGATATATCAAGTCATTCATTAACATTACAACATATTACAACATACTCTACAAATTTGCCCAAGCCTAACACCAGACACTCCTTTAGAACCTCCTATTGTGCGTCATTTACCCTTTCATTTCAACATGTCTCTTAATCTGACTTTGTTCATACTCAACAGCCCAACAAATACTTATAAATGGAGGGGGAAGGGAGGTTTGTTAGAGGTTTTTTTGTTAGAATCCCTTTCCCTCCTTCTTGAAGGATGGGGAGGATTATAATCACAAATGTTACAATTTAGAGCAGCAACACATATCAAGTGTTAATCCAAAAAGAGAGTGGGATGGGGGGTGGGCAGGACGAGCAGAATAGATCAATAGAAGAAAACAGTTTACATTCAGATTCACAGGACAAATAACATGCAGACACAATCATTTCCTGGGAAAGCTAAAGCCTAATGAGAATTTACTCTGTCTCTTTTCTTCAGACAACTAGCCCTTTTGTGGCAGGGGCTTCCTGACTGACAGGAACTCAGGGGCCCCTTAATAGGATTTCCATATTATTTCCAACACCTGCCTAGAAGTTATTTGTTTACATTGAAGGAGGCAAGATTCTCAAATCAGACATCTGCTTCTAGTTCAGGCATATCTTAGGAAACCATCTAGAAAGCAGCTTTGTTACCATGGTGACATTTTTATTTTCTTCCCTTAGTTGGCTGAAAAAAACATTAGCATTTCCAATTTTATTTTGTGCTTCAAAAGGCCAAACGTTGCTTAAGAAAACACAGAATTTCCAAAATTGCTATACACAATGGTTCATCCAAGGTGCATGTATTTATTTAGTTTAATTAAAAGAATCAAGCAATAAAAGGTGAAAAAATAGCAACTTAATTTCCTTGAAAGATTGCAACAATTGCTTCATATCCACAAAATGTTTTTAAAGTAATTTTATGATTCACATATTTGTCCTCTAGAGCGATATAAAATCAAAACATTAACTCAAGTCAGGATTCCATCTGGCATGGTCTTAACAACTATTTACCCACAATTTATAGTGAAGGAATATACAAAAGGGGGGGGAGGACACATCTTTCTTGAAATTTAGATCAATTCATATGTTGACTCTGAAACTGTTATAACTTTAAAACTGCATCATAAAATCCTTCTTTGCATTGCACGACCAGGAAGGATCAAAATCCCATCAAATCTACCCTGGATCTCCTACCTGAGGAATAAGGCATGGCCATCCCCTCAATGATGCATGTGCCTTAGACAGCAGAAGAACTAAATCTACAAGGTGCCTGAGAAGAAAAACAACTCAAACATAGGAGATAAGTCATGTGCCTTAGAATCATCTTCAAGCCATGAGTTCATAAACCAATGAAAAACTTGGAGCAAATTATTTCATATTGGAATGGAATAGATGCGCAAAACCAACCAACTAAATCATTTGAAGGACAACTGAATAGTACATTATCAGTACAACCAGTATCTCATTGAAACTGTAATGTCCCCAGAGGAAGTGAGAAGATGACAAATCAAAAATATGTATCTGAAGACAATGCTTTCTGAATCAGTGGATCACAACTGAGGTCAGCCGATACACTGTAAGAAATGTGAATTCGCATCTCATGGGGAATTTTTGAATCTTAAAAAATCAGCCAAATGAGAGACCAATCTAGACCGGAGCCATTCTGCTGGGGAAGGAGCTTAATTCCCCCTTATTCTTATAAATAAATGATAGATACAACAAAAATACCAGTTCCCCCCCCCTACTGGATCTAATAATAACTTGCAAGATTTCTATGGGAAAAGTGGCATTGAATAAACAATGAATCCACCCTCCTCAGTGCAACAACTCCAAACCAAATATTGTCCCAGTAGCTGCTTTCTAATACTTAAAGCATATCATGGGAGACTTGATCACAGAACTCTGATGTCTTGTACTCGGACCCTCATGAAGTACCTCAAATAACTTTATTATAAATGTTTAAAGTCAGGGTTGTCATGACAGAGATTGGAGGGCAAGGACATGAGGGGAAGCATGGTATCACATGTACCATATTCACTTCTGGGAAAACCTGGAAGTGACCTCATGCCACTCTAGCAATCACTGGAAACTACAAGATAAAACCACAGAGCTTCTGGTGATTCCTAGAGCTACCATGATGTCATTTCCAGGTTTCCCTCAGAAGTCATGTCATGCTGTATGCAAAGGAATTTTTTTTTCTCCCATCACCAACCCGAGCAGAGGCAAGCAATGAGGGGCTGCTTGCAGGAGGCCTTCCGCCATAGTGGAAGGCCCTGAAACCGTAATACAAGTTTGAACTAAATTGCTCACTGAAGCAGCTATACCCCTTTGAATGGTAGATCTAAATCCATATGACTGAAACATTGAAACCTACCTTGAAAGTTTCTTCTCTTCAGTGAAATCATCCAAACTGGTTAGGCTCTGCGTGCTCTGGTAGAGCTATGCAATTTGTTTTTGGTCCTGGTCCTGGTCCTGGCCCTCACCTGATGGAATGAGTTCCATGTAGAATTGAGGGCTCTGATGAAGCTTTCTCAGTTCCACGGGGCCTGCAAGACGGAGCTCTTCCTCCAGGTCTTTGGATGATGCCAGGGCAATTAGACCTAGGCCCTCCCCCTGGAACGGCTAGAACAACTGCTACTCCCTGATTACCGCACAAAAAAAGTGGATGATTCCAAAATTGTAACAAAGGAGAGACAGAATCTGCCAAAACGGTCTCTAGATTCATTTGTTTTCCGTTTTCAGTCTGGCTTTCGTCAGTGGCAATGAGTCCGTCCTTGTTAATGTTTGAATATAATGAGGCAAATGCTCTTGTATAATGCAGAGTCAAGGCTGAAAACGGAAAACAAATGAATCTAGAGACCGTTTTGGCAGAGTCAAAGTCTAAATAAATGAGATAAGAGACTTTTTATCTACTTATACTTGATTAAGCCACTGGACAGATTCTGTCTCTCCTTTGTTACTCCCTGATTACCATCTGTTACTATCTGTCCCCTGAGGCAGGGAGTTGGGAAGTTGCAGAGTAGAGGAGTAGGGAGGAAGGTTATTTTGTCCCAGGGTGGGATAATTTATTTTATTGGGGTTTTATTGTGGGATTTTAAATGTGGAACCCGCCAGGAGCCAGCTTGGCTGGGAATGGTGGGCTATAAATCAAATTAATAATAATAGGTCACCCAGGAAGCCACAGAAAACAAATTGCATAGCTCTACCAGAGCACGCAGAGCCTAACCAGTTGGATGATTTCACTGAAGAGAAGAAACTTTCAAGGTAGGTTTCAATGTTTCAGTCATATGGATTTAGATCTACCATTCAAAGGGGTATAGCCGCTTCAGTGAGCAATTTAGTTCAAACTTGTATTACGGTTTCAGGGCCTTCCACTATGGCGGAAGGCCTCCTGCAAGCAGCCCCTCATTGCTTGCCTCTGCTCGGGTTGGTGATGGGAGAAAAAAAAATTCCTTTGCATACAGCATGACATGACTTCTGAGGGAAACCTGGAAATGACATCATGGTAGCTCTAGGAATCACCAGAAGCTCTGTGGTTTTATCTTGTAGTTTCCAGTGATTGCTAGAGTGGCATGAGGTCACTTCCAGGTTTTCCCAGAAGTGAATATGGTGCATGTGATACCATGCTTCCCCTCATGTCCTTGCCCTCCAATCTCTGTCATGACAACCCTGACTTTAAACATTTATAATAAAGTTATTTGAGGTACTTCATGAGGGTCCGAGTACAAGACATCAGAGTTCTGCCTTCTCTCCACATCTGCTGGTATGTACATTGACTGGGAAAAGGCTGCCAGGGCCATCTGGGAACCACAGCATAGAGAACTGGGTACTGAGCCATTGCTACGATGTTGGTTTGGGACAATGGGTCTGCAGCAGCCAGATAAAAGGGTGTGGCATCTTGGTAACTGTTGGGGAAGCTGTGGATACTGCCTTAGAGCAGTGCCATGTTGGGGCCTACAATGTATAGCACCATGTTAGAAGTACATGTGGTGGTGCCATGTTGTGGGCTCCAGATGCCTGGATCATCAACACACAGTTGATGTCATCGTGGTGGCTCTCATGATGCAACCATCAGAGAAATTTTCCCACTTCCCCACAGGTAGATGCCTGCTTTCAATTTGGTATTGGGAGGGAGATAGGGCCACATAATGTTGTCCTGTTTCCTGGAGCTCACTGCTAGGGGTTGCTGGCTCCATGGTCTTCCTGTGGCATTCCCTCAGCATCTTCTCCATTCCTGCAGTGAGACAGTTTGCACCTGAAATCTTGGGAAGATCTTGAGGTGACAGCACTGGATACAGTCTGGCTACGACCACTACCACCACTATTCTCCTTCCTAAAGCTTTAGGTATGAGAAATGGTCTCTTCACCTTGGAGGCTTTCTGCTGGAACCACGATCTCTTCTCCAAGGAAGCCTTGAGATTCTTCTTCCTTGGTGGCTCCGTCAGTATCTTCTGTTCCTCTGCAGTGCCTGGCTGTCTCCCTCAATCTGTGTCTGACTGGGAAAAGGCAGTCTTCTGTAGCTCTTCCCTATCTCTCTCTCTCTCTCTCTCTCTCTCTCTCTGGGGAAATCTTCCTAAGGAATCTTAAAGGAGTTAAGGAAGACAAACCTAATATCCTGACCAACTTTTGTTCCCCAGGTTTACTCATCTAACGCTAAGCTATGCTTCCCTATGACTCAGAGCAACTCACAAAATTCAAAGACATGCAATATATAATATATAATTTAGGTAGAATAACATTTAAAATAACATTACAGTAATTTAAAATACATGGTGCCATTTCCATCTGGAACCTCTTCTATTTCTAGGGAAAAGCAAGGTTCAGTAGATATCAATTTGTGGGTTTCATGCAAAGAGGCCAGCATGCAAAGAGGCCATGCAAATAGCCAACAGGGTTGTGATCTTATTTGGCAAAACATTCTAGCAGGTGGGGGAGAAGGCTGAAAAGGCCCTGGTCGAGGCCAGGGATCCTCAATACATTTTGGTCACTAGACAATAACTCTCTTGGAGGTATATATAGGGAAGGATAGTCCTAGATAATTTAGGGCTCTGAAGATAATAACCAAAATCTTGAACCATATCTGGTCCTCAATCTGGAGCCAATGTAGCCAGTTGGATACATTCTCTCCATTTGGTCCTAAGTTAGAACCCATGCTGCTGCATTTTGGATCAGTTGAAGTTTCTGGAGCACCTTCAAGGGGTAGCCCTGCATAAAGTGAGTAACAGTAATCTAGCCAAGAGATGATTGTTGTATGTATCTCTGTGGCTAGATCAAATGCTGACAAAATAAAGTGCTAACTGATATACAAGCCTGGAGAGTCAGCCTAGGTCACCCAGGAAGCCATACAAAAAAAAATTGCATAACTCAACCTTAGAATAGGAGCCTCTTGTGGCACAGAGTGGTAAGGGAGCAGTCTGAAAGCTCTGTCCATGAGGCTGGGAGATCAATCCCAGCAGCCGGTTCAAGGTTGACTCAGCCTTCCATCCTTCCGAGGTCGGTAAAATGAGTACCCAGCTTGCTGGGGGGTAAACAGTAATGACTGGGGAAGGCACTGGTAAACCACCCCGTATTGAGTCTGACATGAAAACGCTGGAGGGCGTCACCCTAAGGGTCAGACATGACCCGGTGCTTGCACAGGGGATACCTTTACCTTTTTACCTTAGAATGCTCTTTTCATACCAAAATATACTTCTTGGAAGGAGGGAAGGACAGAGCCTATCTTTTCAACATGCTAGATTTTTACATGGAGAGAGGACCTGAATGCTGCTTCAGTGCCTCTGCAATTTCTCACTACTCTGGTAGCATTTCAGTTGACACCTGGAGAGGAAGGAGGTCAATGTAATGCCATATAACCCACCCTCTGAAGTTGCTAGTTCCTCCAGGGGAACTGAATTCTGTAGTCTTGTAGTCAGGTGTTATAGTTCTAGGATAACTTCAGGCCCCATCAGTAGGCTGGCAACCCTGCATTGCCGTGTTGAGTAGTGTTGAGGAAGGAGACAGAGAACGCAGGCATAAAGATACGATGAAGTTTGATCCACAGCAATTTTCCTCTTGCCCTAACCCTTCAGCTAGATATTTTGAAACTGAAATGTATG
The DNA here is from genome assembly GCF_049243985.1 of Paroedura picta. Lineage (NCBI taxonomy): Eukaryota > Metazoa > Chordata > Lepidosauria > Squamata > Gekkonidae > Paroedura > Paroedura picta. The sequence goes on from NC_135375.1 coordinate 67,231,674, forward strand.
TGTGCTGTTTCCATGCCCTTTTTGTTCACTATGAATACAATGTAGCATTTCTTAATATCATCCCATAAAAAACTAATTGTGATAGTAAAACTATACGACAGCTGGGGAAATCACAAGGCACACAGTCCTGCAATTTCTTCCCCAATATTTTTCTGAGACTGATGAACTAGACTGAGAGATTTGGGACTGAACCACATTTCACTCAATAGAAAAACACATTTTTTGTTTTGTGTTTTGCAACATCCTCCACAGAATGCATAAAGAATGACCATCCACTGGAAAAAAAGTTCCTTTACAAAACTGGCATAACGGGGAGAAGGCCAGGCTATGCCCGTTAAGCACAATGGCTAGTTTTTACATGGAAGGATTTTTTTTGTCAGAGGCTCATTCAATCATGTGACCCTCTGCTTACAGTTTGAGTTGGACAGCCCAGGTAGTTTTATCAGCTCAGTAAGAACAAGGCCCAAGGCCCTTAGAGTCATGAACTGTTCCCACAAAAGTATTCTGAAAATACAGCTCAGTGTGAGAATGTACAAGCCATGCAAAATGTTTGCCTCCTGGATGAGTAAAATATCTGGGTAAAAAAAAACAAGTTAAGTTACTCTGAACCATTCAATTGCTAAAACAAGCAATGGAAATTTTACAAGGCTATATAAAACAACTCAAGTAGGGTAGGTAGAAGATACTGGATAATAGTTTTCATCACAGAAATCACAAGAAGTAAAAGATACATACAGTGAGCAAGATCATCAAGACATAACAAAAAAATCTTTTTAAAAATGCTGAATTAATGCCTTCATTATAATTAAAAATCACAAAAAACTGAGAATGAGTTCAACAGAGCAACTGATGTATTTATAACATACCTAGATGAGTAAAATACTTGTGAAAAAAGGAGGGTATTGTAAAGAACAATGTTAAATATTAACTATTTAAGATAGACGAAGAATACTTGTTTCACTTCAGCAATGTCTAGATGACAGTGCACTGTTGTTTTTCAGTTATGATGACTATGTTTTTAATATGTTGAGTCAGCGTACTTTATGAAATAAATATTTGTAAACATTTTTTAAAATTATTTTTGCAACTCAACCTTTGGGTTACCAACTTTTCTGGTTAGGTTAGGTTTCAGTTTCCCTTTTTGGTTTTGCATTAGATGAGAGTGCAACAAGCAAGGCTGTCTTGCACAATCACATCAGCTACCCGTTCACATTCTACCATCCGCGGAACGGTTCTGACCCCCCACTCCAGTATTTATTCATCTGTTTCACAATTACAACATTTTCTGGAATTATAGCACTTGTTACATTCCTCACAGCTTACACATCCAAAGGCAAGTGATCAATTAATTGTATATTACCAAACCAACACAAGTTCCTAATTAAACTGAAATAAGTCCCCCCCCCCCCGTCCGCTAAAGATCCAGGGAAAAACAAACCCACCGCAAAAAAGTATGACTAACACTGGACTTCTTTACAAAGATTCGTGGTCCTGAGATAACTGCCAGCAAGCTAAAGCTGGAAAGTCATTGGTCCACATATTGGCTGCTTTCAAATACCTTGCTATCAAATATCTAATAACTTGTGGCCTCCATCTACATATCCAAAAAATAACACACAACCCTTCTGAATCAGCATTGATTTGGGTGGTTTTTTTTTCTCCAGATAAAGCGAACAAAATCTCTATTCCCTAGTTCTAACATGGTCCCTTTGATTCAGTTTGAAACCTGGAGAGAATTTGGATAGGGAAATTGACTGTCTGTTGCAGGATCACACTTAAACACCCAGTCACAAATGTTGGGAGTGAAGACACTCTGGGTGTCAGCTGGTAGAGAGTATCAATGGTGGATGTTATTAATATAGCAGGTTACCTGGGTAAGCATAATTTAGCAACATCATTTTATAACAATGCCTGCAAAGTAGACTGCTGGTGCCAGTCCTTTTCCTTTCTCTCTAGTCTGGAGAACAGGATTTGATTCCCCACTCTGCCACATGAAGCCAGCTAGGTGACCTTGGGTGAGTCACAGTACTCTCAGAGCTCTCTCAGATCTACCTACCTCACGTGGTGTCTGTTGTGGGGAGGGGAAGGGAATGTGATTGTAAGCTGTTTTGAGACACTTTCAGGCAGTGAAAATGGGGTATAAAAACAGTTCTTCTAATTGAGGGCAAACCAGGTTCTTCTCACTTTGAACCTTCAGGGGTACCCCCTCTAGGTAGAGCTAGAATTCTTCTTTAAAAATTTTGCTGATAGATTCCAAACAGGCAATCATTCCAACCCCAAACTTCTAAACCATATATATATGACTTGAGAGATAGCCTTACTTTAATATAGCTTAAAAGCTGGATCAATTACAAAATCTCTTTTTGTGTAATAGAATTTCAAAATAGCACCTATTGGTTTTAAAACTGTAGATCTGGTAATTGTCTTCTCCAGGACAGATATTTGAAGGTGATGCCTTGATCTACAGGGATTCCATCTACGGTCCATTAAAACTTATGAGGCTTTTTCCTAAAGACCATCATTTTGGACTTGGCATAGTTGATGTTTAAGGCCTATAGATTTAATGTATCATTTAATCTAGGAACAGAGAGAGGAAGAATTGAGCCAGTGTAGTTATGACGAAAAATAAAGGCGGCAGAATGATGAAATCTACACTACGTGGAATAGCGACAGAACCTTTCAAAAATGGGAATAAAAATAAATACAATTGGATATATTTCTTTTCTATCCACACCAATGAGTTGGTTACCTTAATTATCTCATTCTTACAGCGACACTTAAATTTACATTTTATGAGCTATTCTAAAATCTGCCCTGCTTAATAATCTGTATCTTCAAGAAAACACTTGAAAGCGTCTCTCACAATTAAACCCAGCCACAACCTTGTATAAATCAAACTTTTGCTACCATATCAAAACGTTACACTGGGGCTACATAACGTTGCCCACATCCTCATTACATGGTACACTAATTACTACCAGCAGATTCAGAATTTTCTGCACATTAGAGGCTTTTAGAGGAGCTATAAAAAATTTCAGGCACCATTAATTTAAATTAGTATTGAAATTTCCTTTTGACAGATGGCCAAAAATTACTTATTATTTAGAGCACCAGAGCTGCCTGTTTGCACATTAGAACAGGAAAGGGAAAAATTAAAAGCAAGGAGGAAATTTATGTCACGTTCATTACCTGTTAAATGTTAAGGAGCATTACCTTGCATGAATAAATTATTTCATACAAGCACGCAGTCTTCCGCTGCTGGCAACTGGCACGTTCTGGCTGATAAAAACCATCTCAAGTCATACAGCAGACAATCATAAAAAGCCTCTCTTAACCAGGAGCCACTTAGGACAGGCCAGATCAATAGAACAAGCAACTAACTGCTTCTTTGGGCATCACAGGTAACATTTAAGGAAATTAGCAAACTATTTCACCTCGCAAAGCTGGCAACAAGCCCTAGATTCTGACACAATCCTACCAGCAACTCAATAACTGTACAAGACAAATATTTATAGCCATCACCATCTATCAGTTAGTGCAAAAGAGTTGCACCTTTTGAGCTGCCATCCCAGATGCATACTTAATGATTTAGGAAAAGTAAGCCCCAAATAACAGCAGTTAAAATGGTCTCCTCTACTGAAAAATGACATTTGGTTTGTCATATCTCTAATGACTTTCCTTCTGTTTCTTTAAACATTGCAGCAAAATACAGCACTAATACACATTCATGTTTACACACATTTACAGTCCACAGGACTTTCTTAGGACTAGATCTCAAAAGTGTGCAGTCTTGCTGTTCACAAAATATATATAAAATAAAAAGGAATGTCTATTTCCCCTAAATAAAGGCTGCAACAGAGTTTGAGCTCATAATAAAGAACGTTATAAATATTAAAAGAAAAAAACAGCATGTTCATATGAAGCAGACATTGTTATTACGCACAAACCACCATCCTCTTCCATAACGGCAAAAGTTGTGATCTATCTAATCTGATGTATTCCCCCCACCCAGTCATTTGTTGCAAACCACCTGATAGCTGCTCAAGCAAGCCTGTAGTCCCAGGCAGGCAGCAAAACAAAAGGCTTGTCAAGCCCCTGCAAGGACCATTAGCAGCTATCCTGGCCAGCAATCTGCACCTGTATGATATGTCACAAGAATTCAGCCATGACCCATGCATCAGGCTTGCATATACCCAAGGAAGAGATAAAAAGGCACTGAGACTGATGGCACAATGCTAAACAGATTTTATAAAATGGCGGTATGCTCATGGGAAATACTAGATGAATGAATGCAATTCCCATACATTTCTATTCATTTTGCAACTTATACTCTGCCTTCCAGATGAAGTAGTGGTGTAGTGGTTAAGAGTGGTGGCTTCTAATCTGAGGAGCTGGATTTGAATCCCAGCTCCTCCACAGGCATCCAGTTGGGTGGCCTTGGGCTGGTCACAGTCCTAATAGTGGCATTTTCACAGAGCAGTATCTCTCAGAGCTCTTTCAGCCTCACCTACCTCATAGGGTGTCTGTTGTGGAGGATGAAGAAATTCCTGAATCCATAAAAGCTGACAGCTCCCAAAGCCAGCTAACATTTGAAAGAGTGTTTGATAGTTTCCTGAGGGCCAACACAGACTGAGCCCAGGAAAGAAATTCCACAAGATCTGTGCAGAGACATGGCTCATTTGAAGAGCACCTGCACTGTATGTTGAGAGTCCCAGGTTTAAACCCTTAACATTCCAGTTAAAAGGATCAAGTAGTGGGTGATATGAAAGATCTCTATATGGAGACCATTACCCGTCAAGGTAGACAATATTGATATTAATCAATGGTCTGACAGCACCATGAGTACATACATGTTATTTCCTGTATCCAAAAATATGCCTTCAAAAAGCTAACGTATTCAAAAAGCAGGGCCCAGTCAGAGGAACTAGTCATAAGATAACACAGATCAGGAAGAAAGTGGCTCCTAAATTGTATAATGTAATTTTAAAGCTTGTTTTGTGAACTGCAACGAGATGACCTGTCCTGAGTGGCGGTATATAAAAATAAAAATAAATAAATAAATAATTTTTTTTAAAAAGAAAAGAAACTGGGCATAATAAACCTAACCACTTTGACTTCAAAGGTGAAGATACCAGAGGGCTGACACTGGTTTACACGGATTCTAAAAGGTTGCCTAAAAGGAGCTGCAAGTTTCTAGGACTTTTTGTGTGGAAACTTGAACCAAGTGTAAATTGATTCAGTTCTGACTTTTCAGCCTGCTGAAAGGTAGTTCTACCACCTCTGTTGAACACAGTGAAAATTACTGCAGATGGGAAACTGACAGTTCTTGTCATTTTGCAGCTGTTATTAGACACCCTGAGGGTAACTGTGAAACTGACAAGAACAAGGTCAATTCACTCTGTTGTGCTATAACAAAGCCAGGAGCAGGTCCAGCTCAAGACTACAGTAGGTTCAGTCTTAAGACCACTCCCAAAGCAGGACATTTTAAACATGCTGGCTGCACCCTGATTGGCCCTATTCCAGCTCAGATAGCCAGATACGTTCCACCCCTGTTTCAAAAATATATAGAGGAACCATGGATAAGGATTGGGTTTTTATTGTTTATTGTAACCTGCTGGGAGACACTGTGCAATAGCAGCAGGTAATAAATCTAAATATTAATAACAACTAATGGCATCCATCCCACATCATAGTACCCAGATCATATTTTACCAGAGGTACTAATATTGCCCATTCTGACAGGTAAAACAAATGGTTATCTATTTGCAGAAACACATCTCTGCACTTATGACATACTGGTGCATTTTATGGCTGTCATCCCTGGAAACATAAACAGCTCTCAGGGTACCAGAGAACCCAGGTGAATTTCAAAATACCTTGCATCTCCAGATCATGAAACTCCTTTGTTTTATCTAAGCAAGAACCCTGAGGTAGACCAACCTGTGTATGTAACCAAACCTAAATCACCCCGTGTGTTTTGTGGCTGAACTGGGATTTGAACTTAGGTGACCTAGTTTGACAAGCTAACCAGAACTAAACACCAGCTCATACCATACCCAGGAGCATTGTTGAAAGGTGCAATTAAAAGTACCCCTGTCCTTCAGCTTTTGCTTGATTCACATTCACATTTAGTTAGCCTCTGAGATCCAAGGATATTAAGGCCATGTTTCCCTATGCTTATTTGCCTTAAAATATCAAAACACAAGAGCCTCTTGCGGCGCAGAGTGGTAAGGCAGCAGACATGCAGTCTGGAGTTCAATCCCAGCAACTGGCTCAAGGTTGACGCAGCCTTCCATCCTTCCGAGGTCAGTAAAATGAGTACCCAGCTTCCTGGGTGGTAAACGGTAATGACTGGGGAAGGCACTGGCAAACCACTCCGTATTGAGTCTGCCATGAAAACGCTAGAGGGAGTCATGCCAAGGTTGTTTTGTGAACATGACCCAGTGCTTGCACAGGGGATACCTTTACCTTTACCTTTATCAAAGTACTGGGCATAAGCATTATGTTTCCCCAAAAAAATCCAGTACTAGACTCAAGTTACAAGAGTCACTTCCGATAACAGTTTAACAGATGGGAGAGAGGCCCACTGTGTATCCTTTCCACCACATCCTGCTCCAAAGAAGTATAAAGTAGAATATCATTTATTATATTTATTATATTTCTTATATATATATATACTGCCCTCCCCGAAGGCTCAGGGTTACTTGAGAATTATAAACTCAGGAAAATCCTGCAAGTGTTGTTTTGCCTTCCACACAAAATTTCTTTAAACGTTGTCCTGCATATACCATCTAATCTCTGTTTGTCCTGTTTTATTATGAGATTCTGAATCTGAGGAATTAGGCCACAAGAATGTGAATTTAAGTAATATTCACTGGTTGATTCATATTATTATAAACTGTCTTTATAACACACCATTGGAAGAATCTGCTGCTCACAATGTCAGTTAATATGAATGTCACTGACTAGCAACAATTAGCACAACATTCTTACTTGTTAGTACAACTGTAATAAAAAACACTGAAAGTGGTTGAGGCGACTACCTGTGAAATCGAATCTTACCTTTATAGAGTCTCTGTCTTCACGTAGAACAGCAGCAACACAAGGAAAGGTAAAAACAAAAATATAGTAATTAATTTACATAACGCTTACACATTTCTTCCCATTGCAAAAATATGCAGTCATCCCATTACATAATGCTGCCATTCCAGTGGGACTCAAGAGGAGTTTAGATGGAACATAGTATTTTCATAACAGTTACTGCGAATTGACTTATCCTGGATCCCTAGGACCACCCACAAGTCTGACATACCATCTCCCACTGACCCTACCTGCCATAGCTAATCCATCTGTGGATTTTTGGTATGCTAGTAGTAACACTGGTGTTTCTTCTAATCCTTTGTTCCCCCTGCCCACAAGGAGGTTTCTTGGATGTGCTGCTTCCTGTCAATCTTACTTATCAAGGCTTATCCACTAGGTTTTTGCATTTTTTCCCTGTTCTTAAAACTTTTCACACATCTGGAACAGCTTCGCTGTGTAATATAAAAAGCTAAGGCCTAGGTGGGCGGAGAATGGGTGGGGCCAGTTTTAACTTGGGACCAACAGGGAGGTAACACAGCCCCCCCCCCCAGCCCAACCAGGGGCAATCTGGCAAGCTCGCAGCCAGTTTGCTCCTGGCTGTTGACAGGGACACAGTAAGCTGGCTTGGGGGGGGTGTGGCCTTCTTCCCCTCTTAGTCCGGGAAGCCCTCAAGCCACCTCACAGAGGAGGCGTGAGGGCCTCCCGGCACAACTCCCAGTCCAATGTCTGCTGTTGTGGAGGTTCATTTGCCTCCCGTTTCATCTGCACACAGTAACCCTGTGCAGTAGGCCTAACATCTGCAGAGAGTTGTGCAGAAGAAATACACATGGCTTGGCTGTTTCTTCCCTCCAGCAGTGAGGCTGCCACAGCAGTACTTTAAGTGAGAAAGGACTTTTCTGTCAGCCAACTGTTAGGCAGAAGGGGAAAGCTTTTCCCCTTCTCAAAAGGAAAGCACAAGTCCCTCCCATAAACTCCTTTGTGTGGCTAACGGAAGGAAGTGCCTCCCTCGCTTCAGTCAGGGGCTGTTAGAGGCTCATTCACAGCAGGCCTGAAGCCACCTGCCAGCCACCTGCCAGCTTCATCAGTGGTCTAAGGCAAAGTAAGGGAAGTTGTTGGACGTGACAGTTAGGCCTGTGCAGTAGGCCTCAAGTGTTTCAACTCAACAACACCCTGCGTGGGAGGCCTTCAATGGTTCTTCTCCACAACAAACCTGTTCAAACTCCAAAGCAGCCCTTTCTGCCTGGGGAGCTGATATTTATAGTCTGCAGATGAGCTGTAATTCCAGGAACTCCTGGCCCCATCTGGAGGCTGGGTACCCTTGGGTTGGAAACATTGCTGGAGGTTTTGAGGTGGGACTTCAAAATCGTACAATGCCTCAGAGTCCGGCCTTCAAAGTAGCCATTTTTGCCTGCATAACTAATCATTATAATTTAGAGATGAGCAGTGATCTAGAAACGATGATAGAGGCTTGCAGACTGCAGTTGGGGTGGAGCTGCGTGGGTGTGTCCCTCCTGAGCTATGGGCTTTGCCAGCCCTTACCAGCAACTGTTTGTATTTTGGGGCGCAGGCAGACAGACCAGCATCAGTCCTGCAAGTCTGGAAAGTGCAGGAAGATCTAAATAAAGAATATTTACAACTTGAAACTGAAAATAATGAACAAGTAAATGGCTGGAGAGACATGAGGACTAAAGTGACTTTTTTAAAGCTTGGCCTGGTAAATAAAAAAACAGTATTTGCCAAGAAGGTTCTATGAACTCAAAGGCATAAGTGGCCCAGAATTTCAAGTAGAGTTAGCTTTACAGGAAAGTAGACAGTGAGGCTTTGGGGAAACCATGTGATCCATTTTATTAGGCAACAATTTGGCCTTGCAGACAACAACATGGACTGTAGTTGCCAGCAATATGCCTCAGGCTTCAGAAGGGCAGAGATCACCAGCCAAGCAACCAAGGGCTGTCTGGGACGACGTGCATTCCTTTTGAAGGGATGCATGTGAGGGGAGAAAGCTTTCCCTTCAGCCTAACTTCCTGGAAATGAGCTGTACTTCCAGGGAATTCTCAGACCCCACCTGGAGGCTGGTATCCCTAAACCTCAATGCTACAATGTCACCCCTTCCAAAGCAGCCATTTTTGCCTGGGGAGCTGATCTTTATAGTCTAGAGATGAGGAGCAATTCCAGGAGATCTCCAGGCTCCACCTGGAGGTTGACTGACCCTGGTCTGAACAATTTATCAACTATAAAAAAATGGAGACAGAAGGAGCAGGGCCTACACCTGTGTACTGTGACTACCCCATTAGGACAGGGAGACATATTGGTGTCTGTGGCCTGATTCTCACAAGAAGGGAAATGACATTGAATGCAGAACTGGGAGAAATTGGTTGCCTTGTAATCTCCTCCTAAGAACCTAACAAGAGTCTCCAGTCTGATATTCCCTTCACATTTCTGAAGACATGGCTCTTGAAAGCTCATCTTTAACCATTATGCCACAATTCCCAAAGGCCAGTCCTCTCCCACACTCAACGAACATTCCAAGCCACAGATTCTTGACACCCATCTCTCTACACCCACACCCTCATTTGTCACCACGCCACCACAACCTCCCACACAACACACAAATTCAACCCCATGCCCTTACAGAGTGGACAACTCTTCCCTTACCTCTTTCCAATAACAAGTTCTAGAGCTCGTTGTATTCCTGGATACAACGGGCTTTGCCCCTAGTAATAAATATAACAACAGAATGCCTATAAACATATAATTACCCTCCTTGGAAAAAGGGGCTTTGTATTTGTATTATAAAGGATTCAGGTTCTTTGAGAGAGTACTTGGTGGGACGTAAGATACAAAAGTTTGAGAACCACTGAAATAATTACCTGCACGTATATTAATTTTACTGCAATGGTAAACAGTACAACCAGTTCTCTAACTACAGTAACTGCAGATAAGCAGTAAATAATCTAGGTGTAACTGAGTAGTTTTTGGTGCAAGAAAAGAGCCAAACTTTATTTCCTCCCAAGATGGACCAAATTGCACAGTTACTGAATCATGGTCCTTGCATATCAGGCTCTGCAGTAATTTCCAAATCCTACCACAGAGACCTTTCTAACTATGCCATTCTTGCACATTTAAAGAAGCAAGGGCATGACAGATATGTTCTGAGTTGCCCAAGAATCCAAAATGCTTGTCCTTTGGAAACTATGCAAATCTTCTGCTACCCACTCCATCCTGTACATTCAAATGAGGCACAACCCCCCCCCCACGCTTAGATCAATGAAGGATCTCATACCTCTTTGGTGATCATTATCATGATGCTTCTTTTCATCTTTAATCGGGAGGTGGGACTGTCCCCCAAGGGCACTCGACAAAGCTAGAAGGCCAGCACTGCTGCCGATGGGTGGGATGGCTGGTGGTTGCAATCCTGAAGGATGTGGAGTGAGAGGCACTGGGAGACCATGACCATGTGATAAATGCTGAGCCTGGAGTTGCTGCTGCTGTGAAAAATCAAACATAGATATTGAATTTGTTCCAAGAAAGCTGTCCTTTAAACCCGGCTAATCATGTGCTGGATTGTACTTGCGTATTTTCAAGGCCTGTCAACCAATCAACAGCCTTTCTTTCAGTATATTAATCCATCAGGAAAAACTGGACCAGTTAAAAATGGTATAGAAAAAGAAGAAGAGTTGGTTCTTATATGCCGCTTTTCTCTACCCGAAGGAGACTCAAAGCGGCTTACAATCGCCTTCCCTTTCCTCTCCCCACAACAGACACACTGTGAGGTGAGTGAGGCTGAGAGAGCCCTGATATCACTGCTCGGTCAGAAGTTTTATCAGTGCCATGGCGAGCCCAAGGTCACTCAGCTGGCTGCATGTGGGGAAGTGGGAATCAAACTCGGCTTGCCAGATTATAAGTCCGCATTTCTAACCACTCACCAAACTCATTTATAGGTGACAATGCCAGATGAATGTAACAGTTTCTCTTCAATTAAGTGAACAACTGTTTATTGTTTGGAAGCTAACACACAGATCAGGTGCTCAATGTGGGGCCAAAATGGGGGAGAAGTTGCACAACATAAAGACTTTATTAAGACTCATTTTTACTGCAATGTTAATAAGATCAAAAAATTCACATAGCTCCTCCAGCATTAAACTTCTGGAGCAGTTACACACAGATACACATGTCTAATCAAAACATATGAGCTAACTATAAATGCAGCAATAAAGCTTTTTTAAAGAAAGAAAGCTGAAAATTGAGAAAATTAGCGTTAAACAGTTTTCCCAGAGCTGCCGCACAGCATGCAGCGAGAGTTAATTTGAAAGAGGAAACCTGAATTAACAATCCAGAAAAGGAAACTGGTTGCAGCCACCGTTTTAAGTCCTTTAAGTGTCCTCAGCGGTACTTGAGCAAATTACTAAAGAAAATCTAATGTAGCAAGGCTTGGGTCCTCCTGTAGGCTTGCTCAATAATGCTGAAATAATTGGGCACTCTGTGCACGTTTAGTGATGCTCGAATGAAAAGCTAGAGGCCTGCCCTTGTACTCTTCTCTAGCTGCTGACTCTGTGTTGTGACAGGTTTATTTGAGTGGGACTGTGATGCATGCACCAGTAACTGCACTGACAAGAGTTTAAAGTCATTTTTACCAGTACACTGGCAACACATACAGAAAGCCCTTGAGAGGTTAGAATTGGAGTGCTTGACCTCAGCCCAGGCTGCATCAAGCTTTCTGCTATACTAACCATTGTGGGGTAGATGGTTTGTTGATGCTGTTGAATGAGAAGGGAGGGGGGTTGAGGAGGTAGAGGGAGGTGGAGAGGGAGGAAATGTGCCATGCTCAATCTATCCCAATAGGAACTGTTTCACTTCACACATGCACCAGAAAACAGACCAATTTCCCCCCTTACAGTGAATTCAAACTGACTCTGAAATCAACTTTCACTTTCACCACCAGCACAATCTCCCCCCTCAAACAAATGCAAATCTTTTACCATTTGCTTTCTCTTCTTCATACTTAGGGCCATTCCACACCCGATTTAAAAAGTGAGAGTCTTATCCTTTGCAAACACAATATTTTTGGTGTTTCGCACGATGTCGTAAACATCCAGCATTACAGCAGCAAACCGGCAGTTACATCCTCCATTTTAAAGTGCTTGCAAGGGAATCTGCAAAACTGGATTCCCCCTGCCATGTTGGGCTAGCAGGATGAGAGCAGCCAGCAAGACACTCGCATTACCAAAGTGGCTGAAGTAATGAGATCTCCAGATCCTGTGCCTGCCCTTGAGCCTTCCCTCCCTCTCTCTTAACCCTGAATAGGGATTTCTTTTTTTAACTGCCCAGAGCAACGAATAGATGCACTATCTCCCAGGCAGAGCACAAAATAAGCTTTTCTCCACCAATTTTCCCATAAAGCATGCCTCTTCTCCACCAAAAAAAAAAATACAAATGCCCCCCCCCCCAATTTGTTTACAACTTCAAGACTCTGGATTGCAAGAGGGCTTGCAATGAAAGGAGCCCTATGCGTCTATGAATAGATGCATATGCGTTTAAACGAATAAGTATCATTTAAAAAAATTAGCTGGCATCACAGTCCCTTTGTGATTGGCTGCCAAAAACCAAGAAAGGTGATTGGCTGCCTGTCTTGATTGACAGGCAAAAGAGAGGAGCATGTCTAGTGCGTTCCCCTCTTCCACCATTTCAAGCAGGTGTGGAAAATGGCAGCAAGTGCAAGATGGCAACAGAGGAGCCAGCAGGTGAGGAATTCCAGGAGGCAAGGGTTTTTTTAGCATTACGCCATTGCACTGGCCAAACACTGTTTTTTTTAATGTGTGGAATGGCCCTTCGAATTTTCTAATGTGATTAGAACAAAAAGCTAAAGGTCTCCTTTAAAGACTGTTCCCTGCTTGTTTTCTCAATTGCAACTCTATACCTTTTGTTAATGTTACCGCTCAGTAAAATTCATTATCTATAAAGGTATATATAATTAACGTTCACCTTGTCATTGAATTGAACCCAAACACAAGAGTGATTTTATTTACAATTTACAACTAATCAGAACAAAGCACTTCTAAAGCTTTGGAAAGAATAGTCAACATCTGATTCCTATTTAAACTAAAATTAACCTTTTAGCCAGCCAAGGTGTATCAGGCCCAAAATTCAACATTAACCTTTATTTGGCTTCTCACAAGCTAACCTTAAGCTACAACAGGTTTACTTATATATAAAATAAAAGTGTGACCCAACAATTCAATCTTTTCCCAGCTTCCACCAGCTATGGTAGGGAAGTATTAATTTGCCACAGATGTAAACATAACACCAAAGTACAAGGTTATGAACCTCAGTCAGGGCCCCCAGGATAGGCCTTCAACTAAAGATATGTACAATCCTCCACAGAGAGATTAAGACTAGGAATGGGCATGAACCAGTTGATGACCAAAAGTTCACCATGCATTCTGACGGGTTCATGGTTTGGGATGTTCAGGAACTTAAGAATCATCACAAGATGTCATAGTCCCATTGTATACGGCACTGGTCAGACCACACCTGGAGTACTGTGTGCAGTTCTGGAGGCCTCACTTCAAGAAGGACGTAGATAAAATTGAAAGGGTACAGAGGAGAGCGACGAGGATGATCTGGGGCCAAGGGACCAAGCCCTATGAAGATAGGTTGAGGGACTTGGGAATGTTCAGCCTGGAGAAAAGGAGGTTGAGAGGGGACATGATAGCCTTAAGTATTTGAAAGGTTGTAATTTGGAGGAGGGCTGGATGCTGTTTCCGTTGGCTGCAGAGGAAAGGACGCACAGTAATGGGTTTAAACTACAAGTACAACGATATAGGCTAGATATCAGGAAAAAGTTTTTCACAGTCAGAGTAGTTCAGCAGAGGAATAGGCTGCCTAAGGAGGTGGTGAGCTCCCCCTCACTGGCAGTCTTCAAGCAAAGGTTGGATACATACTTTTCTTGGATGCTTTAGGATGCTTTGGGCAGATCCTGCGATGAGCAGAGGGTTGGACTAGATGGCCTGTATGGCCCCTTTCAACTCTATGATTCTATCACAAATTTTGACTGTTTCTTGGCAGTTTGTGAAGAGCTGACTGTCCCCATAGCTCAGCTACTTCTGGTTAATCAGCTGAGTTGCCAGTTCCTGCAGCTCAGCTGTTTAGAGTCAAAATAAGAGCCACAGGAGCAGACTGTTCCCGCAGCTCAGTTGTGTCAGGCACAAACTTGGTTTGGGTTTGTATTGGAGCCCACTAGGTTCATGGCTTGATTCATGAACTGAACCACATTACTGTGGTTCATGCCCATCCCTAGTTAAGACTTCTCTCCCCAAAACCAAACTCCAGCTTATACGGTAGAAGTGATATCCATAACTAGAAAAGGCTAGAAAAATCTCCTTACACTCTTTCTATAACACAGCCAGTGAATCTTTCCAAATGTTATGAGGAACAGGACAATGAGAGGGGAATTCTCAATATTTACAGCTGTCTTTAATTCTCTTCCCTAACTCGTGAACCTAAAGAATGCCAGGACAAACCTCCATTGATGTGACTATAATTTTTTCTAATTTAATGCAATCTAAGATTGTGTGGACCCCATAGCTACACTAAGATTGGTGCAAGAATATGAGGCTTTCCTGCAGTCTGGCCCCATCCCACCCACTACAAGCAAAGTAACACAACATGAGAAGATATGGGGCAATAAAGGGAACAGCACACTATGTTGGAAAGCTTGTGTGGCCAGCATGTTCCCGATGGGGTCTTGCTCAAATGCCCCTGAAAAATTCTGATTACTTCAGGAACAGACATGTGTGCACAGCCAGTGATCATTGACTAAAACAATGTAACACAGTAGAAATCATGCCTGTTCCCCAGTATTCCAGTGTACCAATTCAACTGTTGCAAATGAGATCGGCATGGAAGTAGCCCATAATAGAATATATAATAGAATATAGTGTCACATAGTTTCAGGAGCATCACATGTTAATTTAAGTTGCTAATCTGTCTATATACAAAATCATAACCAGTTGATCAGTCGATGTACTTCTTGGGGCCTTCCTTGCTGTTATTTTGAAGCAAAGGAAATTGAAAAAAATAGGTGAAAAATTGGGGGGGGGGATTTACACATTTGTTTTCTGGATGCAAAGAGTGATAAAGAATGGGAGATCCTAACTTTGATACGGAAATCCGTTGGTCTGTTTAGCATAGAGAAAAGATGACCAAGAGGCCATATGATAATCATCTTCAAATACTTGAAGAGCTGTCATATAGAACAGAGGTCCCCAACCCCCGGTCCAGGGACCATCCCAGTCTGGAGACTGAGACCGGTCCCGGTCTGTGGATCAGTCGGTACTGGGTCGCGGCTCCTCCTTGTCCTCCTCCCCAGCTGCTGCCTCAGGGACTGCCCTGCCATTCTGCCGCCAGAGTGGCTGCCCTGCCACTCTGCTGCTCCTCCTTGGTGTGGCACTGCGCAGCTGCTGCTGGCAGCACCCTCCGGCGGGCAGCGGGAAGTCAGGGGCGCTGGCAGGAAAGAAAGCAGAGCAGGGGCTCAGGCGGCAGTGACGTCCCTCAGCAAAAGGCTACCCCCCCCCCCCCAGGCCTCAGTAAAATTGTCAAGCGTTGACCGGTCCACGGTGATAAAAAGGTTGGGGACCACTGATATAGAAGATGGAGCAGAGTTGTTTTCTTTTGCCCCAGAGGGTCAGATCAGAACCAATGTGTTGAAATTAATTCAAAAGAATTTTGGGCTAAACATCCAGAAGAAGTTCCTGACAGAATGGTTCCTCAGTGGAACAGGCTTCCTCGGGAGATGGTAGGCTCTCCTTCTTTGGAAGTTTTTAAGCAGACGCTAGATAGCTGTTTTATGCTCACAGATTGTGATTGGTGGGCAGGAAGGGATGTGCTAGTGTTTGTCTCTTGTGGCCCTTACCTGCATGCCCAGGGAATTGCTGATGGCCACTGTAGGTGAATTTCCTCCGGGCCAGGCTGGATTCTGGAGATTTTTGGTGTGTGTGTGGCAGATCATGTGGGCAAGAAATTGGGATCACTGTGGGTAGGCAGTTAATTGAGAGTTCCTGCATTGTGCAGGGGGTTAGACTAGATGACCAACTCTATGATTCAATGTAAAATGTGCCATCGTGCCTTTAAAATTCCAAGAAATAGCAGCCCAGCCCAGCCCTCATGATTGAATCAGAGTATTTTAAAGGAACACACCAAAAATGACATATATGAGTCCTTGGCAGTTGGCAAGAGGTGCCAATATCTTGTGTTTGATTAATTTTTTTGTACTTGGGCAAAAATAAAGTGAGAATCAATCTGACTTTAAATTTTAAGAAGGGGGATGTGAAAAAAATGACCCTTAACATTGATTTCATTGCCCTTTCCCACCAGCAAGATCTCATCTATTGATGGCAAACTGAGATCTCCTCCCTACATATCTAAAAAGGATCAAATTAAAAGCACAATGTGCTTAAACACCATGGACAAATTAACTTCTAATGTTCTCTTGTTAGAGTCAGCACATTCAGAAGCCTATTTTCCTGGACAGGATTCAAGTTTCTGCTGGATATAGTCCAAGCACTGCCCATGCCAGAGTAATCTAGCACTTTTCCCCTTATAGACTCTGAAAGCTCATTGCCATTATCCAAACAGCCCTAACATCCTCCTCCAACCCTGAGACATTTCTAATGTTAACTGACAAATTAATCTCTCACAGACCTCACTTTGTATCTCAACCCACATGCATGCTCTATGTACTTCCTTTCCAAAATGCCCCCCAAAACAGAGGCAAGAATCAATTTAAAAATATTCACATTATTACTGCTACGAAAATCACATTGCATTAAAAAAGAAAATAAAGGAAAATGACCATCCGTTAATAAGCAAGGGGGTGGAATAGGAGACAATATGCATGGGGGCATTAAAATGCATGACACATGACTAAAAATATTAACTTAAAATACATAATAAAGCAAAATTAAAATGCTGGTTAAGAACCATTTATCTTACTTTAAGCACACTTCATTCCCCTTAACTCCTTCCTAAAAGAGGCCAGAAGCATTCGTTCTAATGTTGGATATGAGAAATGTAAGCAATTGGGAGAATTCTGATCAATACATCCAGTCCATTAAAAATAATAAAAACCGTGCTCACTATTCCTGACCAGAAGGGCTACTTTAGGAACTATGAACACTCATCCAACTCCTCCTTTGGAGATGCTCCTCAAGAATCATCAGCTTCATCAGGTGAACTGGTTACAATACAGTGATGGGGAAGATGCCTTCCCACATTGGTCTGCCTTAACTCTGTTTAAATGGCTTGGTCTCATCTTTTTTTCCTTGACTTTTCCAGTTATCCTTCCTGTACACTAAGCTGCAACTTTCTTTAATGGGATTTAGTTTTCTTTAATATGGGTTCACAAGCACCATTAATCAAAGTAAAGATGAGAATTTTGCTCTGTTGCTAATGGGCTGCCAGAAGACAGGTGTTCCATGTTCCTCATAGAAAATGATGCCTCAGAGGGGCTTAACCACTGCTCACTATATTCATTATTTCGGTAACCTTGCTTTGTCACAAAGAGGCTCACATTTGAAAAAGGTCTGTAGTCAGAAGGCAGGTAGTAATTTACTTCCGAAGCCTGAGGGTAAAGACACACAGATCTGCCCATCTCAGAAGCCTACATAGCAACTGGACCACCAGGTTGCTGGTGGCAGTAGATAGTTCCAAAAGCTGCACAACATTCTTAAGACAGGCTGTTCTCTGAGGATCATGATACCAACCGCCTCATCATGAGGAATATCAGAAAAAAGAACTAGAAGCATCGTGAAAAATTTGGAAAGATGATGTAACTTGCATCTGTCCAAAGCCACGCCCAGTTTCTCAAGATAAGTAGGGCAGATTCCAGGATAGCATACATAGCTTTGCTCTCAAGCCACAGGTTTCCAAAGTAGAATATCATTAAAAAGCATCTGCAAGAGAAAATTGATTTTCCCTTGAAATTTCAATCCAGCTCAGTAAAGTTTATGCATGCATGTATCTGTTGACCGGGCAAGAAAATAGATTATTTTCTTTCCCATCTTCTTAACCACAGTAACATGTAACTGTGTTTTCCCCCTATGTTGTGTGGGCCGATGCTGACAGAAGTCAAATAAAACCTGTTACATTACTTCATGTTTCCCTTCCACTCTACAATTGAGGCTCTAAAAACAGGCCATGAGATTAAAAAAAAAAAAAACTTGTGCTTCCTTATTTTTAGCATGTGTACCTTTCAAACTAAAGAATGCACCATTATAACTAGCCCAAACCATCTGCATTATTCCTGTTTTAGTTTTATGGTGGCTCAGAGAGTCTTTTCGTTGACTTGTGCCAAGATATGAAGATACACTTTGAACAGCTATCTTTGAAGTCTAGTAGAAAGTTTGTACCTGTGACTAACTTACCCTAGAAACATGGGTAAGTACATGGAATTGGCTACATGGGGGAGAGGGGAGGGTTGGGCCTGGATTAGGACCAACTTGTCAGCTAACTAAGACTCCTAAGGTATCTATGATGGTCCATTCCTCTGTGTTGGGTAATTACAGACCATTTCTTGCCAGAAGCAAAAGCCAGAGAGCCTTTAGCCTGTGGCTTGAACTTGGTGACCCTTTTCTTGCAGGTTGATATAGGTGTCTCTGGATACAGGTGTCTCTGGGCTGTTAATCACACACTCACCTTTTTTGTACCATCTCATGTCAAAATGTCATTCATCTATGTTTCACAGGCCCATTTCTCTTCTGAAGAGTCCTCTGCCTCTTCAGAATTAACTGTGCTTGGCTGACCCAAAACAGTGAGGGCTATTGAAGTGGACAAACTGTTCAGAAATGTTCAGCCCACCATGCTGAACTTTGCCCTTCTTGGCTGTTGATATTGAGCCAGGTTGGTTAGTTGAATGAGTCCGGGAGATAAATGTCCCATTGCATGAGGGTGTAGTTTCAACTACTTTCAAAAAGGTGGTTGTGCAACCCCTCCCTTAAAGGGATCCCTGGACCCCACTGATCTGAACAACTACTGCCTATTGGTTAGAATCCCCTTTGGGGCAAGGTGCATGAGCGGGTAGTGGCCATGCTTTCAGGCAGTTTTCGAGAAGATAGACTATCCATTTCAATCAGGAATCTGGTCTAAGTGTGAGACAGACAGAAACAGCCTTAGTCACACTGATGGATGATCTTTGCTGACAGAATGATTGGGGGGGGGGGTGTCCCTGTTGATTTTCCTAGTCCTCTAAGTGGAGTTTGATGGCATCAATCAAGTGTTTCTACTGTTACTTGACTGGCTAGCAGTGCTCAGAAACGTCTATGCAGTCCCATGCTAGTTATTATAGGGGTCCCAAGAAACTCAATCTTGTTCAACAGCATGGGAGGCATCTACATAAAGTCACTGGGAGAGGTAATCAGGGGATGCGGAGTAAAGTGCCACCAATATGTGAATACCACTCAGATGTACTTCTGCTTAACAGTTGCATCAGGTGGGTCTATTGACATCCTGAATATGTACCTAGAAACATTAATAATATGGATGAGGGCTGATAAGCTGAATCTCAATACAGACAAGACTGAGGCTATCCTGGTCAATGACAAAGCTACTAGAGGTCTAAGAAGTCATCCTGTTCTGAAGGTACAGGTTTTTAGTTTGGGGTAATGCTGGATTCTTGTCTATAGCTTGAGGTCCAAATCTTCTTTGTGGCATGTAGCTGATACACCAGCTATGGTTGTTCATCAAAAAGTGAAATCTGGCCACAGTGATCCAGACTCTGATTCCATCCATCCATTAGATTACTGTAATAATACATTTTAATGAATGTATGAAACAGTCCGGAAACTTCAGCTTTCCAAAATGCTGCAGCAAGGCTGTGGTCAGGGGCTGGATATAGGGTTTGTCTCCAACTTGATGCTGAAGAATTTGCACTGGGTATCCATTTATTTTCCCATACACAATTCAAAGTGTTGGTTCTTACCTTCAAAGTCCTAAATGTCTTTGGCCCAGGGTACATGAAGGATCACCAACCTCCCATACTGTTCAGCATCTGACTCACAAGCTCTGCTCTCTGTGCCTTCAACTTCAGAACTGAGGCAGGTGGAAACCAGACACAAGGTTTTCTTCCGTACTGGAAGGCCTTTCCCTTTGAGGGCTTGTATGTCACTTGCCTTGCCTTGCCTACTTTTAGCTACCAGGTCAAAAAATTGGTTGACCCAGACTTTTAATTAAGGGGCTGGCATCTTTAAAAACACGACTGAAACCTAGAAATAGTTGTTTTAACCTGCCCATGGTTGGTTTATGATCTACATTTTTATATTAGGGCTTTTTAAATAATGGGTTTTAATATAATTTAAGTTTTGATTGTTATTTTGTAAGCCGCCTCAGGCAGATTCATGGACAGGCAGCATAAATACTTTCAAAAAATAAATAAAATAAAGTCTACTATGCATAGAGCACAGAAAGAGAAATACTCTACCCCGCAGTCCCCACCATAAAGTTGATAATGCAGATTCAGGGGTGAAAATCCTCACAATATGTGCTAAGATACAGCAAGAATAATTAAGGACATAAGCTGCTACATTAAGTGAAATCTTCATAATTTAATTCAAACTCTCCAAAATGGATTGTATTTCAACAGCGTGCAGACCATTTGAGCCAGGCTATCTTGCACACTGATACTCAAATAAATGCAGTGATTAAATAAGATGTAGCATCTCTTGCTACTTCTATAACATGCAAACAAAGGCAACGTGAATCAAACACACCACAGAGTCAGCCTGCTCTTCCTCTACCTTTCCACCATAACAATTTATGTGCAGTATACAGCAGGTGGCCAATTTGTTTTACAGCCTTTAAGCTCCAAGCATGGCTTAATATAGGCAGAGCCTTTGATCAAATAATAAAAAGCCAGAAAAATAAGTGATTGCTGCACAGAGGTCACAGCCTATTACTAATTTATACAACACCCCATCCTGGCTCTCAGAGGTTGGCAGCTCTGAACACGGCATATATTTGGTGGAAATGACTTTACTAACAAACTGAAATGGTTACCATCCATAATTTACAGGGAAAATGCTCCTCTCCCCTCCACGGGCATTAAATCAAAATGTTCAGAATCAATGGGGACAGCCAAGTCTTCTCCCTTAGTACAGATTCAGAAGCAGACACTCGCAGCTGGCATAAATCAAAGTATGTCAACCAAGATCAGTGGAGCTGCGCCAAATTATGCCAGGCAAAAGCATAGCCCTTATTTCTTAACCTTTGTTTCAGATCAAAGACCCAAAGAGTAAACTCATTTGAAAGGCAAAAAGCAACCCATTCGCACACAATTCCTCCCTGCGATAAGCACCAGTGCAAAAATGCATTAGCATTTAGCAGCATGAGCCACAGACCAGTAGCGCCATGGGGATAATAGCATGCACTGATGCTAAATTTTTATTAGAAGTTGTACACATTTATCTATAGCACATGGCTATCCAGAGAATTCCCAACACCTTCTAATCTCCCAAGATATTTCAGGATGCAATTTTTTAAAAAGTGGCATGGTTCATATGACTGGATCATCTTGTTATGAAAGCTTTGGCCAATGGACTCCAAAATGGAGTCTTTTAAATCTAAACAAAAGACAACCACATATTAATGAGACAAATTTAAGTTCTGTTAATTATATGCTTCTCTAAAGGAGCCCCCCCCAAAAGCTTCTCATTCACTTATAACAAATTCTTTTTTTCAGAGCAAATATTATTATAATAAATATTGTCATGAAAATGCAGTATACATGTATGTGTATTATACACACACATCTATGTAATGTGAGAAAGATACACAGAGAAAGTTCAGGCAAAATCATTTAAATCATTTTCTTAGCAATACAAGTAATATTTAAACAGATTTAATAGCACTGCTCCAAACCAGTGAATTATGAGTTTAAAACCTATTAAAATGTAATGTTTTTTTTTCCTGAGCTGAGGGGAGAGAGATTTAAATCCACTGAATTTTAATATTTCAGCTTGAGCTGCAGGAGGTAGAGAAAGTCCAAATGAACTATTCCATCAGCACCATTCAAGCATGAACATTTTAATCAGTTTTACTTCCTTGGAGTTCTCTAACACAGTTTACGCTGTCATTCTGAAAGCACTTAACACAGAGAGTGTGAAAAACCACCAAGGCTTGTTATTGCCTTCACAATTGATAGCAAATAATTTTGCAGGCTTCCTATCATTAAAGTGTCACTGCTAAAAATTGAGGTTCAGCACTTCTTGTGCTAAATTGTATTTTTTTGGGAACATCACTGCATACCTGGTTTTTACATTTTTGTTATATTTCTCTCTGCGATAAACAGGCATACAAATCATATACATTTGTATGCCACATCAAACACTGGTATGCAGTAGTACAGCATGGGAGTATATACATTTAAAGATCATCATCACTGATAATAATTTAAAAACATACAAGGGAGGGACTGTGAATGAATGATTTTTCAATTTTTTAGGTACGTTTTTTCTAAAAGTGCCACAAGGCATGCCATTATGTTGCCCCCAACTGAGACTGGGAAAAGGTCATAAAAATAAATCAGCATATTGTGGATAACTAATAGTATTAGGATGTATTAACATAATGCTGAATTGTTACCTATTCTGCAACTCTATCTCACAGATCTATGTCAGACAGATATGTCTTCATATTATTTATTAATTATATTTGTATGCCACCATACCTGGTGGCATACAAATATAATAAATACAAATATAATAAAAGGAAACCATAAAAATACAATCATATAATCCCCTAACCCCACTCCTTCCCCCATTCTGCCAGATCTTCCACGTCCCAGGAGATGAAGTTACAGATGAGAATCTCTACACTCTAGAGGAGGCACAAGATCTTCTGTTAGCCTCAACCAAAAGCTTGATGGAAGAGCTCCATATTATAGGACCTGTGGAATTGAATAAGCTCCGGCAGGGCCCTTAGCTCTTCTGGGAGTTCATTCCTCCAACAGGGGATAGAAGTCAAACAATTATGCTTATGTGTTGATTGTGTTGATAGTTATCCTCGCACCAATTACTGAATTGTACTTTCTGCTGATTATAGTGGCTAGTATTCTAAGAGTTAATTCTGAAGAGCTACCTGAAGGAATAGGTAAGCCTACAGTCATTGTGCACTTATTTCCTCTAAACAACAGGTCATCACATTAGGTCATAAACTACTTTGGAAACTCCCCTGACTTTCAAAAGCAGTTGACTAATGAGGCAAAAGTACATATTTCAGAAATACAATTCAGAAACTGCCTGAACATGCAGAACTGCTTGCGGGGCTCCTTAGATTCAGACCAATACAGGCAAATTAAACCTCTGTTATCTTCCATTTTCACCTCTGCCCACCCTCTCTACTGACTTCACTATTTGCTTATATCATACCCTTTCATTCCATCTTATCATAAGTTATTTTAATTAATTTATTTCATTTCTACTCCAATACAGAAAATAAATCCAGACACATTAGCTTAACAGTACCTGAGATATATCTTAAATAAATACACAGACTTTATGAAAATTTTAATGAACATACAATGGAATCCTAGTCCAGTGTTTGTGTACAGAAACATCTCTGTACTCTGAACTGCAAAAAGGGTATTGTATTCATATATCATGGAAGCATAAGCATCTCATGTAATCAAGTAGACCAGTGGTCCCCAACCTGCGGGCCGCGGCCCGGCGCCGGGCCGCGAAGGCCATGGCGCCGGGCCGCAGCTCCCTCTCCCCGCCCCCCCCCGCAGTAAAAAACTTCCCAGGCCGCAAGCTTGCGGCCCGGGAAGCTACTTACTGCGGGAGGGCGGGCAGGGAATCAGGGCCGGGCTGCGCCCGTGCAGGCCGCGGGCGCGGCCCGATCCGTGGGTGCGGCCCGCGGGCGCGGCCGGGCGCGGCTCGTGGGTGCGGCCCGCGGGCGAGGCCGGGCGCGGCTCGCGGGTGCGGCCCGCGGGTGCGGCCCGAAGCATGGGCGTGGCCCGCGCGGGCGCGGTCCCTGCGGGCGCGACCCAATGCCCTGCCGGTCCCCAGCCTAATAAAGGTTGGGGACCACTGAAGTAGACTATATCTAAGAATGCTAGGGTTGCATATCTTGCACTTAAGACACATCTTCAAAATGTAAAAAATACTGATTCTAAATTAATTTGATCCACTGCCAAGCCTAACAAATTTCCCAAGATTCATATGTAACCTAGAATGACAGCTATTTTTTCCTTGCTACTCATTCTTTGCCTTGAAGAGATGCATAAAAAGTAAAAATGTAATAGTTTTCATCCGCCACCACTTGTCACTGTCTCACTGGTAAAAATTGTGAACGTATCCGGCATCCGGCCCTCTCAATTCCTGGCAAATAGAAGGGGAAGAAATGGAGATAGTGACAGATTTTATTTTCCTGGGCTCCAAGATCACTGCAGATGGGGACTGCAGCAAAGAAATTAAAAGACGCTTGCTCCTGGGGAGGAAAGCTATGGCAAATCTAGACAGCATCCTAAAAAGCAGAGACATCACCCTGCCAACAAAAGTGCGTTTAGTCAAGGCTATGGTCTTCCCAGTTGCAATGTATGGCTGCGAAAGTTGGACCATAAGGAAGGCCGAGCGTCAAAGAATTGAGGCTTTTGAACTCTGGTGCTGGAGAAGACTCTTGCGAGTCCCTTGGACTGCAAGGCGAACAAACCGGTCAGTCCTAGAGGAGGTCAGCCCTGACTGCTCTTTAGAAGGCCAGATCCTGAAGATGAAACTCAAATATTTTGGCCACCTCATGAGAAGGAAGGACTCCCTGGAGAAGAGCCTAATGCTGGGAGAGATCGAGGGCAAAAGAAGAAGGGGACGACAGAGAATGAGGTGGATGGATGGAGTCACTGAAGCAGTAGGTGCAAACTTAAATGGACTCCGGGGAATGGTAGAGGACAGGAAGGCCTGGAGGATCATTGTCCATGGGGTCGCGATGGGTCGGACACGACTTTGCACATAACAACATAACAAGGAGTAAGTATGAATGTACGCTAGACTGATTTGAATGTTAATAGCATGGAGACTTGCCCCACAAGTTGCATTCAGACATGGTGATAAACTGTGGCCAGATTGAAGTCCAGTTAATTGTAACATCAGTTGTAAAAAAAGATTTTTTTGTATTTGCACTAAACTGGGATTTCAAACTATGATTTGTAGTGGGTTTATATTCATTGTGGTTTGTTGTGGATTTTGAATTCACTAACCACAATCTGTAAAGCAGTTCAACCCCACAGAGCTGTAGAGTCATATGGAATGAAACCTGGTTTTCCTTGTTCAGAGATTAAATTAGACTTCAGCCTAACATGACATTACTTATGTCTGATAGACTAACTACAGGTTAAACCACAGCATGTGTTATTTCTGAACTAGCTTCAAAGCTGAAAGGGTCCCCTCCCCTGGACCCCAGGCAGGCAGCTTAAGGTGGCCGCAGCTCACAACCAGATCCAAGTGGGGCGGGTGGGGGCTGGGCAGATAGTTAGCAGGATCCTTAGCAGGCAGTCAGCAGGCCGGGAGGCCCTCATGAGTAGGCCCAGCCTAGCAGGCCAGGAGGCCCTTGTGAGCAGGGCCAGCCTAGCAGGCCAAGAGGCCCTTGTTAGGAGGCCCTCCACCATGATCCTTTGCCCAGGGCCTCTCCCCTTAGCTGCTGCTGGCTCCAGGCATTGAGGTGTCTGAGAGCAAAGTGGCTAGAGTCCAGGGATGGAGAGTGGGAGCTGTAGGAGCAGGGCCAATCAGGGCAAAGCTGGCTGCACCCTGATTGGCACTATTCAAACTTGGACAGCCGGACAGGTCCCCTTAGGCTGTTGGATAAATATATAGAGGAACAACAATGCATAAGGATGTAACCCTAGTCCACAAAAATGAGGGAGGGGTTGTTGTTTCCTAAATAGGGTCTTCTCAGTTAACTTCAGCACAATGGAAGAAGTAGAGGTTTTATTTTATCCAGCTTTGTACTACCCAAAGGAGTCTCAAAGCATTTTACAATTGTCTGCCCCCTCTCTCTCTCCTCCACAGACACCCTGTGAGGTAGGTGAGGATGAGAGAGCTCGGACAGAATGATTGGCCCAAGACCACCCAGCTGGCTGCATCTGGAGGAATGGGGAATCAAACCCAATTCCACAGATTAGAGGTCACTGCTCTTAACCACTACACCAAGCTGGCTCTCAAGCTGCAATGGTATCTCCTCCTGATTCTCTGTTCCCACCACCTATATTCGGTGAAAACATAAGGAAATTATTTGTTTTTCTCTGGATGCCCGAAATACCCTCTGCCTCCATTAGCTAGCTCCAGTAATTATAATCCCTTACAAATACACAACTAGCCCCTATAATTCCTCCAGCCAAGTCACACTACTTCCCTAGAAACAACCAAACCATATTTTGGTTTCACATATGCAGAATCGCTGCCCTGGAGGTAAGATGAACACAAAATGAAGATTCACACATTATGAAGTTTACTGGTTAAGTATAGGTTTCCTGTCCTGTAAAAATCACACATCAGATTCTCCTGAATTCCTGCATGTCCAGTATCTCATTAGGATTGTGGTATCCATTCAGCGTTCTTCCCTGGACCCATTTTCTGACCTAAACTTGAACTCGGGGATATAATTTAGCTGGTTAGAGAAATCCAGATGTACATACGGGTTATCCTCCAAAGGCCAAACAGTACATTCCAGGCCAATTGTGGGTCAAGAAAACAGTATTCTCGTAACTAGGAAAAGATTTCAGTTCTATCCATCCCTCCTAACCTCAGAAAACACCATAAAAACCAGATTTCAAACTAGCAAGCACACAAGGCAGAAATAACTGTATTCCTACGATGGCAGGCAGACACGCCAGTATCAATCTGCATAGTTAGAGCAAACAGGATTCCATTTTTATCTTAGATTAAAATAACCAAATTTGGATCTTTCCCAGTGTCCCACCAGAAATCTGAAAAATGCTCTGACTGATTTGATTTCCCACAGTTAGGAATCCTGATAATCCCAACCAGCATGGCCTCTTCCTCTCAAGCGGAGCAGCCAAAGAAACTCTTAGGTTTGTAGCCCCAACTGAGACACTTCCATTATGTACACAGACATGAGTGGGAAAAAAAGTATTAACATCTATTTAATAATCATACCACTTTTCTGATTTAAGACTAAAATTTCATAGTCTCATGTTTGCCTGTCTTTTGCCTAGGTGGTATTAGCCTGTCATTTATAAATTATTATGTTTTGATGGGATTTGTTTGTTTTAAATGTATTTAAATGTTGTGTTTTAATGTCTACATTTTGTAATGCTGTGTATTTAATTAGTTTTATTGTATTAGTTGTATGCCGCCTTAAGCAGGCATCAGAGAGACAGCATGTAAATTTTCTAATTATATAAATAAAATAAACAGATAAAAGATCTTTGATCCAGTTGAATACAATGCACTTTTTTCTGGATTGTTACCCTAATGGGTAAAGTCCTATAGATTTATACACTAGAGACATGAAATGATACCATTATGTTGAGGGGCCTTCTAAAATGGTACAAACACTTTAGAAGAGGGGGTATTAAATATTGCATTATGAATAAGTTAAGAACTCTAGAGGTTATATAATTATAGAATGTAGGCCTGAAACTATTTTATTCTCATATTATAGTTATGATAGTGAAGTATTTCCCAACAACCTTTTCCTTCCCACCCCCACTTCATCCTATCATTTTCCGTCAAACTATTCTTTTTAAGATGGATAATGTTTAACTTGTGTCAATCTGCTACTAATTTTCAATAGAACATGACCTGTGAAAGAAGTCATTATAAGTGTTTCATTCCATTACACACAACTAGTTTACTGTCAAGAGAACAACTCGTCTTTCCCTGTTTCAGGTTCACTTCAGCATTCCACATTTAAATGGCATGGATCAGTGATTTCATTCATTTACCAATTAAGGTAGAATACAGAAAAGTTAACAAGGTGTTTCATCAGATTCCATGAATTCTTCCAGGATATAAAGAATATACAAGATATTGTAGATGCATATGTTCAAGGAAGAGACACATAGTAGAATCACATTTAATAAGTCCTTGATCACACAGTAATTCCTGAATTCTTGCATCTCTTGAATGTCTTTAGGATATGTATCTTAATTAAATGGCAAAAGGGTTCATGTGTATAAATTGATGAAAATGGCTAAGAAGAGAGATGTAAGTTATGCTCTGAGTTTTAAATTCAGTGGAAAAAATGGCCACTCAAGCAGAGGATATGTCTACTGTCTTCTTACTTTATTTATTTTTATATGCCACAACTTTTCCGTAGCTAAAGGTGATAATTATTCAGATTTTTAAAAATACAAGATTACAATAAAAGTCACCTATTTCTCCATAGAAGTATAAGTTTTTCACATTTAAGTCTATTTCCTTATTTAACTATATTCCTTCAAAATAGGTTAAATATTAAATTTAAAGGAACAAATATATCAAAATAAGTATGTGTGATGGTATATTGCATTAGTAATAATTTATAACTGGACATTATATACCAGCGTCCCATTTCTATCTCTGAGTCCTTGAAACAGATAAAGAATCCTCTATACTTTGGTAGAAAGTGTCATCAAGTTATAGCCGACTTCCATTTCCACACTGGAAACTTCACTGCCCCACTTCCCATGCGAGAGCACAAATCCAAGGCAGATGAGGTACACTAGGCCAAATGCTTCTTCATGCGGGAGCAGGAAGAGGTGGGGCAAACTGCCCTGACTCAAACTCCAGCCTGCAGCTCAACACAAAACGTTCCAGTGAGGAAATGGCCCCTGTGGAGTATTCAAGGCAAGAGACCAACGGAGGAGATTTGCCACTTTATGCCCACTAGCAACTCTAGACTTCCTTGGTGGTCTCTGATTAGGGTTGCCAGTTCCTTACAGACCAGCACCTGCTGCAGGATAGGGTGCCAATATCTACTCCCGGAGATCTGGGGATGAAGCCAGGGGAGGAGAGGAGCCTCACTGAAGTACAAGGCCATAGAGTTCACCCTTCATAGAATCCATTTTTTTCCAGGGGAACTAATTTCTTCAGTCTAGAGATAAGCTATAATTCCAGGGGATCCCCAGCTCCTATTTGGAGGCTGGCATCCCTTATCTCTGATCCAAGTACTAACACCAGGGCCAATACTGCTTAGCTTCCAAAATCTGACAACAACAGGCTAGCCCAGGCCATCCCACCTTTCAACACGCATTATATAAATGAAGAAATTAAGCCAACATAATAGTTACAATTTTCAAACAAATAGGAAGCATACTTCTAATCTGCTATTTCCTGACTTTAAGCTAATGCCATGAGTTCCCATAATAATGTAACAAGCCCTATACATTTGTATCCACAATACATCTTGTCTTTGATTAAAACAATGTTCAGTATTAAGAAATTTATACACACATAACTACAATCCAACATAATATATGCATTTAAGTATATTTCCCATATGGACAGTGTGTGCTTTAAAAAAAGAAAGGCCTTTGCAATTTATTTCATCTGAAGAATATTTTAGACAGTATTTTTATTAGGCAGTGAAATCTAATTGGAAAATTATTCATCTTCTCGTCTCCCCATTGGAGCATAAAAGACATACAACAAATGTTATTCATGATTGTGCACGACCCACTCTGTCTGATTCATCCCCTTCTTTCTAAGGGGCACTTCAGAAGAAATAAAGGTTACTCTTTCCCATTTATATATTTTAATTGACTGCTGGTATTTTCTGTGGTCAGAAGGATAGGAAAGAGTGCTCAAAACAGCCCATTAGGGGGAAAAAGTTACAATCAGACCACTGCTCCACTCTGCTGTCAGCAATGATCAGAGTGCCCCTATTTCCTTGTTAAAAGGCTGAAGCATAAATGAAGGAATATCTTCACTATGGATTGATTATTCGGCAACCCTTATCTACATCTTCACTCAGCAATGTGAATTTTAATGAAAGTAAATGGAATAATTAGCATTTCAAAGTGTGTTTGATCCACTGAATTTTTAAAAGAGACTTTTATGTATATTCTATACACAAAAGGGGGAAAAATCATTTGGAAGTGGGCAGAAAAAGGGAAGGTGCATGGTGAGGTCTTCATTAGAATAGCTTAAACAACTGTTTGCACTAACTGAATAATTACAGCTGTGAATCATGGGCTATTAGCCATTTTCTCACCTTTATTTTATATAGTTTTGAATACCCAACTATTTTATCAGCCTTTAGAAGTGAGTCATAAAAAGTTTTTTTTTTAAACTGCTATGAAACCTTGCAGGATTTTGGTGTTATGTTTATTAAATACCACCTCTAATATCTAATCCACAGGAAATATATTTTCGTCAATGAGGAAAACATTAGCATCTGCTAGTAAATACACCATGACTGGATGGGTCAGATGGGTCCCACTGAACATCACACAACACTGCATTTTAAAAACAATCAAAGGTTGGCAGAATAGTAAAGACATGTGGGCACTATAAAACATAAATACCACAATGGTAGTAACATTTACTGTGGTATGTAAGAATGAAACTTTGGTTCCAAACAAACAAGAGCAGGTACAGGTTGCTATCTAAAACAATGTCCTCCACTAAGAGCAAAGCACTTGTTTAAATATATATGGTAGTTGCTGAAGTTTCATTTTAGCTGAAGCCCCTTTCACCACATCAGATGCCACTCTAGAGGGTCTCCCAACATCTGGGACCCACTTTTAGGGGATATGGCAAACTGAGTCAGGAAGGTATAGAATGACATAGTAATTAAATCAGACTGCGACTATGGAGATTTAGCTTCTTTCTCCACAGTGAAGCTGAATAGGCAAGCTTAGGTTAGCTACTCTGTCTATCTCACCTACTAAAAGGGAGAAAAGGTGTGGGTGGGCAGACAGAGAAGAAACATATTTAACAAGAGTAATGATGTATTAAAAACAAATAATGAGAAGTGAATGAGAAAATCTTGATGCTCGTGAGAACAATGTATTCTAGCTTCAGAGGGAATAGTGCAATTACTTTATGGCAAGGATTTGTACAGAGGTCAAATAGGGTATGCTGAAATGCAAGAGATGATGGCAAGGATTCATGCTAATTCGAGGAACAGTTAAAATACTCCTTGGTTTTATTCCACTGATTGATATATGAATATAATCAGAAGTAGCAGAACAATTTCACACAGGATTATGGCAACATAGGCCAAGATAACTCATTAACATGCCTACAAGATATTTGCATAGGGCTCCTTCAGCATGTCAGTCTCGTGCTGGTATGGTCCATTTAACTTTTCCTTATACAGGGATTCTTAAAATGTGCACATAGAAATAAGCAAAACAGTCAGATAGAAATGATATGTGCCTAACCAGTCATCTTTGAGAACTTCTATCTGGTACATGTATGTTCTCTAACAGATCCTACTTTGGGTATCTTCATTCAGAGAGGACAGCTACTACCACAGGCCATGTGCACAGATCTAACAGGCAATTAGAATAGACTTACTGATGGCTGATGGCACTTTATTGTGTTCATATTTTACAGGATTATATATTGACCTTTTATTGTCAGCTCCCTCAGGCACTTTGGTTTACAGGTGGCTCTAATTTTGAGAAATTAGTTCCCAATATCAAGTCAAAGCTTTGCAGGAGAAACCAAGATGCATGGCTTCAGCAAGCCCAGCATCTCCTGCATTGCCTTTCTTAGTCTTCCACCACAGATAATTCTATATCTTCAGAAAGGTACATTTTAGATTGCAGAAATGCCTAGAACTGAGACTGACGAAAGCTCAGTTTACCCATTATATTGTTCATGAAACTGGATAAGAGCCGAAGATGTGTATCTTCTACTACCATCCGCTTTCTTTATTCTCATTGAAATTGTCAACAAAGAAGATAAAGGTGAGAAGTGGCAACACAGTCAATAAGAAGCCTGTGCACACCAGCTGGTATTAGGAGCTTCAACAGTACTTAAGGATGGGCTACAACAAAGAGCCATCTTGATCAGTTTCTAGTAGCAAAGGCTAACTAGTACTGCTATGGCCATTGGGTACTCAATGTGCTTTTGACTAGCTAAAGGAACTAAACTAAGACAACAAAAGCCAAAGTTTGAAAAAGGAAAAAATTAAAAAGCAAACTGATTTTTTTTTAAAGAGACTATTAAATCTAAAATGGAAAGACCACATACCCCAATGATTGCGTTCAGTTCTGCCATGGTCACTTGCTTGGCACGTTCCACAGCCTGCACCACTTGTTGCTGGTGCTATAAATGAAGATCAGAGACAGAATAAAATTATTTGCTTTCTAGTGAATTAAGCATAGAATTTCCTATTGGTTTTTCTCCTATAAAAATAAACTTTAAAAACCTCTTCAGTCAGCATGCAGGCTTGAAACAAAAGATGTCTTAAAGAATTTAAATCTGGAACGGATGCATAAGACGCTCAAGGTGAGGGTTTATGTTATCCAGAACAAGTAGTGACCTGGAAATCAACTCTTAGTCATTGTTCCCACAGGAACAGAAATCCAGTTCAGAGTAGCCCTGACTCCATAGGGCATTGCTGTCTGGAAGTTCCTTTTTCAAAGGTTTCAACCACCAGTATCTTCTAAACAAACTGAAGCAATCAGGCACCCCCACTACTGCCTCTCTAGCAAAGCAAATCCTAGTTCCTGTTTTCTGCTGATATGGTTGCCTACGCTGGTGTAAATACCCTACACTTTACAAATGTTTTTTCTAATGCTATTAAAGATTCAGACAAGCTGAAGCAGCTTAATGCAAGGAAATCAGAAAAAGGTGAGCAAGAGAGAATTGTGTATATGTTGACAGGGGGAAAGAACAAAATTGTCAATTCAGCATTCTTGCCAACTGGTTAGAAATAAAGAGTGTGACTATAGGATGATGCAGGAAAAACATTGTTCCTGTTTCAATCAAACATTAAGTTTGTTTCGGCTACCAAAGTTATGGCTTTAATTTTAAACGTACCTAACTGCAGGCTTCACAAAAACCAAATCACTATAAATGAGTATGATTCAGAGATGGCCTTCTCCACCATTTGCTACTCATATTGAAAGGCCTCCTTTTCCCCAAGAAACTCAGTGTGTTTCTGACAGAAATTCTGACATAAGCAAACTGAGAATCTGGTTGTTTTTGAAAACAGGAGAACCCTTTGCAGACTCCAGGTGTTCACGTGCTTCTGTGGATAACAAAAATTTGGCTTCACAATTGGCCAAAGAGGTACAGCTGTCCTTCTCTAAGGTGTGATATCTGTGAGTCCTAGCAGTTTCCTCAACATGTCCTAGTCCTTCTCTAGTCTAGTACTTCTTCAGATCCACTGGAGAAACTTTAAGTGTTCACTGCTCATTCAAGATGAAGGGATGGCCATTAGCAACAAAAGCAGATGAGCTGCCTGACATCAAGGATGTGCATTTATGTATTATGCTCACATCCTGCAATGACAAAATTTCAATCTTGGGAATGAATGGTTGCAAACATGAATGCAATCAGTTGTACTCGATATCCATAGCCTGATCAACACCAATGAGAGGTCCACAGGATTTGTCTTGCCGTGTAAAGTACGGAAGATGGCTAATAGTACAGGCTTTGGCAGATGTGCATACCTGTTGCTTAAATGGGGCAAAATAGTAGGAACCAAATGCAATTGTGATACAACCTGCCAAACTATTTTTTTCATCTGACATCGGAATGTGGACATCATGCTCTCCAGAGGGAAAGGTGATGGAGCTTTTTGAACTTTTCCCAGCTGAGACTGCAGTGGATTGAATATTTAGATATTAATATTTAGGGGAATTGTTCAATCGGTCTGTAAATCCAGTGTACCAACTTAGAATCATATTTTATATTATTATATGTTTCCTGTGTGTAATTTTGCCATATAATTAATACATAAATAAATATGTATTAACCCATACCCCTCAAGCCCTGTATTATAATGAAAACAAGCAAAGTACAGGTTAACAATCAAAAAGTACTTCTAGAATGTGACTGTCTAGCTTAAAGAATTCAAGCACATTTCAGAATCAGTCAGAAGATAATGAAACTGATAGGAACCGTCCAAATCATCAACTCTAGCAGTTTTTGCTACATAACAATTTGGTGCAGTTACATCTTCAGTTCCAAAATGTTTCCATCAATCATTAAAAGTTTTGGGAGGATTTTCTGGTATGTGTACAAGTAGTTTGCATAAATTATTCCCTTATCTTTGATTAGATAGAATGAGGGTCCCTCTACTTTCTTTCATTTTAAGCATAGATTAACACTAGGTTAAGCTTTCCCAGGAGACACAAGGAGTCCAGTGGCAATTGCTTGGTATACACTCAACATGCCAGGCAGTACTGCAGACTGAGAAGGCACAGAGGAACCCCCTGGCCCTAGAAGCCAAGCAACATTATAAGCTGGGAGGGAGACACAAAAGCCATCAACCATTATATTTCCAGCCATGGATGCTTTCTCAGTGTGTGCACATCCAGGCAGACAGAATGATTCATAAATTGCTAAAGTGCTACTGGTTAAGTCAGGGGTAGTAAAACTGCGGCCCTCCAGATGTCCATGGACTACAATTCCCAGGAGCCCCTGCCAGCGAATGCTGGCAGGGGCTCCTGGGAATTGTAGTCCATGAACATCTGGAGGGCCGCAGTTTGACTACCCCTGGGTTAAGTCTGAATAAGTAAAAATAAAGGGAACAAGAATTGAAGAGAACTTCACATACCCATGCCACAATGTGTAACCGCCTTTCAGTCATGCAGCTGGTTGCCTAGAAAACGTTGCACAGTTCTAACTCTGTAGTCATCTTGTCAATTGCTCCTGGCATCTGTGTAGCTAAGCTTCTATCTTTCACCCTCTACTTATATCTAGTGCAGTGTTTAAAGGGATGTGTCCTTGGCATGCTTTTACACCTTCCTCCTCCCTATTGCAGCCTGAAAGGCCTTCCAAATGCAGCATGTTGAGGGTCATTTGGGGTCACAGAAGAATGAGGGAGGGGAGAAAATCATATTCCCCCACTAAAATCCTTCTGCCCACTAAAATGCCATATTGGATCCAAACCTCTGTCTCTCCCTGCAATCTCACTCAAAAAATAAAATCCCTGGCACTTACATTTTCTATTTAAAAAAAATACCCTGCAATGCCTGGGCAGCTAAAAAGCAAACAACTTTGTTAAGATTTCAAGAATTTTGGAACTGAGAGGCATAGGGCAATAATCTGAGGCGGATGGAGACTGTGTTGAAGAAGGTGGCCTTAGATGGACTGAAGTGTAACCAACTACTATAGCTTAAAACCAAGACTCTGCCCAGCAGCCTTAAGCCAACTTTTGGAAAGCTGGCAGGTGCTGAAAACCACTCCTAAGAATGATGATCCATGGTCTATGGCAGGGGTAGTCAAACTGCGGCCCTCCAGATGTCCATGGACTACAATTCCCAGGAGCCCCTGCCAGCATTCGCTGGCAGGGGCTCCTGGGAATTGTAGTCCATGGACATCTGGAGGGCTGCAGTTTGACTACCCCTGGTCTATGGTCTGACAGTGATGTCTGAAATCATTGTGTTGAAATCAACGAGATAAGGTTAACACAGTGAGAAAAACAAGTTATTCACAAATGGCATATTTAAAGGAAGTACATTTTTATGCAATTTCCTATCAGAAATGTCTCTACAACTTTATCCGCCACCTCATTTACGCAAAAGACTCTTCACGTAAGCAGTCCCCTTGTAGGAGCATCAATCAGACAGAATACGTAGCACTTATTTGCAAAAAATAAAGCCAGTGGATAGACCTTCTGAACTCAGTTCTTATCGAGTACCGAGTACCTAATACTGAAACAGAATGTAGATGCAGCAGGCAAATCAGAACCCTGGTAGAACAGGGAAAATCAATTGGATATCAAATACGTAGAAAAGGCAGGATAGGTCATGAAGGCAGCGCTGCACTTCACATCAAAGTAAGAAGAGACTCCACAATCTCCTGGGGAAATAGTTCTATTCATTCAATCCACTATTGGTAGAAAAATCAAGATTAAAAAAAAGAGAAGTGATTCAAGACCAGCCATGTCTTAAGCCACCTAACAGAAATCATAATGATGATCTTGCAATGGGGGAAAAAGGAAACAAGCAAAAATAGAAAATATAATAAAGGATACCTTTAACTCTCCAGTCATGGTGAAGACAAGTATTATCTTAAGCTTCATAAAATGCTCCCAGTATAGCCCTTTATAAGCCTACAGATGGATTTGTACCTCTTCACTTCATTTTTATTATTTCCAAGAATCCAAAGAGAAGCATAGTTGATTTTCTTAGAAACAAGGGCCATAACACTATAGCATTAAATGTGTGATCAGACAATTACCCAGAAAACCATATTCAGCCATATTTGATTTCCCAGAAATAAATTCCTCAAAGCCTATAGAACTAATTAAAGGGTAACTAAAGGATAGGAAGGTGGCTTCTTTTCAACAACTGTGAAGGGTGTGTTTTTTTGTGTTTGTTGTTAAAGAAAACTATAACAAAGGTTAACCTACAACACATACCAAATATTAGTAAAGAGTTACTAAGATCTGTGCACCAAATGCCAAAACACTGAAGGGACGACTAGCAATCAAGAAGCAAATGCATATGAAGTATGACTTTTCCTTTCTTTTTAACATTTTGTATATAGTCAAAGGCCATTTTCACCCCATCCTTTTTTCTTGGTGAATTCCCCATTTTTGATAACTTTACTCTTACACTATGAACCCTTTTAGTTTCCTGTTTAGTTATAGGTAAGTGAGGCAAAAAGCAGGCTTTCAAATTTGGCGAATGTGGTCAGAAAACAGGATGACCAAACCCCAAGTATACCTAAGCCACCAAACACTCCAGCTTTTGAGTAGACCAGAACTATCAAGAGAACACTACTACTACTAATACTACTCCTTTTTTAGTACTCTCTGCATTATACTATGATCAGGATTTTTTCCCCTTGTCATTACTCTGCTGGTGACTGACGTGCAACTGATGTGAAACAGTGAGTGTTGTTTCTCAGTACTACTGGGAGGGGATGCAAATATAGTGGTGGCTTCCAAAGAAACACAAGAAAAGCTACAATATATCCTTATTTCAAATAATTTCCTTTCTACATACCATATTTCAGAGAAGCGTAAAATAAAAGCAACATTTAACATGTTAAAACATTACTTCTAATGGAGCACCATCAATAATATTGGGGCAACTCCATGTTATCTATTTCTTAAACGCTCAGTCCTTTTTAGGATTGGAGAAGGGAATCTGCATTTCTAAACATTTTAGAGATAACATTGACTTTTACAAGGCTTAGAAAGGCATGTTTTTTTAAATAAAAAAAAGCCTGAGCCACCCCACAGAGAGGCAGGAGAGCATTAAAAACTCTTCCAAGTACATACTGTCTGAAAAGAGATTTAAGAACTGGCGGATTTTCTATATACTGATGGGAATTGGAGGGGGTGGATGGGTGGGAAGAGTAGGTCTTAACTACAGTAAGAGGCTTTTCATCCAACACAAAAGAACTGGACAAAAAGGAACTGAAAACATTGTATTCATAACTCGGTTGAAGCCACAGTTTCCTTGAAGCACATCTTTACCCCACCTATATATAGAATATCCACTGCTTCTTTCCTGGTGTAAGAGGCACACCAAGCTTAGAACCCTTTCCTTAGGAGAAGAGTATTGTATATAATTGCATATAAGAAGAGCCTAATGCTAGGAGCGATTGAGGGCAAAAGAAGAAGGGGACGACAGAGAATGAGGTGGCTGCATGGAGTCACTGAAGCAGTTGGTGCAAACTTAAATGGACTCCGGGGAATGGTAGAGGACAGGAAGGCCTGGAGGATCATTGTCCATTGGATCGTGATAGGTCAGACACGACTTTGCACCTAACAACAACAATTTTAATATTATTACCATTAGGATACAGCTTTAAAAAAATGTAGGCCATTCCTCACATGAAAACAGATCACATGAAGGCATTGCATATTTGGTGGTCAGAAAATAGGGAGGGAGCTTCAGCATCAAGGAATCCAGTTCAATAGCTAACTTTACTCTTCAGTACCGAGACCAGCCTTTCTCAACTTTCTTACTGTCAAGAAACCCCTGAAACATTCTTCAGACTTCAAATCCCCCCAGAAGTGGCAGGATAATCCAGAATATGGTTGGGAAGCATAACTGTCCACATGTCCACCCAGGGCCTCTCCCCTTCCTAGCCTCTCGGTCCATAATTGTCATCTGGGGGAAGGGCACATTGACATGACCATCTATGGTCACAGCATCCAGTAAATGTTCAACACATTTAAAAATATTTAAAATATTAACCCACCTATTCAGGAAACCCTTTCAGGGCCATCAAGAAACCTCAAGATTTCACAAAGCCCTGGTTGAGAAAGCCTGGTCTAGATATATGCATCTGTAAATTAACTAATCAAAGTGAATGCCTATTTCTCATTAGTATACTGAATTCAATCAATTTAAAAATAACTATTTGGTAGTATTTGGTAATCTTTAGCACTTACTTAATCCCGGTACTTCACCTTTTTATAGTTGCGTGAGCAGGAGGCTGGTGGAAGGAGCCTCCATAAGAGAAAAAGGCCACAGATAATCTCCCACATGGGTATCTTGCAACCAACTGGTTGCCCAAAGTTATTTGAGTATTTTATTTTCTGACAATCACTGTACTGCTATCACTACCATAGAGACAGACATATATCCTATATATCCTATATATTTAATGTATCATTCAGGACAGGTTTTCTTTTGGGGGTGAGGGGTGCTTGCTTTGCACAGGGGCAAACATTTCAGTTTCTGAAAGCAGAAACAACATTGGATACACAGTACACTTGCAAGGGAAACCAGGTAAATGTTTTTCTTGTACCCTCTGGAAAGCAGTCAGGTAGCTGGGGGATGGACGCAAATATTTTCTTTTCCTCCACAAACAGTAAAACCAAACCATGCATTTTCATGTGCAAGACTTCTATGATGAAAATGACTCCAAGATCTGCCCATGTGACAGATAGGGATTAAGTATTAAATTTTTTAGATCTCTTGACACCTTTTATTTAGAAGCAGCAATAGAAGAACATTAGAGCAGAGTACTTTTCTCCCAGTCTGGTTCCAGTATAATCAATCAGCTGGCAGAAAAATGATGACTAAAGTTGATGACTGAAGAGAAGCAGGGGCGGGGGAACGATTTGGTTCCTCTTCATCTTCAACATCATCATCTATAACCAATCGGTAAGAGGTATCATATTTGAGAGCCAGTATGGTGTAGTGGTTAGGAGTGCGGACTTCTAATCTGGCATGCCGGGTTCGATTCTGCACTCCCCCACATGCAGCCAGCTGGGTGACCTTGGGCTTGCCACGGCACTGATAAAACTGTTCTGACCGAGCAGTGATATCAGGGCTCTCTCAGCCTCACCCACCCCACAGGGTGTCTGTTGTGGGGAGAGGAATGGGAAGGCGACTGTAAGCCGCTTTGAGCCTCCTTCGGGTAGGGAAAAGCGGCATATAAGAACCAACTCTTCTTCTTATTATTATTCTTCTTGTTGGTTAAGGGCCTAGGGGTCGGCAGTGGGCAGGGCTGGTCCGGGTGAAGGCGAAGTGCCTTCTGATTGAGCCCTCACCTGGACAGACCATAGTTCTAGCTAGTCGAGTGAGGGCCCAATTGGAAGGCTCCTCCTCCAGTGAGGAGGGGAGGACACAGCCATGTCTTCCCTGCGGCCTGCCAAGCACGTGAAAAGGTGGTGGGTGTGCTAGGCGGGCCGCGGGGAAGCTGTAGACTCATTGGGGGGGTAGGGGGACAGGGATGGCTTCCCCACGGCCCACCAAGCTTATGGGCCCGGGGGAAGGCTGCGCCGCACCAAGGAGGGAGGGGGGAAGGAGGCCTTCCCCCCGGGCCCAAAAGAATACCCGTGGCCCAAAGAGGGCCTAGTGGGAGGGAGGAAGGAGGCCTTCTTCCAGACCCAAAAGCACACCTGTGGCCTCTACGAGGTTCCGTGTGTGCTTCTGGGCTCGGGGGGAAGGCCGCGCGGTGCAGCTGGGAGGGAGGGGGGAGGGGGGAAGGAAGCCTTCACCCCAGGCCCAAAAGCACACCCGCGGCCTCAATGAGGCCCCAGGTGTGCTTCTGGCCTACCATCCACCCTTTCTAGCGCCCGTTGTATTTACAAGTACAACGAGCTTTAAATCTAGTCATCTACGTAAAATGTGATTCATACTTCTAGCAACATACGGAAGGTTCCTAAGACTCCTGTTGGTGGAATCGCCCTCCCTCAGGGCCAATTGCTGCTCTTGCTCAGGATTCTGTACAGACCCTGACTGAGGCAAGGGATGTGTTTCTGAGAGCAACACAGGGGAGTCTGTGGGCCTGGGTGTGCTTTCCTTTTGAGGGGGGAAAGCTTTCCACTTCTGCCTAACCATGGCTGACAAGGAGGCCACAGAAAAAACCCTTCTCACTTAAAGTGGCCAGTTTTGCTGCTCGAGGGCAGATGCAGCCAAGCCATGCATTTGTCTTCTCTGCAACTCTCTGAACATTTGAGGCCTACCATTCAAGGTTGTTGTGCAGATGAAAGTGGATGCTGTTGCAAAGGTTCATCTGAAGAATGACCCTGTGCAGTAGGCCTCAAGTGTTTCATCTCTACAACAACCTGTATAAGAGGCCTTAAATGTTTCCTCTGCACAACAATCCTGTCCACCCTCCAAATAAGCCTGCGAAATTGATGTTTATAGTCTAAAGATGAGTTGCAATTCCAGGAGCTCTCCAAGCCCACTTGAAGGTTGGCTTCCTCTGGGTTGTAAATATTCCTGGAGGTTTGGTACAAAATGGTACAATGCCACAGAGTCCATCCTCCAAGTCCAGCTATTTTTGCTTGGGAAGCTGATCTTTATAATCTAGAGATAAGCAGCAATAGTAGAGACGATGGTAGAAGCTTGCAGGCTAAGGTTGGGGTGGAGTGGTGCGGGTGTGTCCCTCGTGGGCTATGGGCTTTGGCTGGCCCTTACCAGCAACTGTTTGTACTTGGGGGCACAAATGGACAGACAGACCAGTATGGGCCATGTGAGTCTAGAAAGGGCAGGAAGCTTGAAATTGTAAATGGTGAACATGTAAATGGCTGGAGAGATATGGGAATTGAAGTGACTTTCCTCACGTTTGGCCTGGTAAATAAAAATCAGTATTTGCCAGGAAGGCAAATCAAAGGCATAAGTGGCCCAGAATTTCAATTGGAGTTATCTTTACAGGAAAGTAGACCGTGAGACTTTGAGGGGGAACTA
The DNA here is from genome assembly GCF_049243985.1 of Paroedura picta. Classification (NCBI taxonomy): domain Eukaryota; kingdom Metazoa; phylum Chordata; class Lepidosauria; order Squamata; family Gekkonidae; genus Paroedura; species Paroedura picta. The sequence goes on from NC_135375.1 coordinate 67,273,024, forward strand.
GGTGATCCACTTTTATTAGGCAATGACTTGCCCTTGCGGAAAACAACAGGGACTGCAGTTGCAAGCAGTAGGCCTCAGTCTTCAAAAGGGCAGACATCACCAGCCAAGCAACAGACTATGCTAGCCAAGGGGTGTCTATGGCCATATGTATTCTAAAATGGGATTCTCTACTAGTTTTTGTATAAAATTCAGACACCCCTACTACCTATCTGAGGATCACAATAAAGGAGGAAAATCCCACCCACACCAATGTTTTCATGTATCCTCCCTGCTCAGTAATGGGAACACTTTTGTATCTTTTTAACATTTTAAAGCCAGAAAGATCCCTTGCTTGCCTGTCTCTAAGAATTTTACCTCAGTCAGCTTGAATAAAAAATAGTTAAAGAAACAAAGGTTTCCCCCCTGGAAGCAAAGATTTAAAAAAAGAATCAAGTGTAATAGAAGTTTTTTTTTTTTGGGGGGGGGGGAAACCTAAAATGAGCTAAAATTATTTTGGCCTTACCCCTACTTTCTAATAGCCATCCACCACCTTTAAACCTTGGCAATTGTTCACAACACTAAGCAGAGTTACCTGATAGGTCACGTATACAGTAAGGTCAGAATCCAGTATTCCATGCTGATTAAATTGCCCTTAAAACAGTTCATATAACAGTGACATGCCACAACTCCAATCTTAGCAAGAAATCTCTGGTGACTTTGGCAATGATCTCTTGCATCAAACCGTGTTAACACACACCATTGATTTCTTACAGAGTTAACAAGCAATAAGATGAGCTAACCTGGCACTATTATGAAGAACTAACTTTGTCATCAGTGCATGCAGCCACTGTATTGTGTTCTTTTTCCCCCCATAGGCATAATAAGAAATTCACTGATGACATTTCCCAGACTCTTTTTTTTTAACATTACACTGTAAGCAAAATATAACTCAGCAGCAGGATATATGATTTCTAAAGAACCAAAACAAACTTAGACAGAAAGAATTGTCCACTAAATTAAGAAGCACAGCTCACCTTTCATTCTGACAAAACATACCATGGTCCAGAATGCATCATGCACACAGGACTTCAGGAATGTAGAGGAATTGGCAACAACTCCTTCCATTTCTCCAGAAACAGGAGGGGATAGTAATGGAAAGTCTGAAGATCATTTTCCTCTTAGACACACCCAGGATCTAGTTCATACCAGGGGTCAAAAAGGCAGGAATGCCAACTTGTAGACTTGCTGTCATCATCATTTCTGAATAATACATATTACACATTGTGGACTGAATCCAGTTAGTTTTAACCAAAAATAAACAGATTTACATACATGTACAGTGATAAGAATACTTTAAAAGGTGAAGAAAGTTTCTTTAAAGTGGAGAAGAAATGTAGATCAGATGGGCCCAAAGACAGGGAGACTGCCAATATTTACAGTGCTACTTCTCATTGCTAGCAAGTCCTTATTTATCTATCGACCAATATAAAATTACTCATATAGCTCTCTTATAACATTCTGCTCGGATGCCATTAAAACACCTGGCACTAATGTTCCTATGGTATTCTGTTTAACTGTGTACCCTGCATGATGATGGTGGTGGTGAAGGAGGAGGTTCTTATATGCTGCTTTTCTCTACCTGAAGGAACCTCAAAGCGGCTTACAGTTGCCTTCCCTTTCCTCTCCCCATAACATACAGCCTGTGAGGTAGGTGAAGCTGAGGGTGCCCTGATATCACTGCTCAGTCAGAACACTTTTATCAGTGCTGTGGCGAGCCCAAGGTCACCCATCTGGCTGCATGTGGAGAAGCTTTCTCCCGATCATTCAGCCACGTGTGCGCTTCGTTTATAAGCCTACCACTAGCTCAAAATGTATTTGGGGGCTTCAGTTACCTATTAAGCCGTCTAACAATTGGGGCAAGCAAAAACAACTCGTTTCTGTTTTCTGGCGGTGGGAAATGAGCTGGGAAAGAGGATGATCTGGCTGCCTTCTGCCCATCATCCAGGGGTCTGAACAGCTTGTTTTAAAGCCCACCATCAGCACAAAATGTCTTCTTGGGCTCCAGGGACAATGTGCAGTGTCTCAGAAATACACACAGACAGAAATAAAGGATTATTAAAAATTGAATCCCAAAAAGGGGGGGAGGATGCTGTATCGTTCTGGTGTTTCTCCATAGCAACATGGCAGTGCTGTTCTTATTAAAAAATGCATCTGTATTGTGGCATTACTGCAGAGCAATGTGGAAGTGCCTTTAAGATAAAATAATAATAATTTCGGGGCTGGGGGAGGGGATAAAGTTTCAGTCCATGAGAGAACTGCTGTGTGTGATTGGTGGCTTTCTGTGATTGACAAGCCAAGGAGCAGAGGGAAATATTTGTGTTGTTTTCCCTTGCACCCTCGTCAGGAGGCAAAAAGCTTTGATGGGGCAGAGGGAAAATGCAAGAGGTATTTCCCGGTGAGGAGGGCTGCAAACTTGAGATATCCATCCCACATTTGCCAGCAGGAAGCTGCTTACATTTCCTCCCTCTGTACGGAAATTATCTATGGCAGAGGTCCCCAACCCCCGGCAGGGGGACCAGGACCAGTCCTTGGATCAGTCGTACCGGGCCGCGGCTCCTCCCCGGCTGCTGCCTCGGGGGCTGCCTTGCCACTCTGCTGCCGGCTCACCTTGGGTGCTCTCCAGCGGCTGCCATGGCTGGAGCTCCCCCTCGGCTTGGCACTGTGCAGCTCCAGCTGGCAGCGCTCTCCAGCGGACGGCAGGAAGTCAGGGGCACCAGTGGGAAAGAAAGTGGAGTATGGGCTCAGGCAGCGTTGGTGACTTCCCTCGGCAAAAGACTACCCCTCCCCCCCAGCCTCAGTAAAATTGTCAAGCGTTGACCGGTCCCCGGTGATGAAAAGGTTGGGGACCACTGATCTATGGGTTTGCAGGTATTAGTTTTTCTACCGGTGAAAGTGAAACAATCAGGGATAATACAACATGAAGACAAAACCTATACAGGATGGCAGCAGTCTTGAGGAGAATCAGATAAGAACAAAAAAGCTGGTAGGAGTCAATTCCATGGATTTATATCCCATTAAATCCTATACTGAATGGTAGAGAACAGGAAGGCCTGGAGGATCATTGTCCATGGGATTGCGATGGGTTGGACACGACTTCGCACCTAAGAACAACAAATCCTATACTGGGGAAAAAATAGTAGAGCCACGCAAGATCTGACTATGACCATATCTAGAGAGCAGAAGAAATCTTCCCTTCATTTAAACTGCCTTGTGACCAGCAGAGCAATCCTACAAATATGTTCCTGTGATGAACACCCACTGAATAAAACCGGGTAGAATTCTGAGTTAGACCTGCTTAACATTGCTAAAAGAGCATCCAATGTAAGTTTACTTGCAAGTAAGTCCCATTTTATTCAGTGTTCTTAGGCCTGCAGCCTAGGTCACAACCTTAGGAGTGTTCTTTCTTTGTTTCTTTTTTGCACAGCAGATGTACTTATGTCAACATTAGCCTTCCATGTGGTAAGCACCTTTCTAAGGCAGCACAATATAGTCAAGAGAACTTTTCAGCTGATCTGGAAACCTTCTGACCTCTGTTTGTGCACATGTGTATGTGTAAGGCTCCTGTCTTACACTGTTCTTCTCCACCCCAAAATTAAAGGAGTCAATTAAAACAGCTAATTTAAAAAGACTTTCTCTCATATGAATGCAGAAAAGCACCAAACTGCACCTCTGCAACAGGATCCCCACCACCCCTTTCTTCTAGCTGAATGGACAGTATTATGTGTCTAGATCAGATCATCACTACAGTACTACGCTATATCCTCCACCCCCATATTAAAGCACTTTTGTTTCTTTAAAGATTTAGTTCAAAATTATTTCCTTCATATTTCCTCCAATTTCTTTCAAAACTATTTTACAACATACATCTTCATATGCATCTTACTGATGGTTAAAATTCTATATGGTAGGGAATAAAAGAGCTCCACAGAGTATGTCACTCCATAGAGCACACACACTACTCGTAATATTAAAACCTAGATTCCGTTTATTTTACAGAAATGCCCTTAACTTGCTGCCTCTCATGGTTTTGACTGAGATTTGTGATCAGTTATGTATTCAAAACAGATTCCCTCTGCCTCTCCCTCCACCCATAAAAAGGGGAAGTAAAAACTTTTTAAAAATGTTCATATACAAACTTCTCCAAACACACAGAACAGAGTCCTGGAAATGCTATTTTAAAAAAAAAAGCAAACGTCAGTATAAATTGTGAACTGTTCTTGAACTGTTATATATTTTTTCCTTCATCAGTTTATGGCACTATAAAGTATGCACACACATGATGTTTAGATTTTTAAAAATGTTAATATACAAGAAACTGGAAAGACTCTTTAGTCCTGCAGAATAAAACACAGAATAATTTGCATTTTAATTCTGGATGAAATTTAAGATTTCTAAAGCAATGCTACATTTAATTTTTAAAAAAACAACCTCTCCTGTTCCTGTCAGTTGGTTACATATTTCCTCTTAAACTTTGTTTATTAAATTGTAAGTTCTTACAGTTTTTTTCATTAGGGTCAACATAGATGAGATACTGGCAGATTAATTATATTGTTATATGTTATATTGTTATTACTGTTACCTGTTACCATATGTTAATTGTATCGCCTCCTGTTTTCTGTAAACTGCCCTGAGCCCTCGGGGAGGGCGGTATATAAATATAATAATAAATAAAAATAAATAAATAAATAATACATCTATCTGTGCATTTTTATTACAAAACAGCACATACGGAAGACATGAAATTTCTGCTTTCTCTCTGTGTCATCCTAATGCTCCTGAGTTCTAATGCTCCTGAGAAGCTATTTGCACTCTTGGGAAAAACTCTACCCCCGTCCAAAGTGAACATAGGTGTTTTCTCAAGTAGCCAAGCCAAATACCAAAGATCTGGGCTGAGCATTGATCCCTTCCTCTTCTGCAGGTCCTTTAAAGCCTAGCCGTGGAAGGAGAACCCATAAATCCAGTATAACTTTTTAGCTTATCACCTGCTAGGAGGGCACATTGGGTAGGTCTGGTGGGTACAGTAACTTTCTTTAAATTGCTTCTGTTATTGTGTACTTCATTTTGAAAGCTGCTTTTGAGTCCACGAGTGAGAGAAAAGTGGAATTAAAACATTTAACTGAACAGTAGTTCTGATATGCCATGTATAGTTTGGAAAATAGGATTAAAAAAAAAATCCAAAGTGGGCCTCCCCATATTTGCATATATTGCGATAAAAACTCCATGGGAGATATATTCATGGATCATCTAGCATCCTGTCCTGATCCTCAAAATATCCATATTTACTTTAAGTAATCAGCTGGTCAAAAGGTAGACAATTTACTACTTGGTTCTGCCTATTATGCTTTAAATTTACACATCTGTTTATTGTTTTGAACAAGTAGTAGACCATGGGAAAGGAGGGAAAGTCAAGGGTAAAGGTAAAGGTAAAGGTATCCCCTGTGCAAGCACCGAGTCATGTCTGACCCTTGGGGTGACGCTCTCTAGCGTTTTCATGGCAGACTCAATACGGGGTGGTTTGCCAGTGCCTTCCCCAGTCATTACCGTTTTACCCCCCAGCAGCAAGCTGGGTACTCATTTTACCGACCTCGGAAGGATGGAAGGCTGAGTCGGCTGCTGGGATCAAACTCCCAGCCTTATGGGCAAAGCTTTCAGACGGCTGCCTTACCACTCTGCGCCACAAGAAGTCAAGGGTAGAGCTGTATATATGCCAAAAGGATATAAAGAGTTCTGGGAAAGTACAGCAGGTTTTTAAAGAAGTTTTTGTTTGCTTGTTTTTACTTTTCAACCCTTATGGCAATGCTCACTGAAATCTTGAGAGACAAAAAGGGGGTAAAAATAGATTTCCAGAGGTACAGACTTCAGCCATTAATTCTTCAGTCATGCCCATCAATGGAAAACAGAACAAAACAACAGAAAATATGTTTAATTTGCAGAAAGTATATAGCACACATGATTCTGTTTGTATGTGTTTTGGATTGGCTAGGCGCATACTTTTAACTGGGGGGAAGGAGGTAGATTATAGTCAGCACGAGGAAAGCAAGGAAATGACTGTGCTGAAGAAGCAAACTCATAAATGACATAGCAAATTTCAACCAACACCTCTTCCCTAATTATCACAGAGTGGGCATTCCCTTTACCTTTCATGTGTGAAATCTTATGCGAATGATCCCTTTTCGGTGGTCCTTTTCTTTTGACTTCTAGAATACCCTCAGATACTGCCCATATATTGCTTTGCTTCTTTGAATTTTAACTGCACTCTACAACTCAACAATGTTAATGCCATGCACTAAAAAGAACGTGACTCTGGATACTGGCGACTCAAGTTTAAATTCCCACTCCACAGCTGTTGACAAATCACTTTCTAGCACTAAATAACAGGCACTGTTAAGTCCTGAATAAATGAACCATATAAAGAGAATAATCAAAGTGCCACGCAAGCCATGTCAGATTTTGTATTTCTCAGCTGTGTTCCACATTAAACAGCAAGATCATGGTTGTGATTTCAGAACGCCCTTATGAGGAGAGATGGACACAACTAAGAATTTGACACAATTCAGCAGTATTGTCTAACAATAAGCATGATTATGGGAAGGCATTGCTTAAATGAAAGTGTGTGGTTACTGGCATTCAAAAACTTGCTTCCTGTGGCCAACCAGATGGTGAGGTGGTGAGAACAGAACACAGACTTGATGGGAAGTAGGAGACTTTAATTTCAGCTTCTCGTATGCAGGGCCTACGCAGAGTGTGGGGGAACAGGGTATACTTTATTGGAACCTACAGAGATTTAGCCTAGGATGCAAAGTTGATTTTCATTATTCGGGAGAATTTATGGTTTAAGCCCAGGAATAGGAGATCATGTTGCAAGTTCGTACCATGTGCAGGGGAAAAAAAGTTTGAGCCCTGCTTGTATACACTGCCTACACAGGCTGCAAAGGAACAGAGTTAATAGGAAAATATGGTATATTCCTACAGTCACATATTCCTACAGTTTCTCATCCTTTGTAGCATTTGATTTAAAATCTATCAGGAACATCTTCCAAAAACCTCTTTGTTTAATCACATTACTTCCTAGTCACCCTGGCATGACAGTTAGGGAACCAAGATCACTCTGAGGTGGTTTGCTTCCAAAAGATGTGTTCAAGAAATCAAACCTCAGTTGACAAAGCAGACAGTATAGTAACCTATTTTCTATTGCTGATCAACTATATATGTCACTCGGATAGGAGACCCCATTAAATACAATAGACCCTATTTTGGATATTTGCATTGTAAAAAAAACCCTTATATTGTAAATTATATGATATGAGAAACCATGGAGAAGAAACAATCAGGATAGGATTTTGCTGGAAAAGACTTAAAGCCACAGTTTTAAACAAAGGTAAATAAACCAGGGTACTTGAAATCAGATTTATGGCATTTCTAACCTGCAGTGGGACTAGGAATGTAGACCAAGCCACAACCAAGGACTGTGGCTTAAGAATCTACCCTTACAAATGTTTCCAGGTCATGGTTTCCCATAAGGAACCCTAGGGACAGAAATGCCTGTAAAATGTCAAGAATTTTCTCAGCAGGGCTCCATTACCATTAAAACCAGATCAGGTTCTTAACAATGGTGAACAAAGCATTTCTTGGCCTCCTGCTTTTTACAGATTATCATTTACCAAGCCATGGTGGGTGATCAGATGCACATGTGCCAAGGCTGAATACAAACACAAGTAAATTATGATTTACAAGCAACATGACCTGCAACCACACCACCTTCACTAATGGGAACAGACTCACTCTTATCCCTCAGGTTGCTACTAGGGATCTGCACCATGAAAAAAAGTCATTTTTAAGATGTGGATACCAGGGAGCCAAAAATATTGGTATTCCCAGTTATTTAGGTCCCAAATGCTGGTTTGTTATTCATATCTGGTCACCCCCCCCCCCCTACATATTATATTATTCTGCTCCATTATTCCCTATGGGAGATCTATTTTTTTGGGGGGGGGGGAGAGCCAAAAAATTTGTGGCAAAACTGATGGTGCCTGTCTATTAAATAAATATCATGTTTCAAATTAGCCCCAGAACAAGGTTCCCCCAGTTATCTTCCATGGTTTCCTACGAGATTGGTGGAAATTCCATGCCTTCTCCAATGCATAAAATAGCCAGATAGAACAACAAACAAAGAAACCACTGGCCAAAAGCCTCCCAACGTAACCTGAACCAACAAGCCTGACAAAACCAATGTACAACTGGGGATCCCTAGCAGAACCACAGGTAACATGTGGCAAGCATAACACAACCAACTTCAAAGTAGAAAATCCAAGCCAGACCTATTTAGCAAGGAGGGACATACTAAAACAAGTGACATGACTGCCTATTGGGAGCAATAGGAAATGTGAAAATACAATATACGGGTTTATTTTAAAGCAGAATATAAAAAGCAAGAAATCAACTAATCTATTGAGACATTGAAGAATTTAGCTGCTTTTAAGTTAGCTGCTATCATCCATTCTAGTAGGATGAACTTGGCCTAGAAGTGTTATCCACAACCCACATATATCAATGGCAATACTCTCACAACAATGGTTCAGGATTTTCCCTTCTAAATCAGTTTACACTAATCAAGCCACTGAAAGGATTTTTCTCTACTAGATCCATCCTGTGATCTTAAAAGCTCTTTACTTGATCTGGGAGAGGTATTAAGATTGTGATCTCAGACTGTCCTTCACAAGGGAGAACTAGAAATTAAGATGGCAAAATAATTTTACATTCAGAAAAGAATAATGAAATCAAAATACTAATCTAATATACAAAACTGAATACAGTCACTTAGATTGGTTGTATTGGGGACCGAGGTCTCTGTAATTCTTTCTGGGAAGCCACTGAAACTCAGTTCCACAGGGTATAGAAAGCTCAAAGTGCCATCAACATTGCCCAGTAGCTCTTCTAAGGAGGAAGTAGCAATAAAGCTGCAGGAATGACTGAGATTTCCTGCTTGGTCAACTGTACAAAGGCCAACAGTAGTAATGACACCATTTAATGTAATAAATCAAGCTAAGATAGCAATTTGACAAAAATGATGTGTTCAGGGACTACCTCCCACTACAGATATACAGAATGCTCTCTCAGTATCAGTTAGCATAATACTTTGTATTCTGGACAGTTGGAGAGCTGCTTTATCTTTGGAATAGGATGGCCTAAAACTCCAAGCACATAAATAGTAAAATATACTGAGGCTTAGCATTTCCACCCCTGATTAAACACCACAACAAAATGTCTCTAGTACATTGCCTATGACAGGGATACATGACCGTGCCATCCCATGCCATAAACAAAAAGTTCTCCAGAACCTCAGAACTGCTGGGAAGTATACAGAGCTTGGGATGGGAATAAACCACATTTTTGTGGCTTGTTTCCATTTGTGGCTGAACCACAAACCAACCTGAATTGGGAGGTTGGTTAACAAACTGAACCAGTCTATAGCTATTTATGACCCCTGCTTTCTGCTCCCTGCCACTTTAAACCCTTGATTTCCACTTTTCACAAAAAAACAACACTGTCTTCAAATTTACGGAAGTTCATGGTGGCTCTTCAGTTTGAAAACTTAAGTTCCTGAACCACAAACTAGGCAAAAGTCCAGATGAACTTACACTTGTGAGCCAGTTTGTGCCCATCCCTATTCAGAGCAAAAGAACCCTACAACGCAATAAATAAATAATATATGAAGAGGCTACTTTGCTTAAGGTCTTTGATAAGAGGAGCATAATAATAAAAGAAAAGGGACGAAAGGGTTCCTTATTCCAAATTCCTTTGCCAATTTTATTTTCCCATTCACGTATGCATAATAACCCACAATATCTGTCGTGGCCTAAACAATTCTGTTTTATGCCATCCCAAGTCAATGGCAACAAATTACCAAAGGTATAACATTTCATCTGTTTACACCTGTCCTCAAGAGCTACAGTTAATAGGAAAGCACTGGGGATTTATCATTTCAATGAAAGTATATACCTCTGGAAACTAGCTTACTAACTTACACTTCAGATATCGTCTCCTCAAAATGCAGATAATATCTCTTTAAAAAAGCCTTGGTTAATAATCAGGGTGAAGTGAGGAGGAGAAGGAAGAGTGAAATGAACCTGCATTAGCCTGTTTATTGTCTAAAGCATCAGCAGTTGATGGCTCTTCGTATTTTCTGCCGTGCTTAACAGCAGTTGTCAAAAATGCTGCACAAATCATGCCTTTCCAGCAATTTTTCAATATATCCTATTAGATGCCAGCTTGACAGAGTCATATTTCTGAGTACCAATGCATTGACATGACAGGCAAACATTTTAATATAACTAACGGCCCAATCCTAATGCTTACTGCAGCTGGAAACAACATTGTGGGATGCAGGCATAAGGCTCCTGTGGCAGCACAACACAACAAATCCATTGTTAGTGACATCACCAACCCAACAGGATTGCAACTAGCTACAACACTGAAAAAGGATTAGACAAACTTAAAGAGAAGAGGTCTATTAATGGTTGTCTGCAATGGCAGTTGACAGGAACCTCTGCTTGGAGGCACTGTAGGGACAAACAGCAAGAACTGGCAATCACTACCTTGTCCTACTTGTCAGCCTCCAGAAGTACCTGGCTATTGTTGGGAAAACAATGCTGGAGTAAACAAAATGTAGTCTGATCCAGCAAGACTTTTATTATTCTTGTCTGCCTTTATTCTGGTGTTGAAGGAGGTAGATAGATAAAAAATATTTCAGATCATGATTTGGAATCATCATATGCATGTGTATTATATTCCAAGTCAAGACTAAGATAATGGGGGGATGACAATGGAAGGAGAGAGAAGAAGAGTGAAACAGAAGTGCTAAAAGCATCGCACAGTCGAAGGGCTGTCTTGGTTCACCTCCAAGAACGAACAATTATCCTACACACAAACAACCTCCCTTACCTCCTGGGATAAGAAGGGTATGACCTGGGCACATATAGCATTCAGCCTCTTGACAATTTCTGCCTGTGGATGAGAAATGGAACATAAGTTAGTGCAATGATGCAAAGATACCAGTGTGATCTTACAGAAGACAGATAACACATTTAAATATTAGTTTCCAGGGAGAACCAAGCTTGCCCCTTTGATTCTGGGTTGTAGCCGCTATAGCAATATTCATTCTCATGTTCACATGTACACTAAATTCTGCTTACTACACAGAGACAGCAACATGGGGTTGGATCAACATTCATAGCTCCCAGATTAAGACAGGGTTTGTAACACACTGGTTAAACGGCAATTCCAGCCTTTCTCTGCTCATCACCCACAAGAAATTATACTAGTAAAGGGGACCAGCTATGGTGACTTCTGCTGCCCCACATATAATCCTATAGTACAAGAATGAGCTCTGTCATGCCAGCACTGTGATTATTCCCTACGCCGCTGCTTCAATTTCAGAGTAGTACAATTTTCTAACTCCAGCACCATGTTCCTTTGCCATACTAATGTATGCATAGTACAGGGTGATTTATGTGATGAATATGGATAACCCTGACTAAAAATACTATCTTGGTCATAGGTGACCTTAGAATTTCTTGGAATGTGGCATCTTCCCACTACAGGCCTTCTCCCCAAAAGAAATAAAATGTCAGACATGGACCGTTTACGCACTGGAGGTTCCATGCCAGGCTGCAGGCTAGCGTTTCAGTTGTGCCAGGTTGCCCCACCTCTTCCTGCACCCACATGAGGGAGCATTTGGTCAGGTGCACCTCATCCACCCCTGATTTGTGCTCCTGCACGGGAGCTGGGGCAGTGAAATTCTCAGTGCATAAACGGTCATAATGGTGACAGACCCAGTTGAACAATTAGGTGGTGAACAATGGTAAACAATAATCACTCACCACTTACAGAGTTCCTTGGAATAGTGAGTGCTCAAGCTTCAGTGCAATACAGAGAATTTAATTTCCCCCAGTCAATTAAGTTCTCTTGAAAGGTTTCAGGACCCTTTCACGGGAAAAGAACAAACCATGGCATTTTTAAAAACTCATGTTGGGACACATTTCTCCTTTCCAGAACAAGATCATTTTCAAACAAACGGGGCAGAGAAGCTGCTAACTACATGTAAGATCAAATATTGAAATAGCAGACTTTTTGAAATCTAATAAAAATGAGATTTTAATACTATATATATATTTTTAATAGCAATTGACTGGCTACTGTTAAATCTGAAATGGATAGTTTTTAATGCAACATTAAAAAGAAGTATGACCTCTCAAAGACAATATTTTAATGTTTGAACTGCCCGCAATTTAAGGATCACAACTCAAAATTAAAAAATCAACACATGGTATCATATATTTTCCTCGTCTCCTTTCCTTATTAAATTCCTCAAGATGGGGCTGATTTCTTGGCTAAATCCTGAGTTACATGAGCTTAACTGCCTTCAAGTATGCATTGGCTGTGTAATTAAGCAAGTTACTTATAGAAGCATGAAGACATGGGGGCAAAGGGATACTGAGAATCTCAGAAGCTTACTACCCAAGACTATTGTTGATCTCTGAGGTACTACTGGACTCCAATATAGCTCTTCTACTGCAGACCAATACAGCTATCCTCTGAACATAGGCTCCAAAGAATTGACACCCAGATTGCATGTCCAACTTTCCTGGTGGCTGTGTCTGGGAAGGAACAGTCTGTGACATGGAATATTAGTGGTCCATTCCAGGGACTTGACCAGCAATTTATTCCTTTGTTATACAAAGGTCTGTAATGAGAGAAGCCTTTGGTTTGAGATCCCAATAGCAGAGATCCCATATGACCCTTGGAAACAATACATATGAGAAGATCATATGTATCCCCCCCCCCCCAAAAAAAATCACCTTACGATGAGGGCTATTTGCATAAGCTATATCTAACTTTCTGGTTTATCAAGATCACTCTTTCCATGAGGGCTTTAAAATAATGGCTGGAATTAAGATGCCTTTTTCAGTCTTTTTGTATTGGAATACCCAGTGTAAAGCGAGGTAGACATACCCATCTATGATAAGAGCAAAATGACCAGGGCAGCCTGAAGGCAGCACCATTAATGGGGCTAAAAGCATACAGCAATTCAGTTACTGAAATGAACATTATAGAGTAGCTAATCATGGATGGATGCAGGCAGTTTTCTGTTGATAATCTACAAATCTAACCTTGGCTCAGTGTGCCGTTAACTACTCTGCCGAACTAATGTCAGTGCTGAAATTCCAGACATGAAGTGAGCTCCGTATTAGGGCTGCTTTGAGGGAAGCACTCTCAGACACTGATGTACCTGCTACTACTGACTCCTTGTCCCAAGCCAGCCTTTCACAGGATTAAATGTTTGCACACCATTATATAAACACACACAACTATGTTTGTATGGCAATAGTCACACACAGCCAGCTGGACATAGCCAGAGCCAAAATGGACAGGAATTTCAAGCAGCTAACATCATTCAGGGGGTCATGTGAATCAGCAGCCCTTCATGAACTGTAAAGAAGTTTAGCCTGGAACAAGGACTTATTTCCTTTAACTACAGGAGTAATAAAACTAGATTCATAAACTTGGTTCACACATCAGTAAGGCCAGCTTTATTGGGTTGTGTTCATGTCCCTACATTTCCTCCCTCAAACCATTCTTAATCTAACCTACCCAGGGATGAAGAGTTTGGCAGCGCCTTAAAAACTAACAAAATTGTGGGGTTTTGAGACACAACTCACTTTTTCAGATCTCTTTTTTACTGCTACAGACAGACTAACATGGCTACACATCTTGATGTACTCAGGAATGGTCACCCTTTAGACACAAACAAGAGGCAATCTTTACTGGTTTTCAATCATGCCATAACAAATGTCATTGTTTATTTAATTTTATTTATTTAATTTGTATCCTTCCCTTCACAAAGTCTCTGGGTCGCTAACAAGGTAAGTGTTTAAATAAACCCATCAAATAAAAGTAAAGTAAAAATATAAAAGAGGATAAAATACCCATACAGCTCCTCCATAAAGCCAACTGTTAAGCCCACTTCATTGATCCCGGCATCAGTGAATTGGGCAACCCATAAATAGAGGGGGTAATATACATACATCAATACATAGGAAAAAATGCAGACATAATGCAGAACCTAGGCGTGATTCTGGATAGTTCCCTCACAATGGAAGCCCAGATCACAAAGGTAGCGCGGCTGGCATTTTACCATCTCCGCCAAGCCAAACTACTAGCGCCCTACCTGGCCCTGGAACACCTAGCCACAGTGATCCATGCGACGGTCACCTCTAGACTGGACTTCTGTAACTCGCTCTACGCAGGCCTGCCCTTAGCCTTGACCCGGAAACTACAGCTGGTCCAAAACGCAGCGGCCAGGATCCTCACAGCAACACCGTGGAGGTCCCACATCCGGCCCATTCTCCACCAACTGCAGTGGTTGCCAGTTGAATTCCAGATCAGACTAAAGGTTCTGGTGATTACCTTCAAGGCCATTCGCGGTCAGGGCCCAGTGTACCTGAGGGACTGCCTCCCTGCCTATGCCCCTAAAAGAGCTCTGCGCTCCACCGCCACCAACCAGCTAATGGTCCCTGGCCCTAAAGAAGTCCGCCTGGTCTCGACCAGGGCCAGAGCATTCTCTGTCCTGGCCCCCACCTGGTGGAACGAGCTCCCGGAGGAGATCAGGGCCCTGACGGAGCTTAAACAGTTCCGCAGGGCCTGCAAAAAGGAGCTCCTCCGCCAGGCATTTGGATGAGACCAGGCACAACCAACAGCGAATGAAGGGCCCCCGCTCCCCCCCCCGCTCCTCCCCCTTCCTCCCAGAACTCCACCAGACCGCTCTGGACCTGTTGTGGTATTGTACCACTCCATCGTTATATTATTTTATTATATTGTTATACTGTTACATTCTGTTATATGGTTACAACCACTGTTATTAATTACTGTATGTTTTAACGAGGACTGTTTCATGTATCGTTGACTAGTTTTAATGTAAACCGCCCTGAGCCTTTGGGGAGGGCGGTATATAAATCTAAATAAATAAATAAATAAAAATAAGTATGTGTGGATGGGAATGCCCGATAATAACTGCTATATGCAGTGGGTGTGCACTGGTCTCAGCCACTTCTCCTGCCTGGCTTGCCCAGAGACAGCTCCTGCTCCTTCTTGTTGTTGCCATTGTTAGGTGAAAAGTCGTGTCTGACCCATCGCGACCCCATGGACAATGATCCTCCAGTCCTTCCTGTCCTCTACCATTCCTCGGAGTCCATTTAAGTTTGCACCTACTGCTTCACTGACTCCATCCAGCCACCTCATTCTCTGTCGTCCCCTTCTTCTTTTGCCCTCGATCTCTCCCAGCATTAGGCTCTTCTCCAGGGAGTCCTTCCTTCTCATGAGGTGGCCAAAGTATTTGAGTTTCATCTTCAGGATCTGGCCTTCTAAAGAGCAGTCAGGACTGATCTCCTCTAGGACTGATCGGTTTGTTCGCCTTGCAGTCCAAGGGACTCACAAGAGTCTTCTCCAGCACCAGAGTTCAAAAGCCTCAATTCTTTGACGCTCGGCCTTCCTTATGGTCCAGCTTTCGCAGCCATATATTGCAACTGGGAAGACCATAGCCTTGACTAAACGCACTTTTATTGGCAGGGTGATGTCTCTGCTTTTTAGGATGCTGTCTAGATTTGCCATAGCTTTCCTCCCCAGGAGCAAGCATCTTTTAATTTCTTTGCTGCAGTCCCCATCTTCAGTGATCTTGGAGTCCAGGAAAATAAAATCTGTCACTATCTCCATTTCTTCCCCATCTATTTGCCAGGAATTGAGAGGGCCGGATGCCATGATCTTTGTTTTCTTGATGTTGAGTTTCAAGCCAACTTTTGCACTCTCCTCCTTCACCCGCATCAACAGGCTCTTTAGTTCCTCTTCACTGCTCCTTCTACAGCACCCAAATGCCTTCAGCCCTGGGGGTCATCCACCCCATGGCATCAACATTTCTGAACACATTTCATCTCCATTTCCATCTTACTCCTTTAGTTTACACATCATATTCTGTGGTACACTTTTCTGAAAGTATCAACATTTGTTTTTGCTGGGTGCTAGATGTGGCAGCTAAACAACACTAAAGATCAACAGATCTGAGAACAAATATTTAAGCTAGAATAAAAGACACAGGATAACTGAAAGAGAAAACAAGTGTTTTCTGTTCACAAAACCATCATTTAATTCACATGGGGGCATGGCATTCATTTTCCCTTCTCTTGTACAAATCCTCCATAAGTATTTTATTTCAATACATGGGGGAAGACAGAGCACCCTGAAAGGGACATTTTAAAGTTGCATTCTACTTTACATCAGGTTGTCTTTACATTCAGTGACAAACTGTTTTTTCATGTAGAGTCATTGCCTGAATGACAGAGACACTCATACTTGCATAACTTAGATTTCCTCCTTTCATCAGCACCCTTTCAACCTTCTCACTATGCAATCTTCTAAAAAGCAATGCCTTCAAAACCCATCTAACCTACAAAAAATACAGAACTACCAAAATAACAGTATTTTCAACAAGATCCTCAATAGTGAAACACTCCAATTGCACAAACATATTTCCAAAAGCCGAAAAATGATGGACCAAAGATTTTCATATTAAACCTGAGCTCTTCCAGCTGTGATGCACCACAAAGGGAATTTGCTGTAGACTAGAGACCACAATGTAAACTTATATCTATATTGGCAACATTGTGTGTGTGTGTGGGGGGGGGGTGTCTGCAAAGATGTTAATCTAATTACAAAGGCTACACTTCCTCATGCATGTACATGTGAAGTTACATATACATGGTCAAGCATGCTCAGCATGTTTCTAACTTTGATTCTTGTGACTATGCTGGAAAAAAGGTCAACTCGTCCCACAAAGCAGGCAAGCCAGATAAGATACCATATTAGGCCAGATGAGAGAGGGATCTGATTGCAAGGCCAACTCCTCTTTCAATAAACAACCACTAACTTTAAAATAGTGTAAATCAATATCTCATCTCATCCAAGACCTAAAATAATCTCTGAATACCCAAATGCAGGTTTTTGAAATATCTTGGACAATAACCGATTTTATGTACTCCCACCTTAACCTGAAGACCAGCTGTCATGGTGGATTAATGTTTTGCCAAGATGCCAGAATAATGTGAATGAAAACCGTTTAAAGTAAAACAGTGCAGTATAATTTTTTGTTAACAAGGATACTTAAAGTGAAACCAACAGTATATTTGCATGGCAATGGCAGGTTGTTTACTTTATTTTGCAAACTTCCATGCAGCTGAAGGTGCATGCAGTTTCCACAGACCTGCTCTCACATGGTTTGCAGTGGCAGACCATTATAATCCTACTAGGGGCCAAGACTATTGCATTAAGGAATACAACGGGCACTAGATTGGGGGGGGGGGGGAGTGGAAGAACTCTGTGGATGGCCTTCCCTTCCCCCCAGGATCTGGAAAGACTGTAGGCAGCTGTTAGGGAACTCACTGGTAGTGGCAACTCTCACGTAGCAGGGACCTGCAGTCTCCAAGCCTCCGAGGGAAGTCGAAGGAGGAGGGGGTGGGGGACGGAAGGCAATTGGCTGGCTGCTGGACAGACAGGCAAGCTGGTAGGAGGCACTCAGGGGTAGGACAGCCACCCTCAGTGGCACTTAAGCCATGAGACACGCTCCTCCTCTAAACCCTTACCAGAAATATATTATGAGGAACAGATGGTAGAGAAAGCACATCTCTGACTTCTGCTTCTCCTCCTCCCCTTCTTGTTGACATTCATGGGTATATCAGACACCAGTTTCCTGAAGGTCAGACTAGTAAACTCAGCAGTTATTTTGATAATATCCACACAAAGTCCCTAATCTCTTCACATTTATCCACTTTCCAAACTGGTGCCCAAGAAGTCTATCAAAAACAATTTCTTAACAGTGTCCTGTAAGACGACTAGTAGAACTGGCTACTAGATTAACCTCGTTCCCTCTCCCCCCCCCACACACACACACATCCCCACAAAACGTCTGAGCCACCATTTTATGTTGCTTTTCAAGCCACAGTGGGTAGTGTGTCTCTTACATCTGTTTTAACTTTTGGCTGAACCTGTTTTTCCTATGCTATTAATCTTTCTCATGTTGACAACAGCAGATGATGTTTCTTTGTCCAGTTCTTGGTGTCAGTTTGATTTTAGTACCCTGTTAATCTCTTTTTTCACACTCACTGAAATGTCATTCAGCTGCTAATGAGGCTACTATTCTTCATCACCTTGTTTTTTCCTGGTTTAATACTGACTGAAACTTGGCTCTTCTATAATACAGCAATTAAGGGTCAACAATGAAATGGATTTAAGAGCACCCTTCGAAGTAGTTGGTCGTGTAGAGTTTGTGGAATTCACTGTCACTAGTTACAATGGCTTTAAAAGGGAAATGCATATTATTGCATATCTGTAAACCACTCTTGCGGAGTGGTAGAAATAAACTCCTAAGGGGTAGGTGGAAAGAGAAAGGGGCGGAGCCTGTCCATGATAAAAACTCCAAGCAGCCAATCGGGAGTCGTGAAGCAAGTGTCACTCTGCTCCGAGTGTCACTCCATCCCCAACTGACCCCCCCAAACATGGCCCGCCTTCCCCCATGGTGGCCATTTCAGCGCTGGCCGCCGAGAGAGAAGGTGGCCCAGCAGCCCAGGCTGCAAACAGGCCGCAGGAGCCTGTCCGGCCGCCAGCAGCCTTCTGTCAGCCCCAGGGACAGCTGTCCCTGGGCCTGCCAGAAGCCTGGGGGACCCTGCAGAGCCGGCCGATGGTGTGGCCTTCTGCTGGGCCCTGGAACAGCCTCGCCATGTCATTGATGCGCTGGGGCGGTCTCTGGGCCCACCAGAAGCCCGCAGCAGCCTGCACGGCTGCCGACATCCCGGCCTTCTGCCTGGCCCAGGGAGAGCCATCCCAGAAGGCCCCTGCTACCACAGAAGGCCCCAGGTAAACTGCCGCGGGGGGGGGGCTCCTCTGTCCCTTCCCCTTGCCCCTTCTACCCTTTCAAGGCCCATTTTTAGAAATGGGCTTTGAAACTAGTTCATCTATAAATCATGAGAACTAAATGGAATTCCTAGACATGTTCCATGACTTTTTATTGTTGTAAATGCCCGTTGCTGGGCATACAAACAATGGACAAAGGCTGGCCACTATGTGACAAGATGGCAGACTATATGAGCCCGTCTTGCCCATCATTTTTTCATCTCATTCTTTTAGACTTGCACCACTTGCCCATGACTTTCCATCCACTTTGTTTGATAAACTGAGAGCAGAGAACGTCCCCCCTCCCAATGTAACTGCAGTTTTCTTACTGTCCTTACTTTTCTGGTGCCTTGTCCTGTTAACTTTAGTCTTTTTTGTAACTTATGCCAATGACTCCTTCTTATCAAACTCTGAAACTCATGCTTTAAAAAAGAAAATAAATCTAGTGAAATTCTTCTCCTGTTCCTAATCTGGGCTATTTCAATATCCACACTGACAAATTAAATGCTCACTAATTCTTTGATTATTGTTCTTGTTTCTTTTGCATTTTTCAGCACTCCTTTACTCACTTTTGCAGGACTACCAGATTTTTTCCCCATTTGATCTCCTTATTCTACTCTAATTATTGTGTCCTATTTTTAACCCATCACTTGGATTTTAATTTCTTTGCCTGCTGTTGACTCTAGGTATAAGCATTTGACCCCAAAATTACTGGGGGAAATACCAGAAAAATACCTCACTGTCATTTTTCCATATTTTCTAAGATGAATACAGATTCTCTAATCTGTTCTGGCTACTAGTATATTTGACCTGAATAAAAGTCATTTTTTTCTAGTTTTTATTCAGGTATATTCAGTTATTTTGATCAGCTATATGCTTTGTTCGTCTCCCCTCCACTTCAAAGTGGGAGAGAGCAAAATTGATTGATGAAATTGCTGTCAACCATTTAGACCTAACAGCTTGAGATGTCTTGCAGGATCAGCTGTTTGGTGGGCTCTGATGAGCAGCCCAGTTCAAACCAGGTTGGCCAACAGACCCAATTCAATCCTGTGGGTAGAGATCTCTTCACATGATCAGCTTTTGGGTGACCCTGTAGACAGTTTCTGCTGGTTGGATACATAAAGGGTCACAGGAGGTCCTTCCCAACCCCTCACAGAGCTTGCAGACAGTTTCTGCTGGTCGGAGGTTAACTTGGAAGCATGTCTGAGTCTGAGCCATTTAAAGGGACCAATATTCCTTACAATGGCTTCTTCAAACCACAAAATGGTAGTTTGAAGAGAAGGCAGAGAGGATTTTTCGTACTGGACTTTTACTCCCAGAATGAGTCTCAAAGTGGCTTATAATTGCCTACCCTTTCTCTACCCACAGCAGGAACCCTGTGAGATAGGTGACGCTGAGAGAGCTTTGAGAGAACTGGTCTGACCAAAGGCCACAGAGCTGGCTGCATGTGGAGTCACTGCTATAGAGGGATTTACACATAATAATGTTAATATTAGTTGTTGTTGTTGTTGTTGTTGTTAGGTGTGAAGACATGTCCAACCCATCGCAACCCCATGGACAATGATCCTCCAGGTCTTCCTGTCCTCTACCATTCCTCAAAGTCCATTTAAGTTTGCACCAACTTAAGTTTGCTTCAGTGACTCCATTCAGCCACCTCATTCTCTGTCGTCCCCTTCTTCTTTTGCCCTCAATTACTCCCAGCATTAGGCTCTTCTCCAGGGAGTCCTTCCTTCTCATGAGGCGGCCAAAGTATTTGAGTTTCATCTTCAGGATCTGGCCTTCTAAGGAGCAGTCAGGGCTGATCTCCTCTAGGACTGACTGGTTTGTTTGCCTTGCAGTCCAAGGGACTCGCAAAAGTCTTCTCCAGCACCAGAGTTCAAAAGCCTCAATTCTTTGATGCTTGGCCTTCCTTATGGTCCAACTTTCACAGCCATACATTGCAACTAGTTTGAAGAATAGGCTTGGTCCACGTACCTCTACGTGTCAATTTCAAAATGTTGATCTGCCAGGTTCTGAGGTGGGCAGCCACAGCAGCCGTACTCTTAATAAAAACCCTAGGGGTGGTAGCAAGGCCCAACTGTAAAACTATGTAGGGGAATATCTTATAACTCTGATGAAATCTCAGGAAATCATCTGTGGGAACTATGAATGAAAATATGAAAATAGGCATGCTTTAAGAACCGCAAACCAGGAATCCCTATATAAGAACTTGAGTATGGCTGGCAAAGACACCATACAAAATTCTGAAAACATGTAAACATTTATTCAAACATCTCAGGACAAGGATAGAATGTCTGCCCCCATCCTTTTTGTCAACCAGAAAAAATCCTTGAATAGAAATCAAGTTGGGAATACCCTGTGGGACCTCCTTCACTGCTTCATTTTGCAGCAACTCCTAGAGCTGCAGCTCCAGCTCAGGGAATAAACTGTTCACAGCAGTGGAATCTAAGGTGCAAAAATAGGAGAGCATTTAAACTCTGAATGATAACCAAACTCTATAATTGAAAGAACCTAAGTGCCCTCAGTTATAGCCCTCCAAACAGGAAGGAAATAGGACAACCTGTCCAAGGACATGGGAACTAACCCTGAATGGGGATCTCCCTGAGGAACAGATAGTTGAAATTTTTGGGATAAAGGCTGCTGTTCCTTCTGAAGAACTTGAGTCATTGGTCTCAGACAGTGACTCTGAAACAGTGGTGTTGATGTTGCATAGGATACAGAAACTGCTGGAACTG
Organism: Paroedura picta; assembly: GCF_049243985.1. Taxonomy (NCBI): domain Eukaryota; kingdom Metazoa; phylum Chordata; class Lepidosauria; order Squamata; family Gekkonidae; genus Paroedura; species Paroedura picta. The sequence continues at coordinate 67,294,791 of NC_135375.1, forward strand.
GTAAGCTCCACTCTGGAGATGGCCTCTGTAAAGGGTGTTGCAAAGCCTTGCTGATTCTGGATAAATCAGTTATGTTGAGCCAGAACTGGCAGGAAAGAACTCATTTTTTCCAATGTTGAGAAGAACTCATTGTTTGAATGGGCGAACAGGACGTACTTCTCAAAAGGTAAGTCCACCACAAGGGCCCTAGTCTCTACATGTAAGGTAAGATTATGGAGACATGCATGACATTGAAAAACAACTGCAGAAGCTATAGCCCTGACTGCAAAGTCTTGCTAAATGCTTGCCAGCATTAATCTGTTGCTTCAATGTATGGACCCCCTCTGACTGCACCATGCATGTCAGGGATCTAGATTCTTCTGGCAACGAGTCAAAGTATTTGTTAAGACTCTCCCACAGGTAGAGATGATAGCCCTCCATGATTGTTTGATAGCTCACTACACAAAAGTTCAGAGCAGGGAGAGAGTACAGTTTGTGACCCATGGTATCCTTAATAGAAGGGAGGTGTGGGGAAGGAGTGAAAGGACAAGAGTGTTGGTGTCTGCAAAGGTACATTCGAAATATTATTGTGAGCCTTGGAAGTTGAACATGAGAACACCGACTTGTCTTTGTGCTTGGACTTTCTATGCTTCTTAGAAAGTGGCTCAGAGGTGGGGAGAGGACCTCCCTTGGATGGGGAGCTGTATATCCCTAGGGCTAAAGCAATGGAGTGACCAATGCTGCTCTCTTCAGAGCTGACGGCTGTTTAGTAGACACCATTGAAACGGAACAAACTGATCCAGGTTTTGAGACTACCTTCCATTCCAACAGACCCAGAGGCTCAGACTGGGACTTTGAGGGAATCAAAGCTAAGAGCTTATCTAAAGGGCAACTTTTAACCACACTGCATGGTCAGAGCCTTGGTAGTTAATTTCCGACAAATCATGCAGGTGCCCATGTTGTGTGACTCATCTAAGCAAATATGCTCATCAGACTGAGACGTATGGACTCCGAAACCCAAACATTTCTTGAAAATAACCCTGGATGCCATGATGGGACCATGGGCAATCAATGGCAATGTCTATCAAAACAAGAACAAAAAACCAAGAAAAAACTTCCACTCATGAGGGGAAATGGTAGGTCAGAACCAACTATGCAGAACAAATTACCAGCATGCTCTTCCTGTGGTGGCAAAAAAGGAACTAAGGGAAGGAAGTGCCCCAGCGGAAAATGCGTGGTCCCTGACCAGGAACACCATATCTAGAGCTTTTGATAGTAAATAAATGTTCTGTGGCTGGCATGTGCAAGTGCAGTCACAATGTGGGGCTGTGCAGTAGGACAGTAGATAAACTATTTTTCTTTTCCTATTTGTTTACAAGTTGAACCCATCTGGAAAAATAGCCTCAGAATTAACACCCTAAGATAGAAAACTCCCACAGTATGCTGTTTTACTGAAAACCAGAGGAAAGCAAACTTTTAGACAGTTTTCAGTGCAGCAGTCAATGCAACTTCCAGGTTTACAGCTCTTTCATGAGCCAAAACTAGGAAATCAATTAACATCCGCTTGTCAAGACAATACCTTCCCTATGGATAACAGATCACAGGGAAACATACTAGAAGAGGAACTAAGGATCCCTCATTATTTCACCGGAAGATATCTAAGGTGGCATCCCTTGAGCATGAAGGAGTATGTTGTTAAGGGACTAAAAGCTCGCTGAGAGCTATATAAAAGGATCTAAGAGAACAAAGAGAACAGTTCCTGTGGTAGTAGTTTCGTGTTCGGAGTCTCTTGTGGTGCTACTCTACACCTCCTGCACCCTTCCAACGGGTTCATAAAGGTGATGATGGTAATGTAAATGAATGTTTGAATCTCTGTTCCAACTACTAGAGCACCCTTCCTTGCACATCTCAAGGTTTCCTAAGCATCCCTCAAGGTTTCCTAAGAATCACTGAAAGCATCACTAATCGGGAAGCATCACCTGATAAGAAGCAGTTAATAACAGTTTAACAAAGATACAGAGATAGTCTTTTAGAGCAGCTACAGGAAGTACCCTTATAAGCTATAGTCAGGCTAAAAGTAATAAACACACAATGGAACTGGTACTGAAATTTTCCCTGACTTCCCAGTATTTTTCTTGTGGGGTTATCATACATCCTTCATTTCCACTTTGGAATTTAAATGCGGCAGGTGGCCAAACAATAGCATTTGCAATCTTTGAATCTAATCTTGTCTGAGATTGGTCAACACACATAATTTAAGGTGCTATCATAACTACATAACAAGGTCACCCCATATTCTTATTGTGCTTCCTCTTCTATTTTAGAGAAGGAGAGTTGATTCTTATATGCCACTTTTCTCTACCAGAAGGAGTCGCAAAGAAGCCTTCCCCTTCCTCTCCCCACAACAGACACCCTGTGAGGTGGGTGAGGCTGAGAGGGCCCTGATATTACTGCTCAGTCAGAACAGCTTTATCAAGGCGAGCCCAAGATCACCCAGCTGGATGCATGTGGGGGAGTGCAGAATCGAACCCGGCTTGCCAGATTAGAAGTCCACACTCCTAACCACTACACCAAACTGGCTTTACCTTGTGATATGTAGTCTAAATCTACAGAATTAATCCACAAGACTCATAGCTTGTGCCTCATGAAATCACTATAACATTTGTATTTATACGTTAATGACACAGATCATTTACAGTTAGTACAGCCATACATAAATTTTTTTCTGGTGACAAATCTTCATAATACAGACTACAGAGTATTAAGTAGTCCTAGATTAGCAGCTCTGTTCTCAACACAGATCTGTTCTCATTTTCATATGTATCCCCTCTCAGAAACTCAAACACATTCAGTGGGCATTTTGAGATGTCAGTGGGAAGATAGCAAAATAAAAGCATGCACAAAAACAAGTGTTCACTTCCAATCCCCCTGCCATAACATTACCTTTCCAAAGGGATAGAAAGCAATCTTACTATAAGATGGCTTTTTAATCAAAGGACAAAAATCTGACCAGAACCTATTTCCCTGTAAATTGCTCTTCTCAATCTGCCCCAGCCTGACTTCCTGCTAGTATTTATGGGAGCTGTTTCCCTGGTGAATTGGAAGGTAGAAAACAACTACAACACCCTTCAATCCCAGCAATATAGTAAATTCTGGGTATTCACCAAGAGCAGCTACCAGCAGACTGCCTAGGTGAGGATGTATGCTGCCAAGCCAACTTTGACAAAAATGCACTCAAGTTGCTGTGCATATTAAATTGCAAACTATGCACCAATTCAAGGATTGGTCACCAAAAGCTCACACTGACAGAAAATGATACGTGTGCAGAAAGGCAACATCCCTTTTTAAATGTGTCATTTGCGTGGACTGCAACATTATTAGTCTTAATAAGATTTCAGGGCTTTACTGTAAGAAGATACCCTTACTCATAACAACTTTGCTTCTACTGGGCAAAAGCAACAGCTACTCAACAACTGTCAAGGTAACCACTGTTTATTAAGCATCTCATACTGCCCATTCTGTAAACAAAATCACCACAAACTGATTTATTCCTTCTCTGTTTCTTTTTAGGGTCTGTTTGCACTGGGTTTCTCCTAGGTGAGAAGGGGGAAAAATGGAGGGAGTGTGAGCACATGAAATGCTGGGAAACAAATAATGAATCCTCCTTTTATTTTAAAATTCTCATGATCATTTCAGAGTGGCTGACTCATTGTTTTTAAAATATTTCAGGCTGGCCACCCAGAAGCCTGTCTAAATACTTCCCTCAAAGCCAAATATTTATCTTAACCATCAAATAAAAGTTTATTGCAAATAAGCAGGTTGTTCGGCATGTTCACCCCAAACATGCCATAACCTGCCACCTGCTAAACCAGAGGATTATAAAGGAGGAGGCTAGTATAAAGGAGAAGTCAGGATACCTCCCTTCCCTGGAGGAAAAAAAGCAACCTCACCCTGAAAAAAAAATACAGCCCTGAAACTGAGGCACCCAGATGCTCTGATACATGCATACTGTAAAGGGATAAACCAAAAAAAAAATTATATAACTCTCCAGGCACAGAATAACCTTCCATTTTGTTCTGTGTATACTATCTACACAAAGGTATTATTAATGGTATACAAATTATTTGTGGTCACAGGCTTGTTGAAACATTGCTTCAATCATTTTTTCACATCCCATTAACAAGGATGATGAAATCACTACACATCTGCAGTTTAGTGGTGGGGACATTCTGCTCTAGTGTAATTACACGCTAAGGCAATTTGAGTCGTAACATGTCTTGAACTCTCCCACTAAAATCCAAGTTAAGTCCTTTTAATTGCCAAACATATGCTTCACAACAGCCTTTCAGACGGCTGTCAAAAACTACCTTTGGCTCCACGAGCCCAGGAATGGAATCTTAGAACTCTTTTGTCTTTTAAAATGGGCAGAACGCTCATGCAAGTAGCATAAGACTGTCAGCACTGGAAAGCCAAGGTCTGCTTCTGTCCTAAGGTCTGTTTGACATTGTGCTGGGGTTGTCTTGATGGCTTGTTTTTACAGGGATAATTTATTATTTTAACTGTAAGCTGTCTTGAGCAGGAATCTGAAGAGGTAGCATAGAAATAACCTAAAATAGATAAACAAACATTCTGGGTACAAAAAGCCAGTGTCTATCAAGAAGTATTTTGGAGGTCTGAGGGCAGAGCACTGCACAACCACTGTTTATATGCTGACAGTATATCAAAGGAGAAAGAAAAGGTGGCGGGGGGGGGGAACATTCTGCCTTTTCCTTCTCTGATAATTGGCTTCCAAGGAAAAAAGTGAATATGGGGGGGGCTATTTCTAAATCAGTCAGAAACTCTACTGTGGTTCACTGTGCACTTCCTGAGACTGATTCCACATCTAGCTGCATGGCATGTATCTTGTACAGATGTCAGTGTCATTTTTAGCCCTTTCTCCAATGCCATGGCCTCTGGCTAACAGCCAAGAGACTAGACTTACAGTCACCTTAACATAGGTTGGCAAGTCCAAATTAATGCCTTTCTGACAGCATTAGACTTTGAATAGACTCTGAAGATGACTTTAAAAAAAATTCTGGCAAAGAAATATCTAATTAAATCATTTCAAGCAGGCAAGTACGAATAATATATCCATGGCTACTCCACCCTGACAAAGGGAAACTGCAGTATTTACATACAAGTATGATTCTTGAAAAAATCATAACCCATAAACTTCCCAGGTAATGTTCAAATATCCAAGAGAGCCATGAACTGGATACTAGTGAACTGCTCACTGACTTTTGCCATTATATTCTTATAGTAATGTTTTACTGTGTAGACGTACTTTCCCATTGTTTCCGTAAAAAGCCCAGGTTTCTGTCTCAACTCTTTAACAAGAAATTCCATCAAGATTGTGCCACATTACCTCCAATAACCACTGTTGAGATGGATCCAAGTGGTCTGAAGCAGCAGAACAAATTTAGGCCAACGAAGTTTTATTCATGGTATGAGCTTTCATGTGGAACACTTCCACTGATACACTATAATGGGATGGAAGTAATCAGTTCAAACTTATAGGTAGAATGTGAGAGTATAACACCACAGCTGACTCAGCCACCAAACTGTGCCATTTTGTTCTCACCCATAACCACTTCAGATCTAAGTGACAACTTGTTCCTTCATAACAATGGTACAGCGATGGGCACCTGCATGGCCCCTCAAAATGCTAACATCTTCATTGCAGACTTGGAGCAACACTTCCTAAACTCCCACCCACTCACATCTCTCTTATACCTGCAATTAATTGATAATGTTTTCAGCATCTGTACACATAATTAAGAAAACCTAGATACTTTCCACAAGGTATACAATGACTTTCACCCCACTATCAACCTGACAATGAACCAAGAAATACATTTTCTGGACGCTACTGTAAAAATAAACAATGGATGCATAGAGACCACCTTATACCGAAAGCCTACTGACTGACAAATGTACCTGCATGCCTCCAGCTACCATCCTAAACATACAAAACAAACCATTGTATACAGCCAGGCCCTGCAATACAACCGCATCTGCTCCAATCCCATAGATAGATATTCCTACTTGAAGGATCTACAACAAACCTGTTTGGAACTAAAGTACCTAGCCAGTGAGGTCAAGACACAGATTAACAAAGCCACAAGGATACCAAGAGAAAACCTGTTAGAAGACAGGCCCAAAAGAGACAATAGCAGAACACCACTAGTGGTTACATATAGCTCTCAACTGAAGACAGGACAGCGCATCATCAGTGACTTACAACCTCTACTGGATAATGACAGTTCTCTTTCCCAGGTACTGAGGGGAAAACCTTTTCTTGCACACAGAAAACCCCCCATTCTCAAACAAGTCCTCACCCACAACAATGCAGCACCTAGTGTGAACATGGACACTTGCAACAAACTCAGATGCCAACTTTGCTGCCACATACACTCCATCCAATGACACATTCACTGTATCTAACCTACACCAAAAGCTTATTCACTTGCTCATCTTCTCATTGTATATGCCGTTAAATGCCAACAATGCCTCCACATAGGGCAAACAGTTCAAACCCTCCTAAACACATGAAAAAATCCATTGTATATAGCCAGGTTCTACGCTACAATCGCATCTGTTCCAATCCTACAGACTTGGATTCTCATCTGAGGGACCTACAACAAACCTTTTAGAACTTGTACCCACCTGAAGAAGTCAAGAAACAAATTAACAGAGACAGAATGATATCCAGATAAAACCTGTTACAAGACAGGCCCCAAAGAGACAATAACTGAACGCTACCAGTTGTCTCAACTCAAAACAGTTCCATCTTCCATATTCCATCTTCTACTGGAATATGACAGTTATTGTTCACAAGATCTAGGGGGCAAACCTTTTCTTGCACACAGACAGCCTCCCAATCTCAAACAACTTCTCACCCACAATAACGTCCTCTCTGCCCTCGACTCAAACGGACTCCCTGGTATACCAGGGAGCTCCGGGAGAGGAAAAGGGAAGTGAGACGACTGGAGCGAGTGTGGCGGAAGACTCGCGACGAAGCTACGAGAACATCTCATCGCACGCTTATGAGGGCGTATGAGATGGCGGTGAAAGTGGCAAAACGGGAGTATTTTGCCGCGGAAATCGCATCCGCGAGCTCTCGCCCGGCCCAACTATTTAGGACAGTTAGATCTCTTACCGCCCTTGAGGGGCGCCAAAATAGTAGTAAATTGGAACTAGGCTGCGAGGCTTTAGCGAGCCATTTTGCGGACAAAGTCTCGTTACTCCACCGCGCTCTTCCCACCACAGTTAATACAGTAAATGAACTGGAGACCTGTTGGCCGCCTTTGGAGGTGACGTTCGATGGCTTCAGACGGCTCTCTTTACCCGAAGTGAACAAGTTGCTAGGTTTGGTTAGGGCGACCACTTGCCCCCTTGATCCCTGTCCATCCTGGCTCCTCAAGGGAGGTGGCCAGAGGATAGGAGGCCAGCTCAGGGATATCATCAATCTCTCCCTGGATTCCGGGGAGTTCCCTGGGCAGCTGAAGGGGGCAGTGGTTCACCCTCTCCTGAAAAGATCCACGCTGGACCCGCGGGACCCAGACAGCTACCGCCCGGTGTCGCATTTGGCATTCCTGGGCAAGGTAGTTGAAAGGGCCGTGGCAGACCAGCTCCTGGCATTCTTGGAAGAAACTTCGGCACTCGATCCATATCAGTCTGGCTTCCGACCTGGCCACGGGGTGGAGACGGTGTTGGTGGCCCTGTTGGATGACCTCCGTCGCCAGCTGGATAAAAGCGGGTCGGCAGTGCTGGTTCTTCTGGACCTGTCGGCCACTTTTGACACCGTGGACCACGAACTACTGGTCCACCGCCTCGCCGAAACGGGGATACGGGGCACAGCTTTACGCTGGATACGCTCCTTTCTCCAGGACCGGACCCAGAGGGTAGCAGTGGGAGATGAGCTCTCGCGCCCCTACAGACTTCCTTGTGGAGTCCCACAGGGCGCGGTCCTCTCTCCCACATTGTTCAACGTCTTTATGCGCCCTCTGGCCCAGCTGGTGCGAAGTTTTGGGCTGGGTTGCCACCAGTACGCTGATGACACCCAGCTCTATCTCCTCATGGACGGCTGCCCGGACTCTCCCCCGGAACCATTTGCCAGATGTTTGGAAGCGGTGACAGAATGGTTCGAGCAGAGTCGCCTGAAACTCAACCCCTCCAAGACGGAGGTCCAGTGGTTGGGACGTAGGGGGCGGGAACAGGAAGCGCGTTTACCCACCCTGGGAGGGACGCACCTTACCATCGCGTCCCAGGCCAGGAATTTGGGTGTGATCATTGACGCCTCCCTGACCTTGGAGGCGCAGGTCAAAAGAGTAGCGGGCCAGGTATTTTTCCAGCTTCGCTAGGCCCGACTACTAGCGCCCTACCTGTCCCCTGAACACCTAGCCACAGTGATCCATGCAACGGTCACCTCCAGAATAGATTTCTGTAACTCGCTCTACGCGGGCCTTCCCTTGTCCTTGGTCCGGAAACTCCAGCTAGTGCAAAACGCAGCTGCCAGGGTCCTCACTGGTACACCTTGGAGGGCCCACATTCAACCAGTGCTGAGGCAGCTGCACTGGTTGCCAATTGCTGCCCGGATCCGGTTCAAGGTTTTGGTTTTAACCTTCAAGGCTTTACGCGAGTTGGGACCCACATACCTGAGGGACCGCCTATCGCCCTATGCCCCCCGCAGAGCCTTACGTTCTGCGGGAGAAAATCTGCTGGTCGTTCCCGGCCCCAGGGAAGCACGCCTGGCCTCGACCAGGGCCAGGGCCTTTTCGGTCCTGGCCCCTACCTGGTGGAATGAGCTCCCGGGAGAGCTGCGGGCCCTGCGAGATCTTCCATCATTCCGCAGGTTTATGGTTGAGGACGAGGCTAATCTATGCCCCCCCCAGGGACCTGGGACCCGGGACCTGGGATTGAGATTGGGGATTAGTACCATCAGTATCCCCTCTCCACCTGCTTGTAGTAGGAGGGGGAGGTTGATTAGCCTATCTTGCCAGGTTAGCTTGCTAACCGATAATGTTATATTGTAATTGTTGCTGAGGGTTTTTAATGGATTTTATTGGGGGTTTTAAAATGTTGTAACCTGCCACGAGCCGTAAGGGAGTGGCAGGCAATAAATCGAAAGATAATAATAATAATAATAATAATAATAATAATAATAATAATAATAATAATAATAATAATAATAATAATAATAATAATAATAATAATAATAATACAACATCTAATTTGAACATGGATACTGGTACCAGAGCTTGCAACAAACCTAGATGTCAACTTCCAGACAACAATCATTGGACCCAACAACATCACTTACAACATCAAAGGCTTATTCACATGCTCATCCTCAACCATTATATATGCCATCAAATGCAAACAATGCCCTTCTGTTCTTTACATAGGACAAACAGACCAAACTACACCAAAGGATAAATGGACACAAATCTGACATCAGGAACCACAAGACTGATAAACATGTGGGACAACACTTCAACCTTCTGAGACATTCAATAGGTGACCTCAAAGTAGCTGTTTTATTACAAAGGAATATCAAGAACAGAATGGAAAGCAAAATAGCTGAAATGCAAGTTATTACAACACTAGGAACAATGGAATCCCCAGGATTCAACAGGGACATTGGTTTCTTAACTTACTATATATGCTAACTTGCATTCTTAATAAGCCCTCAGAAATATCTAATGTCCTCTGTTTTATAATTTATCTCTTATTTGGAGTAATTGATTTGAACAAGTAGATTGTACTGTAACTTATGAAAGGTATTGGTTTCTTAACCTCACTACATATGCTAACCTACATTCTCAACAATCCCTCAGAAGGGCCTCATGGCGCCTGTATTTTAATTTATCTCTTTATTGGAATAATTGATTTGAACAAGTAGATTATATGTAACTATGGCTAGTACAATGCAATGTAATCTGGAATTATATATATACTTTTCTCTGGTCTGTGAACAGAAGTAGCCAAATGCTCTACTTCAAAGACGTTGATGCCCTAAGATGGTTCTATGCTTGAGAGGACAGGCAAGGGGCAGAAAAGCAAGATCTCAGCTAACTACTGTCAGCAGTTAATCAACCATTATTCTCTTAATGTGGAATATTTATTGTACAATGAATGTTTCCCATGCAAGTGAACACAAATCTAAACTGCTGTTTTCCCTATTTATCTCTGAAATCTGTTAACCATTTTCATTATGCATTATGCTGATTTATACTCTCACACTCTACCTATAAGTTTGAATTGATTATTTCCATCACATTATATTGTATCTGAGGAAGTGTGCATGCACACAAAAGCTCATACCTTAAATAAAACTTTGTTGGTCTTAAAAGGTGCCACTGGAGGGCCATTCTGCACAACCGCCAATGTAGCTAAATGTAAGCACTATTGTAAACTGCTACACTTAATAGTGGTAGGTCTTGATAACGCACACAGCTGTTTCTAGCAGAAAAAAGGCTCTCCCACTAGCGCTGTTTTCATTAGCCACAAGTTTCCGGTCTCGCCAAAATTGCAACAAAGGAGACTATATTTTTCTGCGCTTCTTCCCACCCCTGACCATCAATCAAACAGAACAGCCAATGAACTGTTATGTTCGTGCTCCCGAAAAGCCCCTTTCCCTTTAAAAACTGTTTTTTAAAAACCCCAAAACGCCAGTAGCAACGAATATTTGTTCATTCGATGTTTCAGAAAGACCTTTTTCGCTGGCGTAGGAGCTGGTGCTTAATCGTTTACACGCTCTTCAAGTAAAAAAAAAAATTACAGGCAGTGTCGAACAGGGGGCTGTATTGTGCTTGGAAAGTTTAAAGTCAATTGCAGAAGGGAGCTTTGTTTTACTGTTAAGCACTTCTGAATTGCTTGTGGAGGGACCTCAGCCCAAGAAGCCTCGCTTATTCGTTGCTTTCACCGGTTTAAGGGGGGGGGGAAATGGCGATCGCGTCTCCAGAAGTTCGGGGGCGAGAGCTAGGGAGGGACATTCTTTCTACTGCTATATTGAGAACACACATGTCTTTTTGGGATATATTGCAGGTTGTTCTCAGGAGTGAAGCGGGTTTTCTTAGGGGAAATCCACTTTTTACGATTCCCCAAAAAGCGCTACATTGAAGCGCCTTTTGCGGGAGTGTTGCGGACTGTGTACGACATAGCATTACACAACAGTTATACTTCAGCAACATTAGCGCTGTGCGGAATGGTCCTAATTTTGTACTGTTGGAATGGTTAGCATCAACTATTAGTTCTTCCTATATGGCTACTTGGGAACCACTGACTGCAATAGGGCTTTAAGTCACAGAAGAACACAGGAATTTTTACACATAGAATGACCAGCAGGGATTCTCCACTTTGAAAATCCATGATGTCCTGTTACCTCCCCTGATATGTACCATAAAAAACTCTACTTGATAAATTGGTTCAAGGAAAATAAACTATTTGAAATTATTCCCTGTGATCCACTTATCCATAGAAAAAAATTGGGAGAGAGGGTCAGAGCATCCCACTGAACAGCTCTGCATACAAACTTATGATTTTTTTAAACCTTCTGCATTGCCAAAACATTTCAGAGACCCACTTTCACTTAAGATTCTCATTCAGATGCTTCACCAATAGAGGGTTTTTTATGATCCCTCTAATTGGCAGGAAGAAACAGAGAAAGAGGTGGGGGACAGAATCAGGTTTTCACAAAATTAAGTCGCTGATTCTTCACTTTGAAAGCTAAAGTTGCCTCGGAAACACTGCTGCTTCCCTGGTCATCTAATTTTGGTCCTTTTGTCCCAGGGGGCCATGCTTTAGAGAGGCATTTATTTACAGGGCTTTCCAGTGGGCTTCAGTTATCAGCCAATAATACTGTGGACACACACTTCTAATGGCCTCTGTTTTGAAACCGAGTCTAATCTAATGGCACCAAGCCCAAACTCCTTTTCCAGCATAGCCATTAAAGGATGTAGGTTATTGCTGTTGTCACCATTGATATTTGTCATTGTAATGTAATTAGGGCCCTAAAATGATGCATTACAGCCCTTGGCACAGCTTCTATTAAAATCTTTTCTTCTGCTCACTGAACTGCGACCTGCTTTCTGATGAACAACAGACAGACAGCTTTAGGGTGAGGAGCAGATTCATCAAAGAAGTATTTTTCAGCACTGGAAATGGGGAAGAGGGAGGGGGGAGACAAAGGGGAGGGGGGAAGGCAAACTATGAAGAAAAGCACAAGAAGAAAAGCCACACGGCACATTTGAATTTCATCTGACCACTTGAAATTCTGATTGCATCTGATGAATCTGGCTTAGACAATATATATTCCTAGCCTGTGAATCACATGGTTAATCAGGGTTCTAATCTACTATCCATCAGCCTATGCAGGCAATGTAACTTCCAATCAAATTTATAGGTTATGTGGGTCACGCATCCCTGAGCATCTACATTCACAGATCTTCCATTTAAAAGAGGCATGGATTTTGAAAATGCTAAGGTTAGGGTGTGATTGTTAGAGAAGACTATGCAGTGCTTTGTGAAAGCTTAGGATAAACAGCTGCTAAATTATGGCCTGCAGATGTGCCACAATGTTCCAAAAGAGCATTAATGGCTAATAAAATGGTGATTGTTGATGCCAAAATCTAAAAAGGATTTCCTCTACTGCCATGCTTTGTCAAACATGTTAACAAATACTGACATGTTTGCTGCTGTTCTGCCTCAAAACTTAAAAAGCAAGCCTCTACCCTTGCATAAAAACATCACCGTGATGACAACCCAGAGAAGAAAGATTCTTTTGATTTCTTAAAGTGTAACTTTAGCTTTCATTTTTTTCTCCATTAACTAAACCCGTGCTTATGTACTCTACAATACTTGTGAAAAAAGGGAGTTAACACATCTTGGTATCCTGATCTTCAGTGGCACAACACATTCTACAGTTTTATATTAGTTACGAATATAACATGAAATTAAAAGCATGCCCTCCCATTACATTTTCAGCCACTCAACATCTGGAACAGCTTCGCTGTATAATATAAAAAGCTAATGCCTAGGTAGGTGGAGAGGGGGCAGGGCCAGTCCTATTAGTCCAATGATCAGAATGGCCTGGTACCCCGGTCTTGTGACCAATAGGGAGACGACACAGCCTGCCCCCCAGCCTGGCCTGGGGCAATCTGGCCATATCGCTGCCAGTCTGCCCCTGATCATTGCAGGGAGAGAAGGTTGGGGGGGCTGCCAAGGCGGGTGAGAATGGAGGCTTGGACAGACCACGCCAGCCCTTTTTGCCCCAGAGCTGCCCTAACTGTCACATCCAACAACTTCCCTCACTTTGCCTCAGACCACTGACAGAGCTGGCAGGTGACTGGTGAGTGCGCCTCCTCCCCCCTCCCTTTAGGCCTGCTGTGAAGAAGCCTCTGACAGCCCCAGACTGAGGGAAGGGAAGCAATACAGAGGATTATGTGAGGGTACTTGTGCTTTCCTTTTCAGGGGGGGGAAGCTTTCCCCTTCTGCCAAACAGTTGGCTAACAAAAAAGCCCCTTCTCATTTAAAATACTGCTGTGGCCGGCCTCACTGCTTGAAGGAAGATACAGCCAAGCAACTCTCTGCAGATTTGAGGCTTACTGCACAAAGTTATTTTGCAGATAAAACTGGATGCTGTTGTGGAGGTTCTTCTGTTTCCTGTTTCAATTGCAAATATTCCTGGAGGTTTGGAGGTAGGACTTCAAATTGTACAATGCCTCAGAGTCCGGCCTTCAAAGTGGCCAATCTTGCCTGCAGAGCTGATCATTATAATCTAGAGATAAGCAATGATCAAGAGATGATGGTAGAGGCTTGCAGACTCTGGCTGGGGGACAGTGGTGCGGGTGTGTCTCTCCTGGGCTATGGGCATTGGCCAGCCCTTACAAGCAACTGTTTGTATTCTGGGGCAAAGATAGACAGACAGACCACCATCAGTCCTGAGAGTCTGGAAAGTGCAGGAATACCTAAATATTTACAGCCTGAAACTGTAAAAAGTGAACAAGTAAATAGCTGGAGAGACATTGGAACTGAAGTGACTTTTTTCAAGCATGGCCTGGTAAATTAAAAAAAAAACAGTATAAAACACCTGACTAAGGACAATACTGCTGTGCACAGAGGGAGACCTCCTCTTAGGATTGCCAGATTCCGAGTGAGGCACTCTACCCCACCTCCCTCATGGGGAATGTGCTATGGAGAGAAGAAGGGAAGGTGACTGGAAACTGCTTTGAAACACATGAGGCCTGCTGAGTGACTGAGGCCTATTCCCAGTTCTCTCTGACCTCTCACAGCCCCACATCCCTCACAGGTTGTTTATTGTGGGGAGACTAAGGGAAAAGGTGTTTGTAAACTGCTTTGAGACTCCTTCAGGTAGTAAACAGCAGGGTACAAAAATCCATCTCTTCTTCTAAAGAGCAACTGTGAAAGAAGCATGTGGGCACATAACATTTTATCAACAGTGAAAAAATGGAGACAGAAGGAGCAAGATGGACACCTGTGTACTGTGACTACCTCATGTGTATTAGGGGCAGGGGGACATTTTGGTGGCCTAATTCACACAAGAAGGGAAATGTTGAATGCAGAACTGGGAGGAATTGGTTGCCATGTATTTTCTCCTAAGAAGTCTCCAGTCTGATTTTCCCTTCACATATCTGAAGACATGGCTCTGGAAAGCTCATCTGTAACCACTATACTACAACTCCCAAAGGTCAGTCCTCTCCCACACTCAACAAACATTACAAACCAAATGTTCTTGACACCCACACCCTCATTTGTCACCAAGCCACCACAACCTCCCACAGAACACACACATTCAACCCCATGCCCATACAGACCAGACAACTCTTCCCGCCACCAAGTTCTAGCACCCATTATATTTCTGGCTACAACAGGCTTTGCCCCTAGTTTATCTATATTAGTGAAGAGCATGGATTAAATCACAAGGCAAAATCCATCACAAATTTTGCCCTGTTCATGGTTCAGGAACAGAAGTATTTCACAACATTTTTAAGGAGTTCTTGTGATGGAGCAGAAAACATGTCCCTATAAACTCCTGCTTTCTGTACCCTGCAAAAACAGCTGAGTGGTGGGGAAACATTCCTCATTGCTCAACTGTTTCATGTTATCTTGTACAATCCCTTTAAAGCTTAAAGAGACTGCACAAGGCAGCCCAAAAAACAGTTACACAGTGTGAAGTCGCTCCCTGCTACTCAGCTGTCTCATGCAGTCCCTTCAAATGTAAAGGGACTGCACAAGACAGCCTGAAAAACTGCTCAGCCAGTGGGGAACACTGGCCAACTTTGGGCTGTCTTGTGCAGTCCCTTTAAACAGGGCTGCACAAGGGAGCCCAATACAGTTGAGCCCACAGAAAAGTCTCTCCACCTGCCCAGCTTTGGGCTCTCTTGTATAGCACCTTTGAACGAGCTTGTCTAAAAGAACTGCACAAGTGAACCCCAAGCAGCTGACTGGTGGGGAGACTGGTGGGGAGTTGTTTTTATGGCTGCCTTTTATGGCTCAGCCACAAAGCAAACCACATTTTCCCAGTTTATTATCTTCCTTAATACATGTCTTAATTTTAACCAAATTCATCATGCATTCTGTGCACGCAATAACAAGTACTATGTAAACAGAATTTGCATTTATCCAAATCCAAATTAATGGTATCAAGTGCTGTGAAGTCACAATTGACTTCTGACAACCCCACAGAGTTTGCCACTCCCTGCCTTTGCATAGTGACCCTGGCATATCTTGGTAATCTCCCATCCAAATACGAATCTGTGCCAACCTTGCTTAGACCCCTTTCACATTACCATTGTAAATCAGATAATATCAGTTGTTGGTCCAGTTCCAAGTAAAGTAATACATAGATGTAGGTTTCAAACAGAGAACTTCATCCGTTAATGAGCTGTTTCTGAGGCAATTCGGCCATTTCACAGTGCCAGTTATTTTGCCAACCGTTTTTCAACAGAGGGTCTTTCTTGCATTTTTTTAACGTTCGAAGTTGAGTTCGACAGTGCTAGACAAAAATAGCAGCAAGGCACCCCAATGCTCCCGCTACAGTTATAAAACGCTATAGCACTCAACTCAGTACATTCCCAAAAAAAAAAAAAAAATCAAGGAAGATCATACGGGTGGGGGGGAGCATGATACTATTGGAAGCTCTGCAGATATTTTATACAGCACACTATAGTGACTCAGAAGCACAAAGAAGACATGAAAATGGAAGAAAGAGAAAGAAGAGGAAGAATAAGAGTTGGTTCTTATATGTCGCTTTTCTCTACCCAAAGGAGTCTCAAAGTGGCTTCCATTCGCCTTCCTTTTCCCCTCCCCACAGCAGACACCCTGTGAGGTAGGTGAGGCTGAGAGAGCCCTAATATTACTGCTTGGCCAGAACAGCTTTATCAGTGCTGTGGCGAGCCCAAGGTCACCCAGCTGGGTTGCATGTGGAGGAGTGTGGAATCAAACCCCAAGCAATTCAACTCCACTTAGCTAACTGGATGCAAGTGGCTTTGTATGAAAAGCTAGATAAAATCCCTTAGAAACTGGTTGCTAACATGACACAAAAATTCCATTATTAACCAGCTGCCAGAATGTCTGGTGGGGACCTCTGTTCCTGAAATCTAAAGATAGGGCTAGCCTGGCCCATCCAGATTAGCCACATGTTTTTTGCATCCCCAAATCTCCTGAATATCAGAAACTAGACTGAGCAGTGTCTGAAACAAAATTATGTATTGAAGCAACATGCACAGCAACTCTTGTCTTATGTACGTGCAAACACCCTTTAATCATAGAAAGTCATGCCATGCTACCTCTCCACATCTCCAACTAACTCGTCCTCTCCTATCCCTTCCTGCCTGCTCTCTTTAGCCACAGACAGAATTAGTCAGTAACAAGCAAGCATCTGAAGATCAGATTTGGTTACCAAATTTGTAAGTAATTCTTGAACGCTAGCCTAACTGTCTCACTAATTACAGCACAAGTGCCAGCAAACTCTGAAGCAAGAAAAGCCTGCAAAGAGGTTGGGTTCTATCATTAAAAAATGCTGGGATCACTTTTAATGCCTCCTGCCCATATGCTGTAAGCCTGTTTATGGCCACTTGGGCAAGAGGACTCTAGATACAGAATATGCTGTCTTCTGTTTTCTTTTGTAATGTTGAGACGTTTTGTATATTTGGGCTCTTACCAAATCCCAACAACCTTGGTTGAAGAGAAGCTTTTTGGAAGCCAAACAGTCAAGCTGTTGGAAATCAGAATCCTCCCTAATTCCTCTGCAGATATATATATACTGATGATGATATACAGTTGGCAATCCAAGAGGATGCTGTTTCTGAACACTTTAGATCTCACTCCGCCAAGACTTAGCTGTCAGGTTTAGAACCAGTTGGAATCTCTAGACTCACTCTTCAATATGGATCTTGTCAGCTGTGTGGCTGACTGGCCGACTACCTTCTCCTTGGATCCCTGCCCTTCCTAGTTGGTGACAGCCTCCAGAAAAGTGGTAGTAGAAGCCCTAAGAGACATAAATCTTTCACTCTCCCAAGGCTCTATCTCTAGCTCCCTCAAGGAGGTAGTGGTAATACCCCTCCTGAAAGTCATGATTAGATAACAAGGCCACAGCCAATTACTGCCCAGTATCTAATATTCCATTTCTGGGAAAGGTGAATGAGTGAGCAGTGGTTGAACAACTCAAGTAATTTCTGTGTGAAACATCTGCCCTAGATCCTTTCCAATCCAGTTTAAGCCTGGGGTTCAAGACAGAGACAGCTCTGGTTGCTGATCTCTAGTTATACCTTGTTGCAGGCAGGATGGCACTATCTCACAGGATCTGTCTGTATCCTTTGACACAATAGACCATTGGTTCTGCTCAACCACCTAGCCTCCCCAAGTGCAAAGTGTATGGCCTTAACCTGATTCTCATTCCTGTAGGGTCAGTCCCAGGGTCAGGTGGAGAGAAATCATCACTTGACCTGTGGAGTTCTGCAGGAGCAGATTATCTCCCCACTGTTATTTAACGTCTATATGAGCCCCCTGGCAGAGACTATCAGGTGATTTGGAGTGGGGTGCCATTAATACGCAGATGACACCCAGCTCTACCTTTTATTTAAGAAGCAACTGGGGGATTGACATCATGCAACTTGCATAACTACTTGTTACTGTTCACCAGCAGTCATCCCACAAAATCCACTATGGTATAGTGGTTAGAATTTCAGACAAGGATCTGGGAGACCTATGCTATAAAAGTTCTGGGTGGTCTTGGTCCAGTTACACATTCTCAGTCTAACATACTGCACAGGGTTGCTATGAGGATAAAATGGAGGAGAGAGGAATGATGTAAACTGTTGTGTCCCCACCATGGGGCACAGCAGAATATATATGAAGAAATAATTTGGCTGAAAATGGGGGACAGATACAAACTAGATTGGTTGGTAGAAAGGAGAAAAGGAAGCCACCAAAAGTGTTTCTTCTGGGAGCTACCAGTAGAAATGTGAGGAAGGGGATACCGGGGGATCTGAGGTTCTCCTTTAAAGTCCTTGCAGGTTCTCCACCTTGCAACTAGGCCCAACCCAGTAGTCTCCCTAGATACCGGCTGCCATGGGGTGGGAGGAGGGGAAACCTGAAAACAATTGGGTAGTGGATGGGAGAAGGAAGCAGGACAAGTAAGATGTTTTCAGGGAAAGGAAACTGGGAGGAGGAGGGGAATCATATTTCCCACAAGTTCTTGAGGGTCCCCTGATTGTCTGTACTAAATCTATAACTATATGCTTAAATATGTTTCTTACATGTACATATTTCTATCATCATTTTGGAGACAAACTATGAACAATCTAGAAATACAAGCAGCAATTTTTAAGGGTATGAGGTATTCAGAGTGACAAATGTTTATCTACACTATACAAACCTTTAAAAATATCACCTTAATATCTCAAGACAAATACAATTCAGTAGTTACAAGCATATTTTCTAAATTGCATAGATGTCAACTAAAACACTTTGTACTATTAAGAGCATTGAAAGGGGATGAGGGAGCTCCTGCCAGATTTTTCACTGTAACATCTATGCTGTTCTCTGCACTGATATGGTCTTTTTATATGCTTTGTTGTTCGGTACAGAACCTATGATCACACACTGTAGGGACTTAGGAACTAAAAAAAAAACATGGACAGCTTCCTAGTTTATATCCACACTGCCTTCTCCTCAGTGCAGATTCAGAAGGAAGACATACCCCACAATTAAACCAGGATATATTGTATTTTCAGTATTATGCGTATTTCCTTATCAACGCTGTGGAATTCTTGCAAATAAAATAAAATGGTTGAAAGCTGAACTTGACCTGCTTGCAATGGCCATTTTCTCTCAAATGGAGGGCATATGCTCATATTGAATTGTTCACCATTTAAAAATGGGCAGCATTTCCAGGGTATTTGTATCAGCACTGTTGAAACAACCAGTAGCCATTGTTAGTAGATGCTAGAAATTGCCAGACTGACAGGGCCTGTAATTTTCTGAGCCTTCTAATGAATTTGGGGGTCTGTATCCAATGAAGAGCCTCTTGTGGCGCAGAGTGGTAAGGCAGCCGTCTGAAAGCTTTGCCCATAAGGCTGGGAGTTCAATCCCAGCAGCCGGCTCAAGGTTGACTCAGCCTTCCATCCTTCCGAGGTCGGTAAAATGAGTACCCAGCTTGCTGGGGGGTAAACGGTCATGACTGGGGAAGGCACTGGCAAAACCACCCCGTATTGAGTCTGCCATGAAAACGCTAGAGGGCGTCACCCCAAGGGTCAGACATGACTCGGTGCTTGCACAGGGGATACCTTTACCTTTACCTTTATCCAATGAAGGGATCTTTGACTCTCAAAACATGATACTCTGAAACTTTTTGGTTCCTAAGGTGCTACTGGATTCAAATCCAACTGGTCTACCGCAGACCAATGCGGCTTCCCTGTGAAACTATATTGAAATGTACATTCCGTTCACTTTATTTTTAGGGGAAGTATGCAGTCAATGTAAATTGGGGAAATGAAATAAAACACTGTGGAATCAGTCTAGGAAGATTACCTGGAGAGAAAGCCATGCATTTAATTCAAATTATTTTAAAAGTTATTCTGGTCTTTTTATTCTAAATTACATTAGTGAGTACACTGGATAACAAATGTGTGGCTCATACATACCTCTGCAAACTTTGATTTTTTTTTTAAGTGGCTATCCTGAAGCAAACTGGAGATGCAACAAGAACTCCTAAGTACCCAGTCACTTTTTCCTGCTCTGTCTCAATTAGACCAGAGGTCATATTAACTCCTTAACAGTTTGGCACCAGTTAAGGGGTCATGCACAGGAGGAAACCTATCATGTAAATACACTGCCCCCCCCTCCCCAGGAGCCTGGGACTATTCTTGCCTGAGTTTTGATTGACACAGTGGGCCCCTGATCTCCAACAGCTCTCAAACGTACTGCTAAGATATATATATATATAAACAATTGTGTTTGAAAAATAATAATGCAGATATATTAATACATTACCCATCTGCCTAGTTAGTAATTGGCCCTAGCTTTCAATACCTCTCTTGTGTTCCAAAAAAAGAAGATGGAGAACAATTTTTAAGTGGAAGACTTTCTGGCAAGGTTGAAAGGGTGATAAATTATTGCATATAGTCAATGATACCATAATGCTATACTGCATTAGTTCTATTGTTATCATTGACTCATAAGTATTTGTTCATTGTCCCTAGAGCTAAAAAAAACAAAACAAAAAACAGTTGGCATCAGTTTTATTAACTGAGATCCAATGTCTCCCTCTCAAAGATGCTTAAAGGACCTGAAGGGAGTGTGGGTTCATGTGACTTCTTAAAACTTGATCACACTAATATAAGTACATAATGAGGATAGGGGTACAAAACTAATTCACATTATTCCATGTATAGATGAATATGCTTAGCACACTATGTTTATGAACACGGCATATACCAAGTACAGTGAGAACACATATTATTCATCTAAACAAATGCTATGGTGTTGAGAACGCCATTAGCAGGGCCTGCTTGAGTTCCTATGTCTTGGTCAGAGAACAATGGTAGAAACAAAACGGTACGTGGCTACATTCAGCAAGGCCACCCTGAATACGGTTACCAGGTCCTCCCAGCCAGTAACAGGGGATGGTAGAAGTAGGACTGCCAGATCAATGTTCAGAGAAGTTTATGAGGTAGTCTGCTGGTGTTCATTGGCCAATGACATGGCCAAACCACTGCAGTCTATGCTTTTGAATTTGTTCTTTAATTTTTGGCTGGTTGTCAAATTTTGTCCGAATTGTCTCATTTTAATTATGATCACATAGACCCATTCTGCACGGGGGTTTTAGCGCACATTCGGGGTGGAATGGCGGCAACTAAAATCACCGATAACGCACGGTGCCGGCTGCAACCGGCCGTAGCTTCGGTGCATGACGCCAAAAAAGCCGCGTTCGCGAAACGCGGAAGAAAGTGCAGCTTCCGGGTGACCGGGGCGCAACCAGAAGCGGCGCCCGGATCTCCGCGTGCATAATCAGTTACTCTGGGTTTTGCCGCTGTCGCGCTCTGCCCCGTGCATAACCAGTGTGCGTCGCGTCTTCCCCCTCCGCGTTTTCCATGTGTCCCGAAATTGCCGTTTCAGCGGCCGTGCATAATGGGCCATAGAGAGACACACAGAATCTGCCACATGCATCACATTCAGAAGGTCTTGCGTTTGTTTATGTCAGATTTTAGTAAAGTCCATGTTTCTCATCCATATAGGAGGATTGGCAGGATTAGTGTCCGGAAGAGACAAACTATGGTCTTGAGATGTTTGTCTTCTTCCAGAAGCACCATTTGAGTGTGGCAAATGCTGATGTTGCTTGGTCTATCCTATTGTGGGCTTCAGTGGTATATAACACTTCCTTTTTTTGCACCAGTGAGCTTTACATTCTTTGACTTGCTCAATTTGGGCTCCATTTGTCAGTGACCCATCTGTGGTTATGACTTTGGTTTTGTCCACATTTATTTTGAAGCCATAAGATTGGGTGTTGCAGGCAATGTCACAGAGGATCTTAGTAGCATCCGCATCTCTATCAGCAAATATAGTACTATCATCTGCAAACATTAGATCTGTCAGGAAGTTATTTTGAGAGATTCCCATGATCTAACACCCCCCACCAGTGAACTTTGTAGCTGAACATGGATTTAACCCAGAGCTTCTCATGTACAAACAGAGCACTATAACCACTGCTAGCAATTATCTGTCACCACAAGAGACTGCTGATTGAGTCATTTGCTCATAGCCACTGCAGTTGTTCAGGGAAGCCACAAAATATGCAAACCATTCTTGTTTGGAAAAATCACATCTATGATCTGCAAGGGAGATATGCAAATTACTCCTTTGCAAGTTTCAGCGAAACTATGTGCTATGCTCATAGATTTTCTGCTGCCATCTCTTTGAACAACTGTGCCCATACTGTTCCTGGCAGCATCTAACCATTGCCCTCTTATGACTCAAGAGAATGATTATAATACATTCAAAAAGGATGGTGGTTAATGAAAAACTAAGAAGGTATTTTGGTTGAACTTGTGAAAGGTAATTAGGAAGCATCAAGTGACAACATAAGTCATTGGATTGAAAGAAAAACCTCACTATTGTGGTTACCTAATTTTAAAAAGTCCTCCTGCCGTAGGGGTTTTGGCAATAGACTGTAGAGGGCTCTCTCCCTCTGTAATCTTGTCTGTCTCTCAAAGTTTGTTCCCATAGTACACTGCCCCTTGGTGATACTACTTTTATAAGTTATTAAATTTATAAATTACTAACTCCATGGTTTCTCTTTTCATGCTTCACATTCTGAACTCATTACACCTTCGCATTATACTTACTGAAGGGCATACAACAGCCCAAGGGCTGATAATAATCTCTCTTCATGTACTTTGTCCTTTTGATGTCTATGTGCTAGGCAAGTATTATTCCTATTTTGCAACTTCTTTGCTTTGACTTAAAGAGGGATGCCAAACAATGCTGTACTACCATTAGAATACAACTCAGAACAGGATCTACACATGTAACAAAGCAGATTTCTGAGGCGACTGAATAAGGTAGGTGGGTTATATTTCTACATGCAGGGAAAAACTAATCCCTCATTTGCAATCTATATCACCTCAGTGTTCTAGTATATCCTTCTTCTGGAGACCGAACAGAAGGAAATTCTACAGTCAACAAATGTAGTGAAATACTTACCTTTTGCAGACACCATATTTTAGGCGTTTTCATGACGTTGCCAACATCCACCATCCCAGCAACAAACTGGCAGCTACATCCTCTATTTTAAAGTACTAGCTGGTGAATCACTTAGAGTGGATTCCACCAGCCATGTAGCATGAGCAGGAGGAGAGCACCCAGCAAACAACACGCCAAAGAACTGTGCTGAGCCAACGTAGCACTATCTCTGCCTCCAGTGCCCGCCCCCACATCCCTCTCCCTTCTCCCAGGGACAGGGTTTCTTTTTTTTTTAAGCAAAGTGCCTGGAGCAACAAATACGCATTTAATCATCCAGGAAAAGCAAAAAAAAAAAAAACCTTTCCTATCCAGTTAACACACAAAGTATGCCTCTCTACCACCACCCCTGCCCGATTCAGGAACAAGATCAATTTGTAAAGGCTACAAGGGGTGGCATTAAAAAGAAGCATTATGCATCTTTGATTATATGCATAGGTGTCCAAACAGAGAAGTTTGACTTGAAAACATATTTAGCTTGCCCTCCCCTTTAAAAGAGAGAGAAAGGTTGACTTGTCTGACTGACAGGCAAAGGAGAAGCGCGTATATAGCATAGCTCTCTTCCACCATTTCAGGAAGGCATGCAGAGTGCCAAGAAGTCAGAGAAGGCAGCAGAGGGAAGCAAGAGAGCCAGGAGGTGAGAAATGGCGGGAGACACATTACTTTTTAGCGTTACACCATTGCACTGGCATAACACTAATTTTTTCAATGTGTGGAAATGCCCAGAATATTCCCCACAACACTCCTCTTGGACCACTATGAAGTAATTGTAAGTTCTCTGGACACGACTATGCTCAGTTCTGCTAAAAACATGTAAAGTGGAGATCTATTTGGATGTCAGCCACATCCAACACCACAAATTGGTCATCTCCACTGAGGATGTAAAACTGAACATTACATAGAGTCTCGCAGACCTGAATACCTGCCATGCGTGATGTCTAGAAAATAAAGCTTTGTGTCAGGGGTACTGTTCAAATCTGAGTGTTTCTCTTAGGAGTAGCAGTCTTAACTTTGTGCTGTGTCACATGCTTTTATTTTTTCCCCTTTTCCCTTTTAAAAATGCAGACAGTGGCATTGCTGTGGTGGACTCTCTCCCCCGTACATTCAGTTGTCTCACATGCTAATACACTGCCATCTTTCAAAGAGAGTACTGTGAAATGGGAAGGCTGTCATACAGAGTGAATGGTACTGCAGGGAAATTGGAGACGTGTAGAGAAAACTAATTAAGTAATTTCTTCCCATTGTTCCTTGTTCTCTGTAAGGCTCCCTCAGACCAAGACTCCAGCGTCGACTTTGATTGACTTAATCCTGATGTACATTGCCTTTTAAGCCCATATAACTTTGCTGGTTAGTTTTGCCAAACCTATTTATGCCAGCACAAGGAAAAAAACAGAAGAAACTAGATTTTCTTTCCTACACTACTATCCCCATCTTGCCTTGCCATTCTTGGTTATGCTCATTAACACTGATCTTGCCAAAGATTCCTGACATTTATAGAGAGATGGGATGGGATATAAAAAAAGGACTCTAGTTCTTCTGTCTTTGAGAATGAGATGGAAGGAATAGTGTGGATTGATGTACACATTTTGTTCATCACCCTCCTTTCTCTCTGACTTCCAATATCCTCCTTACTACCTTCATTTCCGCATCCCCTATGGCTATATGCTCCTCTCTCCTAATATTCCTCAGAGCTTTGGAATGGACCATAACAGAAGCTCAAGCAAGGCTTGGGTAGAGAAGAAGCGCCCTTGCCTGGTAAAGGACTGATGGCTCAAAGACCAAATGAGATGGAGCAAACAACAATTTAATGGTTTAATGTTAAAATCATTGTAACAATTTAATGAAGCCTATTTAGCAATTTATCATGTATAATTATGCACAAACCTCATCATATTGTACTTAAATATAATGAACATAATCCACTTGTATACAAACATGCAATGTACTGAAGTTCTTGGGAACACTACATTCTATGCAGGATCATTTATTGGAGAATAGCCCTCTATGTGCTATTTTAATTGCAGAAGTAAAGGAAAACATGCTTTTTACTCATGTCAAAGTATTCCATCTAAATTGAAGAAAACTACTAATTTCTCAAACTTTTCTGCCAATATTTGCTTCAGATTTTACTTTAAGCTTGAATGGTATCTCTATCACTTAACCCTCCTACTCTTTACTCCTAGACTCCTTCGTGCTTGTTATTTCAATTGAAGACCTATTTTTATCTCATTCGCAATTGTCAAACTACAGTATTCTTTCCCCAATCACATTTTCCATTCATGCCAAATCATTTTCTCAAGTACTTTTATTCCATCTTTTCTAAATCTGGCTGCAATCTTTTGGGTTGCCAAACCATATACACCACTCTTTGGTTGCTTTTTATGAAGTTTTGCAGGCGCACTTCCTCAAGGGATTCATTCTCAGAATGATGGAGGTGGAGAGAATGACAATTGCTGCCAAAACTCCTATATTGTGGCCAGTCTCAGGCAACATCTCACTCCCTACTCTGCACGCTTCTTGTCATAGGGTTTCTTTCCATGCTCCTAAGACTAGACATTACATTTTACATATCATCAAAGCCAAAATGAATTGGAAAGCATAGGTCTTCAGAGAGTGTGAAAGTTGCAACTCATGGCTTGCCTTCACTTTAATATGGATTTGGCCATGAGGGACTCAGTACGTACTACCCTTGCTTTTCAGTGAATATCAGGGCACAATATTTATCACAATAGTTGAGTGATGGGAGAAGCAGCAGTTCTTCAACTTCTCCTTCCATGTTGCTATATCTTTTTTTCTTTTTAAAATATCCAAAGTACAGCTGGAGGACAAGTGTCCCCAACCTAAATGGCTCAGATTTTCTCTACATCGACATTAATCTTCTGTAGCTCATTTTATCTGTTCAACAAGAAAAAAGCAGGCCACTGGCGAGAATTAGTGGCCTTGAGCTCAATCTCTTTCCCTCAATAGGCAGTAATCACAACTCATAATACACTCCCCAACCAGATTTCTGTCTCCAGTATACAGTCTTAACCTACAGTCAGTAGATTTTTATTATTATTATTATTCACTCTCCTCCCCCCCCCTTCATTCTATTTCACCATCCCTCTGCAGTATTAAATTTCCAAACAGCTTTTGCTGTCACTGCCTACAAGTACCAAAATGTTTTATTAAGCCTTTGCAGAGAGCATATGCTGGTCTTGTTGTATTTTGATTTGTTGATTCTGGGTTCAAACTCTGAAAAGGCAAGGGGAAACGGGTCCCTGTGCTTTCAGAAGTGCTTTTCCAAGACAGTAAATCTGCATCCCTGGGCTAAGGATGCAATTGAAACATGGTTGATGGATTAACCGCAGCATTACCATATGTTTTATTTACTGTTGCTCTCTTACTGATGCAAAAGGCCTGAAGTGAGTTTGGGACTACTCATCACTCTAGTTAGCCTTTTATTTTCTTTTGATATCATCCTACGCAAAGAAAGGAGGGGAGATGGAAAACTAAGGTGAAGACACATGGAGATTTAAGGGGTCAGGCAAGTGGGCAGTTAAAAATATCTCATCTATTTCAGAATGTTTACGCTCTGCTTATGGCATAACATTGGTTACACTGTGCACACTTATCTTTGCATTGTAGCAAAGAACTTCAAGATCAGTGCATTACAATTTTGAGAAAGCAAAACATATATAAGAACACGCTAGAGAAAATGCTCCTTGACTTATCAAATGTCCCCAACAAGGCAGAGGTGGGTAGTAGGTAAATAGGAAAACTGCAACAAATGAATAAATGCAACTGCCAAATTCTGACATTTCCTCTTTTTTTGTTTGCAAATTCTGAATATGTACTAAATAAGAATAAGCCTATGACATGAAATGTGCATTACTCGGGGACTGTCTTTCTGCTACCTTTTGGAGAAAATATAGCTACAAATCAGACTCTTAGGAATTTGACTAGTTTGGACTAACTTGCCAGTGCTTTTGATAAAAGGTGAGAGGAAGAAAAACAACTTCAGCTGAAGTGGCCTCAAAAGGGAATTAATCCCCTTGAAATAAAAACTTCTCTTCTAGGACTTAGTACGCATATATATTTCAGTGCACAGTATAGAGCTTTGCAGAAACATGAGGACTCATTACTTGTATATCAGAAACCACTGGTTACTTCAGAACTCGAGAAAACAGTTAATTTAGGCGAAGTTCCTATGCAACTTTTCGGCCCATTATGCACGGAGTGGAAGGTCCACATTCAGGGTGGAATGGTGGCGGTTAAAATCACCAATTATGCACGCTGCAGGCGGCAACCGGGCGCAGAGTCAACGTATGCTGCCGAAAAAGCCGTGTTAGCGAGACGCGGAAGAAAGTGGAGCTTCCCGGGACCAGGACACAACCAGAAGCGGCTCCAGAGTAGCCGCATGCATAAATGGATACTCTGGGTTTTGCCGCCATTGCGTTCCGTCCCGTGTGTAAGCGGCTTGCTTCGCTTCTTCCTCCTCCGCGTTCTCCATGCCGCCGTTTCAGCAGCCATACATAATAGTCCTTCATATGCTTTTAAAATATATGAAGAGATCTAGAAAGAAAATGCTTGAAGTCTACAATGTTGACAACATACCTAAACAATTTCTTTGAAGTAGATTTATCATAATTGTACATGTTAGGATTTACATCAGACTATTTGCACCTTACAAAAATGAACAATTTGCTAGTTTCTGTCCATTGCCTAAATTCTTGATATGGGAAAACAGTTAAGGACACAATGTTTTTTGTTTGTTTGCCACAATTTAAGCCCAATGTTCAAAGCAGTCCAGTCTATTAACTTACTTGGACTACTAATACAAATTCAGGAAAAGATGTTTTACAGTATTTTAAATGGCTAGAAAGAAATCTTTAACACAAAATGTATGTGTCATGTTTACCTTTTAGCAGACTGCTGTCAGAGAGGAGCTGCCTATAAATCGAATCAATCATGCGCCACAGAAATGTCTGACTACAAAGCATCTAGCTTAAAGGTACCATGGCTTTCTGGCTTTAAGCACTTTTAAACAATACCACAGTTGGAAATACAACAGAAATTAAAATATTTCTGAGAGAGAGAAAAACTATGTTCTTCAAATTTAGCATTTAGTGTTCATAAAGAATTAACTGCATGTTTATGACATGTAACATTTTAGTTAGACCTATAAATAAAGGATGTAGATCTGTCTGTAAACCCCCCTTCCTGGTTTCCAATTGTCAAAGGTGTCAAAGCAAGGATGTATTTTTTTCTATCTCTTTATCTCTTCAATCTATATGCAGAACATATCATAAGGGAAAACTGGATTAGAGTTAGATGAAGGTGAGTGAAAATTGGTGGAAGGGACATTAACAATTTGAGGTATGCAAATGATACCACGTTGCTGAAGACATGAAACGACTGCTGATGGAAGTTCAAGCACAAAGTGGTAAAGCAGAATTACAGATGAACATAAAGACAGTAACAACTACTGGAGAATTACACAACTTTTAGGATGATGATGAAGAAACTGAAAATGTTAAAGGTTTTTCTATCCCCTGACTCTATCATCAATCAAAAGGGAGACTGCAAACAAGAAATCAGAAGGAGACTGATACTAGGAAGGGCAGCCATGAAGGAGCTAGAAAAAATAAAGTGTAAGGATGTGTTGCTGATGATCAAGATCAACTTAATTCATGGTAAATTATTCTTCATTACTAGTGAAAGTTGAGCAACGAAGAAAGCTGAGTCAGGAGGAGACTTTTACATATACTGTGGACTGCTAAAAAGACAAATAAGTGGGTTCACTACCTCCATTTCTTCCCCATCTATTTGCCAGGAATTGAGAGGGCCGGATGCCATGATCTTTGTTTTCTTGATGTTGAATTTCAAGCCAACTTTTGCCCTCTCCTCCTTCACTTGCATCAAGAGGCTCTTTAGTTCCTCTTTGCTTTCTGTCATTAGAGTAGCATCATCTGCATATCTGCAT
This sequence comes from Paroedura picta, assembly GCF_049243985.1. Classification (NCBI taxonomy): domain Eukaryota; kingdom Metazoa; phylum Chordata; class Lepidosauria; order Squamata; family Gekkonidae; genus Paroedura; species Paroedura picta. Next base: position 67,324,036 of record NC_135375.1, read on the forward strand.
ATCTGAGGTTATTGATATTTCTCCCTGCAATACTGATCCCAATTTGTGACTCATCTAACCCCGCCTTTCTCATGATGTGCTCCGCATACAAGTTAAATAAGCAAGGTGACAGTATACAGCCTTGCAGAAATCCTTTCTCAATTTTGAACCAATCAGTGATTCCATTCCTGGTTCTCACTGTTGCTTCTTGACATGCATATAGGTTTCTCAAGAGACAGATAAGATGCTCTGGTATTCCCATCTCTTTAAGAACTTGCCACAATTTGTTGTCCTTCACACAATCAAAGGTTTTAGCATAGTCAATGAAGCAGAAGTAGATGTTTTTTCTGGAACTCCCTAGCTTTCTCCATGATCCAGCGTATGTTGGCAATTTGATCTCTAGTTCCTCTGCCTCTTACCTCTCTTTTCATGTTCCCATGTCTCATTATCAAGATTTCATACAAACCACTATTCTCACCATAGCTAACACCACTAAGATATACCACAAGTATTAAGTTACAGAAATGACAAAAATATATCCAGTAAAAAAAGCAGAGTAGCTCAGTACTGTAGTAAAGAAATAATACTGTTTATGCAATCAAATATTACTGACATTATACCACCTTTGGTATTGAATCTGAGAGAATCATTGCCACAAACTGAACCTCAGAAATTCACTAAGGACCTGACCACAGTCTAACTTCCATTCATATTCCCACAACATTTAATGCCAATAGTTATTTGTTCTACGTGCATGACTGCTACTTCTCGCAAAACATTTGGAAAGAGGGATTATAAATTTATTTGTATAAAATATGTGAATCATCTTGCTAAATTTCTTTATGAGTCTCCAAATCAATTCCAATGATACATACTGGGACTTCCAAAAAAAGATACAAAAAATACTGTGTCTTAATTAAAAAAGGAACCTTTCAAAGAGTTTTGGAATGGAGTTTAAATGAAGCCAAATTCTATAGTTTATGCATAGACCTCTGTATTGTCCAGGCAGCAGATCAGGGAGCAAATATGCACATTGCTGCACAATCTGGCCACCTATGAAGTGTGAAACTTCAAGATAACGGAACATTTCTAAAATTTCCAGCTGCAGCGGGACGGTGTGGGAAAAAAATAAGATTCCTGTCTATGGAGCATATCTATCTGTGGGAACACTGAGACAACATCTGGCAAGGAAAAAGTTTAGTTATGGGTCACATATGCTAAACCAAGGCTAAGTCATTATTGTAAACACTCAAAGAGAACAGTATAAAAGCTCTGTCACTGACACACATAACTTTGGAAAACAAAACCGAGTAGCTGGTATTTAATGCTGTGCATTTTTCATGCATTAATGCTGTCCATGCTGTGCATTTTTCATGCATTAGTTAAACAACATAGGGATTCTAATGTAGGAGACAAAATAGCAAGGGCCTACTGGGGAGGTCAGGTCACAAGGGTAAGAGGCTTTAGGTGCCTATATACCTACGCCTGAAGCATGGCCAATAAAAAGGAAGAGCTTTAACAAAGAGAGAGAAAGATGTATTAGTATGCATTACAGAGACTTGGTGGAATGATTCCCATGACTGAAATGCAGCAGGGGAGGGATGAGTTAAAAAAAAAAACAGAAAAGATCAAAGAGGAGGTGGAGTGGCACTGTATGTTAGGAGAGAGCTTGCCTGTCAAGAAATACTAGAGAAGAAAGTATCTGGCTGAAAATAAAGAAAGAAAAAACAAAGAGTGTAGTGGCTGGCATCTGCTACAAACCGTCTGACCAAGGTGAGGACATGGACAATGCCCTCCTTGAGCAACTTGATGAAATATCTAGGCAACATGACCTTGTAATTATGGGTGACTTCAATTTCCATGATGTGTGCTGGGAAACAAACTCTAAGCATCCAGAGTCCTCCTTTTGAAATAGGGGGCCAGGAAAGTGCATAGTCAGATGCGTATGTTAGACTTTCATAGGATGGCCTATAATAAACTCAGAGACATGATGAGAGTCATCCCATGGACAGGAATGTTGGAATAGTAAGGCACAAGTCACAGGTAGATGCTCCTTAAACAAGAGCTATTGCATGCTCAAGTCATGACTATTCCAGCAAGATGGAAACATGGTAGGGGATTCAAGCAGCCTATTTGGATGAATAGAGAGCTCCAGGAGGAGCTGGGGGGGGGGAGGAAATGTTAAAGAAATGGAGAGGACAGATCTCTAAAGAAGGGTATCTGCAGGTTACTAGGCACTGTAGGTCAGCCATCAGAGAGGCCAAACTGGAAGTGAACTGAGACTGGCCAAGGAAAGCTTCTTAAAATAAGTGAGGAGCAAACATAAGCTAAATGATGCAGTAGGCAGGCTGTTGGGTAAAAATAGAGAGACTCTGATAGAGAACAGAAAGTAGAAAGGCTCAGCATTTATTTTGCCTCCCCCCCCCCAAAAAAAAAAAGAATGGGGACACATCTAGAAATGGCAGTAGGCAAGATATTGTATCTGAGTGGCAAATTGAAATGGACAGAGAGGTTGTCAAAGGCCTCTGGCTGCACTAAATGACTTCAAATTCAATGGGTTCACTTGTGGAACCTTTATCTATCATCGTTAGGACCTCTTGGAGTACTGAAGACATGCCAGAAGACTGAAGGAGAGTGAATGTTATCCCAAGAGATGACCTGGGAAAACTTAGTTGCAGTGAAGCATATTTTAAAGGTGGCAATCTACAAACATCTGAAAGATAATTTTTTGATCCAGGGAAGCCAGCATGGATTTCTCTCCAACAGTTCCTGCCAGACCAACCTGGCTTCCTTCTTTGACTGAGTGATGGGCTTATTAGATTATAGAAACTTGGCTGATGTTGTTTACCTGGATGTCAGTAAGGTTCTTGACAAGGTTCCCCATGATGTCCTGATTGGTAAAACTGGAGGACTGCTAACAGGATTTTCATATGGTTAGTTTTCTAACTGGTTCCAGGTGGTTAGAAAGCTGTACCCAAAGACTACTTGTCAATGCTATTTCATCAGATTGGATGGAGGTGAGCAGTGGGGCACCACAGAGCTCAGTGCCCAGGTCAGGTACTTTGCATCATTTTTATCCTCATTAAATTTGCAAATAAGCTTCTGGAGCCTTATTTCAAAAAGGATGTGGACAAAATGCAGAGGGTGAAGAGGAGAATGACAAAGATGATCCGAGGCCTGGGGACCAAGCTCTGCGAGTAGAGGCTGGGGGACTTGATAATATTCAACCTGGAGAAGAGGAAGCTGAGACGGGATGTAATTGCTGACTTTAAATATTTTAAAGGTTGACCTTGGAGGACAGGGAGTGGTTCCAGTTGGCCTCAGAGGACAGGACCCACAATAATGGGTTTAAGCTACATGTAGAATGGTATTGGCTAGACATTGGGGGGGGGGAGCCAGAGCAGTTTAGCCCTGATGGACCTTATGCAGCGGCTAGACAGCTACTTATGCAGTGGTCCCCAACCCGCGGGCCGCGACTCCGTCTTCCCTCCCCCCCCGAAGCGAGAAGCTCGCCTGGCCGCGAGCAAATCGGCCTCCAAAGCGGACGATTAGCTCGCGGCCCGGCAAGCTTCTCACTTCGGGAGGGGAGGGAAGAGAAGCTTGCCGAGCCGCAAGCTAATAGGCCGCTTTAGTGGCCGATTTGCTCGCGGCCCGGAGGGGCTGGGAGGGGAAGCCGCAGCCGCCGGCATGGCGGCGGCGCAAACACGCATGCGTGGACTGCCGCACAAGCGCGTTTGTGCCCCTGCCGGGCGCAAACACACATGCACAGCAATCCGCGCATACATGTTAGCGCTGGGGCTGCCACGCGTGCGCGGGCCCCCGCGCCACCCTCTCCACTCACCACTCCGCAGCGGTCCGCGGCAAGCAGAATCTTGCGGACCGCTGTACTTATGGATGCTTTAGGATGATCCTTCATTGATTTGAGGGTTGGACAAGATGTCCTGAATGGCCTCTTCCAACGCTAGTTTACGGAAATGTTGACAAACTGAGAACAGATAGAATTAATTTATAATACATAAGACATTAGTCAGTCAACCACACTTAGAGACGACAAAGGCTTATTACTTTACCAGATAGCTTTGGGTTGTAATGCATAGAAAAGCCATTGTCTTCTGTCATGTTTATAAATAACATATAGGAAAGACACTAAAACAAAGGTTTGTCATTTGTTTTTTTTAGCCCAGGACTGTATTTTTACCAGATGGACTAAAATACCCAGTAACTATTTACAAAGAAACTTATTTATTGCTATAGCCAAGCAATAACATGGCCATTTCCACATGGAGGGGTAAAAGGCAAGTGGTTTCCTGCTGGCAAAGACAGGATGGTAAATCTTGTGCTTGCAGCCATTCCCACAGGGAGACCCTCCCAGGCTTACCCTCTGCCCCATCAAGGCTTTTTGCATCCTGACGAATCTGCAAGGGAAAACTTCTCCCTTCACTCTTTGGCTTGTCAATCACAGCAAACCACCAATCACAATACAGCAGTCCTCTCATGGACTGAAACTTTTTCTCCCGCCCAGCCCCCAAATTAATTTTTTTAAGACACTTCTGCATTGATGTGCAGTAAAGCCACAACAGAGATGTATCTTTAATAAAATCAACACTGCCCCGTTGCTATGGAGAAATACAGAATGATACAGCATTCCCCCCTCCCTTTTTTGGGCTTTGTATTTTTTTTTTTACTTTATTTCTGTCTGGGTGGATTTCTGAGACATTGCACATTGTTCCTGGAGCCCAAGAAGACTTTTTGTGCTAATGGTTGGCTTTAAAACAAGCTGCTCAGACCCCTGTATGATCGGCAGAAGGCTGCCAGATCACCTGCCCCCCCTTTCCCAACTCATTTCCCACCTCCAGAAGATGCAAATGGGACTGGGTTGTTTTTTGTTGTTGTTGTTGTTTTTTTTTTGCTGCCCAAGTTGTGAGAAGGCTGGACAGGTAACTGAAGCCTCACAATACATTTTGTGCTAATAGTAGGCACACATGGCTGAATGATTGGGAGAAAGCTGCTCGATCACACGCCCCCCCCCTTCCCATCTCATTTCCCACTTCCAGAAAACAAAAACAAGGCTGTGTTTTGCCTGCCTAATCCCAAGAAAGTGGACACTTTAAAGAAGGTTTTATTTTACCTTGGATAATGTAGGTTTGTGGTCCTGCTGCAACACGAACTGCACTATTTTTAAAAAATTACTCAAAGCAAGAAATGGAGAGGGGAAGGCAGGTGCAAGGGTGGAACAAAGCTGCTGAAACTCTTGCACATTTCCTCCTCCATACAGACTTACCCCTGGTTGCTCACTGATGGTTTGCGCAATTTAGTGTTGTAAATCCAGCTTCCTGGATTCCCAAAATCGCAATTTTAAAAAGTCCAAATCGCCAACCAGCTACTGGACAGCCTTGGGATGTTGGCAATGTCAAGGCTGTCCAGAAACATTTTCCTCATGCAGAAATGGCCATAAATATGATGCTACATTAGCTCCATGAGTTTTTATTCACATTGGTGGCTGAGATGGCAGCACAAATATTTAGGTTCTCCTCATCCTCACAATCGGTTCAATGTTTACATTGTTCATTTAAAAGGAATATTAACAATTGTGTTTGTTAGAGGCTCACCCGCTCAAACTGATATAGGTCTGATAATTAGCATGAGACCTGTGGAGTTCAGTTCTGAAATTGTAGCTATACGTCACAGCTAGCACACCTTGCCAAAAGCCAATAAACTTTTCCAATCAGCGCACAGCCAAGTAATGTCTGAAGCAAATGGTACATTCAGAATTATTGGGTTCCAAAGCAGCAGAGCCTCACAAGCCTTTTTACATGCACAATACACAGATCAAAACATGGTGTTATTCTGTCAGAAGAAGGAAGATTTAAAGGCTTTGAACAAATCCAACTCAAACTGACATCCAGAATTGTTTCCATTTTTGAAAATTCAATAATTAGTAGAGTTAATAAGTTACATAAAAATCACTTTTGTCAAACAGCATGTTTGCTGTAGGCACATTAATATTGCACTAGTGTTTGAGGGATGTGTACCTGCTATTGACAACTGACAGACTTGCTGTGGGCTGTCCCCACTGACAGTGTATCTAGGCTGTATGGTAGCCAACATACATGCCTTGTGGGGCATACTTATAATCGGGATGCTACTGTCCTCTGCCAATCCCGTGTGCAGTGAGAGCCACGTGCCCCCAACAGCCTGCACCTGATACCCACCCCAGTAGGTAGAGGACAGCTCAGTGGCATCTGTGCTGGCTGCAGTCAGCTTACACAATGCAGACCCAAGTCTGTTAGGTGGTGAGCTGGGCCTGGTTTGCAGACTTTTCTCTACAGAGCCCCTCACCCCAGCATCACCTACCCGCCATCATCTGCACCAACTAAAACTTGCCCCAATTGGCCCACAGTGGAGGATCAGCCCCCCAATAGCCCACAGCAAGTCTGTCAGTTCCCCACCCTCCTCCTCACTGATAGTAAGCAGGTCGGAAGAAGAGTCATCATGGTAAGTTACCCCAGCAGTGCTCCTCGGCTGGTTGCGTATCCCCTGTTCAACACCCTCCCTGCCTACAGACAGCAGCAGGGGGAGAGTCAGGTCCTCTCAGCCGCTATGCGGCCTTCAGTTGTTGTTGTTTTTCTTGCCTTCTCTACACTTTTCAGTAGGAAGAACTTCTAAGCGTTACTTTTTTCTATGGCCAAGGGGCAGGCTGCTCAAAATATTGCTTATTAAGAATGACATCCCAGTGAACTACATCTAACTCAACCTGTATTTAGCAAGCCAACTGTGAATCCTATGTTCAAATTCCAGTAGGATGCCAGGCAGACAAACCTTCGTTTGTTAGAATATCTATATAATCGCAGCTCTCTTGGACTAGCCATGGTTTACTGTCTAAATAATGCCTATCAGTAATCTATTTTTCCCCAATGGGATGGGAGAAGAAACATTTATATTTATGGTACAGCAGTATTCACTAGTAATGTTTCTCTATTGGGGGGGGATTTTTCTGGCTACATCATGGCGAATATACCTTTGCTTCAATAATGTCACTATTACCCTAGCTTCTCATAAAATCTACATATATTGTCATTCTGTCCCATCCTCCCCTCAATATGCAGTACATACACTGGCAGCTCCATATAGTCAACCCTCTGCCCCTGGTACTAGAGTTTCCTTATATGCAGCCTCCAGTGAAAGTCTGAGCACCCACAGGGTATATAGCCTCAAAGTTAACTCTTTGGCTGAATCAGACACACGTAGAGTGAGCAATCTTAACCTAGGGGAATCATGCTGATTTTTCAACCATTTTTATATGTTAAAATCTGATGGGAAACCTATAGAGTTCCACCCCTTTTCTTAACATTGTGAGATGCTGCAGTCTTTATATTTTTCCTTCTAATATTTTTTATTTTAAAGCTTCCCAGTTTTTGTTGTGACTACTCACTGCTTGTATCTTGATTAAATCTTTCCTACTGTTTAGGGGAAAAAATTCAAGCAGTGTAATTTCAGTTGGATCTCCAGCATGCCTTCGAATGAAAAGCAATATACTGCCAGTCACAGATTGCTATGACACATGTACTCTTTTTGTAATTCTACTTGCACATGCAACCTCATTTGCAAGCCAAAACATTTAGTTAACCAGCAAGTAAAAAAAAAAAGAAGAAGAAGAACAGGAACACCATTTAAGCATTACACAAGTGTTTTGGAATTTCCATCTATTACTGAGATGCACGAGAAGAGTGTAAAAACAGCCATTCCTTCTGACAAGGCAGTTTCTTAGAAACATGGAAGCCCAAACAAACGCATTGAGTTCCCACATTCGTGGGATCTGCACATTAAACGGTTCTCAACTTTGATAGCACCTGGAGACTTACAGTCCAGAGCACCAGCAATTCCCAGTGGTGGTAATTTGTCCGCACTACATGCAAAGCAAAGAGGCCAGCCTATGTTGCTTAGCTGAATCATATGTACATACATGCATACAAAAAAATCAAATCCCCTTTATCAAAGCACACAAAAGCACTCTTGCTATATTACCAAGAGTTCTCTGTGATATAAGCTTTCTGTGGCCAAGCAAATGAAACATGGACAAAAACTTGGCTCTAAATTAAACAAAAGGATTCTTCTTTAGTCATTCAACCCAGATAATTTACTGAAGCCAAAGCAGCAAGCAGGCTCAAGGCTACGTACGATGTCATACAAGCCATATATTAACACAGTCAGTGTGAAATCTCCTCCTCCCCTCCAAGCTCTATGCTACTTTCTTAAATAGCTCACTATAAAGCCCCAACCTAATTAAAAACAGCTTCCTCTGCAACAGCGGCCTTGATTTCACTTATTTACACATTAACTGCAGTCTCCGTTTGGCCAATGCAGTCTATTCCCTGTACTATGCAGGGCCTTTTATCTGCCCTGGACAGCATTTTCTCCAGCAGATGAAGTAGATGCCGATTGATTTGCTGTCGAGCATGGTAAATTAATAGCAACAAATTGCTGAGGGCCCCATCGCACTGCACCACCATGCTTCGGCAGTTTTGCTTTATTTGCTCCATGATGGGCAGCAGTCAGGCCTCTTCAAGTCAATTTCTTCTTAACAACCTGCAATACTTTTCAATGGTGAAAATAGAGCTGTTCCTTGTAAGTCAGAAATCAATATCCTATTGCCCTTAGAAAATGCTAAACAAGCAGTATTGGCAATCCACTTGGTACCAGAGGGTATCAGATATAATGCAAATCCATACCACTTCCCTCCTTGTAGTTATTACAGTTTGCTAAAAGGTTCCTAATGCCATTTATCATCATTTACCATCAACTGCTGCAGCTACGATTATGATACGCTGGCCAGAGCTCTTTCATTTCTACTCAATTAATATTTTAGCAGCACTCAAATGGTTGTTGCCTAAGACTTGTAATAAAATTTACATGGATTGAAGGGAAATGACCGGCGTAGGAAAACGCTGTGCTGATTTTTTTTTAACAAAACATGTCATTTATTTTCAACCTCAATGTCTAAACTTCCCAAAATATACATTGGAAGAAGAAAGCAGGTTTTGATATTCTTCCAGTTAAAAGAGCTCAAAAACATAACCCTACTGTATGCTCTCTCTATACATACATATATATACATACATACACACACACACACTTATATATATATTCTCTCCTCTGTTCTCTGCAACTAAATGCCAATTCTTCTTTGGCAGGGAGAAAACAAATATCAAATGCAAAGTGCTGAAATTTCTTCAAATTGCTTTATTTTTATATTATTACTATATATAATAAAGCAATTCAAAGAAGAAAATTATACTAAGAGAAAGAATTTACTACACACACTTGTTCTTGTCTACAGATACAAATATTATTCAGCTAAGTTAAAAAAAAAACAAGATATTCGGGACATTGTTACACCCTGATCATGAAATGCAAGCATGGCCCACCAAGCTCAAAACATTTACATCCTATCCTAGTTCTAGCAAATATAAATCAGAAATACATATAAGAAAACAAGGAAGAATCTTTTGTTCAAAATAAAATTGTTATCATACTCTCATTTGGCATCTTCCCCACCAGATCCATCATACTCAATTGGTCTTCACAAAAATGGCCAAAAGCATAAAAGTTTAGGTATTAATGTCTCACACCAAGGATGTTTTAAAAGAATGAACCAAAATAATTCAGAGAACTAATTCTATCAGTCTAATGCTATTTACTCAGTTACCAAAATCTAAATTAATTATGTTCTCAAACATAATTGTTAAAAATTGGCAACATTACGCAGGCTTAATTAAGATTAAATCCAATTTACTAAATGTACTTTAATTGGTACTAATTACATTAGCTTTCCTTTCAGAATGACAAATTCCCCATAGGTTTCACTTTAATAGTCTTCTATCAAAATCAACACAGGATGACTAATGATCAGCATTGTGAAAGGGGGAGGGGAAATAGAGAAACCACACCACATCCTCTTCACCCTCCATGGACTTGACCCCACCCTCAAGGCACGCATGCACGCACACACCACTCTGCACATTTATTCTTTTATCAATTTGCAAAATCACAGATACACGACTCCATCACAGCATCACAGCCATCATATTTTGTTCCAATGAAAAAATGTCTAAAAATAAATATTCGGTGGCTGGGAGCGCCAAGAAGAACAGACGTTTTAACAGAAAAATACACAAAGGTTTCAAATATCAGGGCCACCAATTACTAGGGTACTTCCAAGGACTCAGGGGAGCCCTAGATTTGAACCCTCTGAGACGCAAATCTAATAAGCGAATAAACCTAACCTGATCTTGAAAACTAGGCCCAATTATGCCGGAGGGCAACTTTGCTGCATTATTGCCTGCTTTCCATTACAAGGGCATCCAGCGACTACATCTGGAAAAGAAGCTAAGAGGAACCAAGGCTGTCTGCCTAGGAAAACAAATAAAGACAGATAGGTCTCTGTGCTCAGGAGGGGGGACAGAAGGGGCAGGGAGAAAATAAAGATAATAAGTAGGTGGTTCGCAGAGCTGTCTGTATTCCATAACGTGATAAACTGCCCTCAGGATTTTTAGATGATTCAATATAAGAACAAAACCCACAAATAATCCAAAAAGGTGGATTGCTCAGACTCCACTGGGTAGAACTGCCCGGGGGAGGGGGGGAAGAGGCAGAAAGAAAGAGTGAAAGATTAAAGGTAGAAGGTTTTTCCCCCTTAGAAGTGTATATGCACATCTAGGAAAGGGCAGACTTCAGTATTTCCACGATGTCAAATGGAGAACATTCTGAACAGGATGTTGCAGTCTCTGAGCTGGAAGGGAGTAAAGCTATGATGTTCATTACCAAGCCCACATATTATATGTAACAGAGAGATGAGAAGATGAGATTTTGAGAATGATGGGCTACAAATGTGTTTCTTGGTTGTATTTTATTGTACGTGATAAAATGTTGTATACCAGTACAGTACTTACATTACAAGTCCCAAAAGAAATAATAAGCGAATAAACAGGGAAAATCTGCATTCTAACTAAATTTAATTCTTCCAAACCTGCCCATGTATAAATGAAACATCCTCAGAAAGACCCTCTATTTTCTGTTGTTTCCAAAGTGAAATATATCTGAAATAAAACTTAATGTCTTTTTATTTTTAAGCATCTTCACACTTAGGCATCTTCCTCTAAAAGAACTCTGCCAAGTAAGTATATTTATGTATTTATAAATGAATCATGAGACAATTGGCTGGTAATTATAAATACCTACAGGAGACAATGTAATAAATTAAATTCATTACAATTTCAAGTTATTAATATCATTTACTTATATACTATGTTAACACTATTTGAAATTCTAATATTTAAACAACTCCGCTATTACTAATTCAGCAGTTTCTTTCTGACTTTGAAGGCCTTGCTAGGAAAGGGTATAATTCCATTCCACACACACTTGTTTTCAATTAATGTCAAAGTTATGGCCATTCTTATGTCTACTTCATCAGGATACGAATTTTAGGATGGAAACTGGTATTATACCCACTAGAGTATGAAAATAGTTTCTTGAGGTACACATAGATGAATGAGCAAGACAACCACAAAATCATAATCCAGAAGTCAAAACATTCTCAAGTATAATGCTCAACTCTAGTCACAAGCAATGCAATGTCGCGGTCCTTTCCTCAACATACTGACAAATTTTAATGTGCTTTCTGAAACCAATATTATTCAGTGCCAAAGCATGATTTCTTACCAGAAAACAAGTCAAATTTCTGGTTTCTTATTGGGAAAGGTTTACAGCAAATCACCAAGAAAAAGTTTAATTTACTGCCTTGCGCTTTAACCTGCTAATCTTGGCCTAATTGCTCAAGTCTACAGCACAAGGCTAAGCCTCCGTATGAGCTCATTTTCCGTAGAGAATGTTTGGAATCAAGGTACAGGATTTCTTGATGAGGCCCAACTAAATATCCTCAGGGGGCTGCCACTTCATTCTGCGCCAATTTTCTTTTCTCAATCTAGGCACCCCAGTATGGTCTCCAGCTTTTGGATCCTTTGACCAAACGAAGACAAGTGTCCCATGACCATATACTAACCTCAGGGCCATTTCCTTCTATTTATCTTGCTCTATAACACAACAGTTTGCAACAAACAGATTTAACCTACAAGCCTAATTTTGTGATCAATCTGTGATAAATGATCATTTGGATGCCAAAATAAGTTAGTACATCTGTTACAGGATGCCACTGTTTCTATCAAGGACACGCTTGCATAAAAATTAAGAACTATACCAATTTACACAAGTCCGCACAACATAAAGATCAGATTTAACCTCTCCCCGTCAAATATAATTTCACCCATTTTACTGCATTGTGAAAATACTAAATGGTTGGCGGGAAAGAAAATTCTTTACCTACCTGTTTATGCATCTCTATATTCAGCCCATAGGACATTTCATAATACTAAGGAAAAAAGGAAATGGATTTATTTCACACAAATGCATCTAATCTAAACAAATTATATATTTCAAACTTGGCAAATATCATATACTATTTTTTTGTTGTTGTAAATGCAGGGTAATGCAAAGCACTGCACAAAGAATCACACACATGGGTATTCACCAAAAAAATACAGTTATTAGAGAACAGATGAGTGCAAGTGTAACAAATCCATGTTTGTTCCATAGCACCAAATGAAAATTCTAAAAATGTCAGAAGTGCAAGGAAGCAGAAAGGAGAACAAATCAGCAATGAAAAGAAAACAATAATTTTAAATTAAAGACAAAATTACTTTAATTAAATGTATTGTTTTGTGAAAAATAAAACTGCATAGCAATTCAGATTCAAAGCAAATATACCACATTTTTAAATTTTAAAAAATAAAAAAAGCATGCCAGTTTTCCTGTACGCAGAATCGCACAATTTTGCAAGTTAGGCACATTAGATATGTGAAGGCCAGAATATAAGGCTTTGATGGATAGTTTGCGCTTTGGCTAGAAGGCAGCGTATCTCAAGGTTATTGTCCTCCTTACAACTGAATCACTCCATCACATAAAGAAAGCAATTATTTCCTCACATAAGCACAGAGGAGCAGGAGAAAACAGCTCTTTAGGTGTCATCATCATCATCCATCAGAAAAGTAGATATTTAAAGACTTCATCTTAAATGAGTTGCTGCCGAAGACAAATCAGAGATACAGGGGAGGAAATACGTCCTATGACTCTGGTCACCGATATCCTCAATTAAACATGGAAGCCTTTAACTGGTAGCTCATCAGCAAAGTAAGCAACAGGTTTGAGAAGTAAGATCCACACTCGTAAAGTACTGACTCCTGTCCTTCTTTAAATGTAAATTTATTTCTTGAAAATTTAGATGCATTCCACAAGCCAGGGATGTGCTGGAGGAATAGAGAGATATGAAAACCTGCCAATCCATAAACCTAGCCTTAGACAGGCTAACAATTTTTCATCAGTACATCAAAAGGGATGGGAGTGAAGAATTCTACAGGCTGTGAACTCCCAAGGAACAATCTGCCAGGACCTCCTGCCACACAGGACACATAGGGTGCTGTGCTAGCATCTATTCATTGCAACAAAGGCTTGGGCATGAGCAGCTCCTGGTGGATTGTGCCATGAAAGGAAAACATCAAGTCAGAGTTCGCAAGCGGGTAAAAAGCTCTCATTTCCAAGGTTTCATAATACAGCCTCCATAACAGCAATCTCTCTTTCACAAACTAGCTTGATGTTGATGGAGCATTTTTCTTCTTCCTATAAGCAATGCTCATCAAATATACATTTTGAATTGGTGATGGTGCTTTCTTACCATGACATAATGCCGCTGCATCTCTGTCTTTTCACTGGCCAGTTTTTCACACTCCAGCTTTAAACTGTTCAAAAGGGAGGAAAAAAGGGCCCAACATCCATGAGTACACCTTTAATTATACAGAGTGCAACATATCAACACAAAGTCATCCAAGATGTTAAAGGGTTTCCATCAACTCCCAATTAGTTTTTACTTGTTCATATTTGCTATGTCAGTGCAGGGGCAAATGCATCTCACTTGGACAAGAGGGAGGTTTTGATTTGCTTTTTCAAAGAGAGAACAGCTAACAGAAAATGGTTGTTCAGAGGCTTGACTATTGCCAAGCATAAAATCACCTGCTGCTATTGTCTAATTCTTTTTCAAAAGGGCACTATTAAGTTGGTTTTACATGGGTCATCTTGCTTGCACTTAAATGCACAATATAACTTGGAGCAACCACTCAAAGGCAGAAAGGGTTGAAAGGTTGCAGGTTTTCAAAGAAAGTAGCATCTACAAGAGACATCTTGTGAGCAATAAAGCTTCCTTCATCCTCTTTTTTTCCAGCCCCTTTTAAAAGCCAAAGCAGTGATCTTGAAAGAGGCTGTTTCCCAAGCAGGGGGAAAGTACTTCTGCCCTAAAAACAAGGAGCAAACACTCCAAAGTACAATCCCTTTTATCCACACCTGAAATTATAATACAAGATCGGAACAGATGCAGCCCCTAAAGTATATCACCAGAAAAGGCATCCAAGGCAGTCAGCTTTTGCACAGGAAAAGTTGAATGGAGAGAAATCCTTGCCTAGCAAGTCCCCAGACCCCTAATTTCTGAAGGCTTCCTTTATTCCTGATTCATTTTTCGCTTTGCAAGCTCTTCTGTGCTTTGATCACCAAGCCACCCTGACTAACCTGCTGAAGAACCATTTCCTCCACCTGGACTAATTCAGCAAGAAGGCTGCCCCTCCCCTTTTGGAGTAGTGGTTTGGAACATATGCAGCGAAATGCTTAAAAGCACAAGATTTGGACACCTCATTCAGTCAAGGGGTTCCAGTTCCAGCTTAGGGCAAGGAGAAGAGGGATTCTATCAGGACCATAAATTGGGAGTGGGTGTGAATGTTTCTACTGGGTTTGCTTTTTTTGTCTTTTCATCTTGGTACGATTTTTCCCCCAGAAAAGAAAAGAACACATGTAGGCCTGGGGGGAGGAGGAGTAGCAAAAGATCAGCAAACAGGAAGATCAGGGAAAGTAAACAGCATTACCTGTGGTACTGAGCCTGTAAAAACTGAAACTCCTCCTTAATCCGATCACAGGATTCAGAAATGGTGAATTTGAAGGGTTGAGCAGGCTGATGCGGTGCCTAGAAGCAGTCAGCAGAATGAAATGTTTTAATTATTCCCCATCTCGGCCAGCCCATTAGTGCACACAACACATTTCTGCCGAGGCCGTCCATATATCATTAAATGAGAAGAGCTATCAAAACTCACTTTGTGTGTGGCTGGGTGCACACTCACACACAAGCATATGCGCGCACACACCAAGTGTCCTTCTCTCTCTCCCCTTGTTTTCAGTCTTGGGAGTCCCTTTCTCGCTTTCCCTCCCCACCACAAAGTCTGGCCCTCTCCACTCGCCTAATTGAGGGGAGAAAACAAACCTACTCCGACCAACCGCAGTACCCCCGAGGCTCAGCGAAGAGAGAAGAGCCGGATCCGGACGAAAGGGGAGCGGGATAGAAAGGGAGCGGGAGGGGGGAATCACAGAGTGAAACTGAACAGCGATCGCTCCCGGGGGATAAAAAGGGCAAGATTAAGCACCCTCAAGCCCGCGGTCTGGCTGCTCAATTCCCCTTTCGAACCTTTCAAAGGCTCGCTAGACGGGAAGTACTACGAGCGTACTCCTCAGATCGCAAAGCCTGGAAAGCCAAAGACAACAATAAGAAAATGGCTACAACTCAATTGTTTCATCCAACTCTCCCTCCCGCCTCCCCCTCCCTTTCCCCTCATTTGCCTTCTCGAAGCATGAAGCAAAGAGGGGTGGGGGGAGGGGAGACAGATTGGTCTTTATTCTTGTTGTTGATCGTCTCTCGCCTACCCTCGCCCTCCCCCCCCCTGCACAGTTCCGCCCCTCCCATTTTGTCAACAAGACTTTCGGGAGAAGGAAAAGAGCGGGCGGGGGAGGGGGGGGGAAGAGAGAGACACGTCAAGCCGTCGCCCCCAGACAAGTCTCGCCCGCCGCCCGCCGCCCCAATCCCCGCGCGGCCCTTCTCCCCCCCCCCCCATTGGCCGCTACTCACCGGGTGTCTGCTCTGAGGGTACATCTTGCTCAGATCGCGAATCATCCAAACCGATTTAGTGGGTGCTTTGGGCCAGAAGAAAAACTCGGCTCATTGATTTCAATGGCAACAATGCAAAGGCGGAGGAGGACGGCGCTGGCCGCCGCTCGTGTTTCGAGGAGCGCCTCCGGCTCTCGCCGTCTTTCCCCAGCCCGGGAGCCGAGCGAGCCCGCAGCAAAACAAACGCGCGGCGGCAGGGGCGGCTGCGTGTGTCCCCGGCAGGCAGGAGGGGACCGCTGCAACATTCCACACGGGCTGTCACTGACCGGCGAGCATCGTCGCGGGAGAGAGCGCCGCCAATTCCCAGCGCTCCGGCGCTCCCACGCCCCGGGCCCTGCCAAGCCCCAGGGCCAGCTGGCTCGACGGTGCAAAGCGGCTCCCAACGCTCGGCAGGTCCTGCGCCCGCGGTCCCGGCGACGGGAAGCACTTCTCGCCGGCGCTCCGAGCGGGGCTCTGCGTTCACCGAGCTTGACCCTCCTCCCGCTCCCTCGGAAAGCGAAGCAAGGCAACGCCAACTCCGGTCATACCAAATACGCTCCTCTCCGGCAGCCGACTCTTCTGTTTGAAAACTTTTATCGATCGGAGTTGTTGGCCCTTCACGACGAGCGCGAGCGAAATCCTTTCCTTTAGAAGAACTCCCGGAATGAAGAGCGTCGCGGTTACTCCCGTCTTCCCCCCCGAGGGCTTAGTCGCCTCTTCAAAGGTTTCCACGTAATAACCTTTTGTTGTGGGTTTTTTCCTTCTTCCCGTTTAAATGGCTCTTGATCCCTCCCCTTAAAAAATATCTTTCAAAAAGAAGAAACACGGTCTTGATTGATTGACTCGTTTATTTTGCCTTCCCCCTCCCCTTGCCTTGCCTTGCCTTTTCCTTTCAAACTCTTGCAAATAGCAACACAGAACAATATAACACGAAACCGCAGCAGCACCCGAACCCGCCGCTCTGAACAGCTCTAACAACACGCTCTGGCGAGGTGACTCCTTTGACCAAATTTAGCAGCAGCAAATCATTAACATTCTGATACATATTCACAACAATCGGAGGACAAGGCCACGGGGCATCCTGGGATACGTAGTCCTTAATCGACGATATTCTCAGTCTCTGTATTGTACAATATAACCAAATAAACTACGACTCCCGTCAGGTTCCGCGAGGCCTCTTTAGCCTCCTGTCTTTTTCCCCCAGCCGCTCCTCCCATGGAGGTTGTCGTCAACGACCAATCAGCATCGGGCACTCATTAATCGCCGTTCTGTATTAATGCCCATCATTTCGCCGCTGACAAATGGGCTTACGGGTCTGAGGTGGGGGGTGGCTCTGCTCTGATTCCCCCACGTGGGGAGCTCACGTCCCTACAGTGGCCAACCAATCAGACCCCGCCGTTTGAAGGGCTCCTCCCCCAACCCTCCCTTCTTTGCTCTGCCTGAGGTGGAGCTTTGAGATTGCTGACGTTCGATTGCGCCGGCGTTCGAACAGGGGAAACATTTGTTCAGCTGTCAATCAAAGTAACGTGGGGTGGTTGCTGCTACTGCTGCTGCTGCTGGCTCTTGTACGCTGGGTGGTGGCACAACAAGGGAGGTGTGTGGAGGGAGCGGGGGAGGAGAGGGGATCCCTTGAACTCCCCGGGTCCCACCCCCATCCAGTGCCACTCACCGCCGCTGTATCACCCACACCGGGAGGAATGCGGACTAATTAGGGGCCAATGTCTCCTTAAAGAGACAAGCTCGGCCTTGTGTTACGTGCCGAAACCCCTGTTGAGACAAGAGAGGGAAGATCACGCTGATCCCACTTCTTTCAGTTCACATCAATTTTACGCGCCACTGGAGCTGGCATAATTTTCATGTGAACGGGACTGAATCGCTGCCTAGAGCGCGCGCGAGAGGGACAGGGACGCCCGGGGAAGGGAGCGCAGAGCGGGAGATTGGGATCTTTTCATTTTCTTCCATTTAGGGAGATGTCAGGATTTCCCTCGGTATAAAAGGCTTGCTGTTAATTGGGCACAAAGACGCCTGGCGCTGAAAGGGAGAGACGGCAGAAGGAAATGAAGGCTGTTCAAACCAATAATTTAGTCGGATATCATTTACTCAGCGCCAGTGACCTCGGTCCAGAGAGGGGGCGGGCTCGCCGGGTGAAGCCGGGGCGGGGGAGAGGGAGAGGGAGAGGGAGAGGGAGGGAGAGACTACCGAGGCGGCGCAGCTCGAGGACTTCCCTGGGTGCCAAGGAGGTTTTGCTCGGAGGTTAATTGGGAAACCGGAGCAGATGCAAATGTTTCGCCGGCTCCGCCGCGACAGGGGCTCCTCGTTTCCGAGGCTGAGGGGAGGGCTTCCAAGGGTCGGCTCCACGGTTTAGCGCGCAGCCTGACGAGCAGAAGGGCGGGGAGGGACTGGAGGAGGACAAAAGGGAACGACAGGATGCCGGTTGGGAACAAAGGCGAACGACTCGAAGGCCCGTCGCGTAGGAGCCATTGTCTGGTCCGGCCTCCGCTCAAAGTGCCCTCAAGTCGCGGCCTGTTTATGGCGCCATCGTCGGAATTTCAAGAGACGTTCGGAGGTGCTTTGTCATTGCCTGCTTCTGCACACCCACCTCGAACTTCCTTGGGGGGGGGGGGTCCCGCCCAAAAAGGAACTCGCGCTGACCCAGCAAGATCCTGATGGTCTGGCTGGCCCATTGCTAGAGGGCAGAGAAGCTGCAGAGGAAATGGGGATGGGATTTAGAAAAAAAAAAAAAAACTTCTCTGGGATTGGAATGCCAGCCCCCACAGTGGAACAAGAGTCCTTGGGAATGGCATAAATGTCATGTTCCAGAGTGGAATGACAGTCCCTGGAAGTGGAATCAGTGCCCTAGGACTGGAATGACGGCCGCTAGGAGTGGCATAAGAGTTCTGGGACTAGAAAGACACCCACCAGAGAGGAATGACAGTCCCTGGGACAATATGCATTACTCTGGGACTGGAATGAATGGCATGATGGTCCTTGAGAGTAGAATAAATGTTCTGAGACTGGAAGATAGCCATAAAGTGGAATGACGGTCCCTGGAACTGGAATCAGTGCTCTGGACTGGAATGACCCCACCTAGAATGGAATAGAAGTCAATTGTTTTGACTGGAATGGCACACCACAGAGTGGAATAACAGAGCACTGATTCCATTCCCCCAAATGAGAGCTGTCATTACACTCCCACAGCAGAATATCTGGTCCAAAGGATAGTCATTCCATGGACTGTTGTTCCAGTCGCAGGATGTTTAACTATCCCAGGGGGCTTTCATTTCAGTTGCAAAGCACTTATTCCAGTTCAATGGACCACCGTTCCACTCTGAGGGCTGCTATTCCATTCAGAGAGCAGTGCATCCTGTCCTAAGGGCCATTGTCATTCCCCACCTGCCCCTCCAGGGGTCCACTGCCTTTGGCAGTTGCTCTCCCAGGTCCTGGACTGGAATAGAGATCTCAGCATGGGAAAGGAAAACATTAAGTCACCACCATCCCCCTCCCCCCACACACACCCATTGGGCCCCAGTCAACACTGCCTCAGGAACCTAGCTTGCTTTCTTCCCCGACCTCTATGCTCCACCTCCCCTTTTCCTTCCTAGTTCTTTGTGGGTTTAACCATGTAAGTTGCCCTGAACCTTCAGGGAAGAGAGATGTAAAAAGAGAAATAAGATTTTTAAAGTAATAATAATTACAGTATTTGCTGGCGAATAAGACTACTTTCCCCCCCCCCTGAAAAACATGCCTCCAAGTGCGGGGGTCGTCCTATACGCCGGGTGCACTTCAGTTGGGATAGACGTAGCTGCCCATAGTGGCCTCCTGATGCCCGCCCACTTACCGTATTTGCTGGCGTATAAGATGACTTGGCGTATAAGACGACCCCCCAACATTTCCACTCAAAATATAGAGTTTGTTATATAACCGGCCCGCCCCTGCATCTCCCTGTGACCGGCACTAGTACACAAGTGTGCATGTGCGAGCTCTGCGTAGACAAGGGGCGGGCTGGAGCGCCACTGCTTCCCACCACTGCTTACTGCGCGATACTGGTTGATATGTAGAATGAGGTGGGTGGGCATCGGGAGGCGACTATGGGCACTGGGGGGGTATCGGGAGGCCACTATGGGCAGCTATGTCTATCCCAACTGAAGTGCACCCGGCGTATAGGACAACCCCCCCACTTGTAGGCATGTTTTTCAGGGGGGGAAAGTAGTTTTATATGCCAGCAAATACAGTAATTCTACATACCATCCAGTATCACGTGGTATCCAGCGTGGCCGCAGAGGGTCATCAGCGTGGCTGCGGCGAGCATCAGCAGCGAGATAGGGGTGCCAGCCTTTTTGGCGTGACCGGCTCGTTCTGCTCAGTGGAAAGCAGCGGTGCTCCGGCCCGCCCCTTGTCTACACAGAGCTCACACATGCGCACTTGCGCACTAGTGCCAGTCACAGGGAGATGCAGGGGCGGGTCGGAGGCGCTGCAGTTGCGCTGCGGCCGTACAATGGTGACAATGACAGGTACTGTAATGTAATGTAACAAACTCTATATTTTGAGTGGAAATGTTGGGGGGTCGTCTTATACACCCAGTCGTCTTATAAGCCGGCAAATACTGTACCTGACATTGCATAACAGGTACAATCAATCTCCCATTGCTAAGGTGGGCTGGGGCTTGTTTCCTGCCTCTGGCTTTGCTCCCATCTTTCCTTCATCAGTGGGTGGGCCTGCCACCACTGCTTAGAAATGGGGCTGAACTGGAAGTGAACAGTACAGCCTGCCACATGCAATGCTGGCTGCTATCACTCCCTGGAAACTGGGCCTTGTGACTGGCACTGCCAAAGCGCCAGCCACGGAATCAACCATACCATGAAAGATTGTTCCAGTCTACTGCCTCTGTGTTCCTGCTGAGGCCATTGCTGCTGATGACAGTTGCCAGCCACCATACTGTTGCATTCCTCTCTGTCACTAGGTCCCATCCTGGTGAGCCTTGCAGGTTCTGTTGCAGATGAAGGTCAGGCTTGAGGCTGCTTGGGTTGTGCCTAGAATCTCCCATGTGTTGGATGGTGGGTGACCTGAAGCCTGGATAACCCACCACAATTTGTCTGCCACCTAGTGTGATAGGTAATCGGCACTAGGCATGTGCACAGAAAAAAAAAACCCTTTTTGGATTCAGCCAGAATTTCCTGTCTCTCCTGCCCTCTTCCCAGGCAGTGGGCTCCAGGAAGCTCAAGGAGGGCAGGTGTAGGATGAACATACCCACCCTGCATTGACTGCTCCATGATAGCTTCCTGTTGGCTCTTAAAGGGCTGGGGAAGGCCACTCTTCAAATGCAGAACCTTTCCTGGCAGGGGAGATTGAACCTCTGCTGCCTGGGAAGGCTCTGGATAGAAGGGGATGCATTTAAAGAGCCCCCAAACAGTTATCTGTTAAGATCAACTGATTGGAGGCTCTTTGCCCTAACTAGGAAGCATTTAAAGACCCCAACAAACAGCTGTTTGTCAACTATTTGGCAAGGTCTTTTTCAATGCTGAATCTGCCAAATCAAGCTCAAATTGATTCAGACATTTGATTTGGCTGATTAAAACAGTTTTTCTTTTTTATTGGGCTTGGATACAGCCAGAAAACCCAAATACCACAGTTCTCTGAGTTCAATCCAACTCTTCTTTGAGTTGGCCTTTAGAGCAGATTAGGGTGAAAGCTGGAGAACCTGAGATATCATGGCTGCAAATAACAGTGTTATCAATTTAGTTCATCACAAAGCCTGCGAGCTTCTGCATCTACCAATCTATCAGTTGCTGAAAGTTCGCTGCAGCTCCATGCTATCCAAAGGGCATCATTTTGAGATGAAAGAGACCTTGGGGTGTGGCAAAAGTCATTTTCTCCTAATCAGGATGATCTGTGGGCACCATTTTATGAGGTTAAGAGACATTAGGTATTGAGCCATACCTCCCACTGCTAGACTACCTCTCTCTGGAACTCACAGAAAGTTCCAGTTGTCCCGCTGCATGTCCACCATTTATCTTCTTCACTGGGTGAATTGACATGCTGCCTGTGGGTTGCACTCTTCATGCTTGGGTGAGAGGATAGCCACCTCTGATGGGTGGTCTCCCTCACTCAGTATCTACCTCATGAAACATCAACATCTCCTTTATAACACAACATCTACCTGATGCTCACTTTAAATGGGGGAAAATTTGTTTGACACCAGTCTAGTGGGGCTGGGTGCCCTGCCTGCCAAAATGTCATGGGGTAACTTTGGGGAGTCCCTGTCAGAAGTCTCTTGTCATGTCTGCCTTTCTGTCATTGCATCACTAATCACTTTAAATAGAAAATTCTGACTTCCATTGGTCTGATAGAGCTAGTGTGCCCACCAAGCTGTTGTAGTGTAACTTTGGGGAGCCCCTGGTAAAACTCTGGGAATGTCTGCCTTTCTGTCCTTCAAAACCTGCCTTTGGAGAGTTGGGTTGAACTGCAAGCATAAGAGGGGTCCTTGCTTTACTTCCTCTGTCTGGCTGGGGGAGGTCTACCCAGGTGGAGTTTTCCTGTGAATTTGGGTGTTCATGGACTTCTGTAATGCAGCTGTCTTTTATAGAGAGAGATTATTTAAGGCGTATATAACTGGGATACCAGAAATGCAATCTGTTTCCAAAGTAGAGAGATTAGAGAGAAGCAGACTGCAGGGTGAGGTTCCCTGTGTGTTTGCCATGTATAGCTTGCAAGGATCTGTTCTATACACTTTTGAAGCTATTACATTTTTCCTAAAAGTAAATTCTTTGCTTGACCTTAATCCTGTTGGTTTGTTTGCCACAGTGGTACTTCTTCTGGACTTGCAAAAATGGCCCCTCCACACACACATACACCTTTTGTTTCTACTGCACAGACTTATCAGGACTTTGACCATGATTTGCTGGACTTCTATTGTCCTTGTTGTTTTGCTACTTTTTCTTCCATTGGAGGATGGGAGCACCTCAGGAGTCAGAACTTGGACCCCATAGATACAACAATCACCAAGCCTGGAGGACATGCAGAGGTGCATAACAGGGAGCTGCTCTGTGAAATTGGTGCCTCTAGCTTGCACATGATCCATTTTATACAATCCTGAACCTGCTTCTGTCATTTTCACCATAACTCTGGAAAGCACATTTCTGGGGGCACTTTCTTTGGAGTAACTCTGCTAGGCACATTTCACTGGTTCTGCAGAGCTTGCAAAAAAACAACCCTGCACCTTTAGTTTTGCTGATACATTCTTTGATTTGACCTTAGTAATTGGGAAAAATGTAGGATGGGGCACTGTTGTTGGGGGTCAAAACTCAGACCTCATAAATCCAGTCTTCATAAGAATTTGAGGGCAGGTAGAAGAGAGTCACCTGGAGATCCACTGTGAGTGTGGTGACTCTAGCAGGCACATGATCTGTTTTATACACTCTGAAACTATCTGTCATTTACCTTCAGCACTCTCCTGGGGATAGCTTCTTTGGGGGGTTGTACCTTGAATCCGAAGAGGAACTAAAGAGCCTGTTGATGCGGGTGAAGGACGAGAATGCAAAAGTTGGCTTGAAACTCAACATCAAGAAAACAAAGATATTGGCATCCGGCCCTCTCAATTCCTGGCAAATAGATGGAGAAGAAATGAAGGTAGTGACAGATTTTATTTTATCGGGCTTCAAGATAACTGCAGATGGGGACTTCAGCAAAGAAATTAAAAGATGCTTGCTCCTGGGGAGGAAAGTTATGGCAAATCTAGACAGCATCCTAAAAAGCAGAGACATCACCCTGCCAACAAAAGTGTGTCTAGTCAAGGATATGGTATTCCCAGTTGCAATGTATGGCTGTGAAAGTTGGAACATAAGGAAGGCCGAGCATCAAAGAATTGAGGCTTTTGAACTCTGGTGCTGGAGAAGAGGAGATCAGTTGTAGAGGAGATCAGCCCTGACTGCTCCTTAGAAGGCCAGATCCTGAAGATGAAACTCAAATACTTTGGCCACCTCATGAGAAAGAAGGACTCCCTGGAGAAGAGCCTAATGCTGGGAGCGATTGAGGGCAAAAGAAGAAGGGGACGACAGAGAATGAGGTGGCTGGATGGAGTCACGGAAGCAGTAGGTGCAAACTTTAAATGGACTCCGGGGAATGGTAGAGGACAGGAAGGCCTGGAGGATCATTGTCCATGGGGTTGCAATGGGTCGGACACGACTTCGTACCTAACAACAACAACAACCTTGGATCCCATAAGTCCAATACTCTCTCCACTTGGAGAGCAGGCAGAGGAGAGTCAGCTGGAGATCCTCTAAAAGTTTGGTGTATCTAGTACACCAGGGGGTATTCTAGCATAGCAATCCCCAACCTGTGGGCTGCAGACCACATGTGGTCCTTTGACTAATTGGAGGTGGGCCCCGAAGGACGCCTTCTCCCCCCCCCCGGCCCTTTACAACACACTTTGGGTGTCATTGTCTCCCATCACTCCCAGATGGGACTATCTCATTGCAAAGAAACAAGCTCAGGGTTCCCATTGATTTGTCATTGTCATGAGTTAAAATTTCCATGAAAATAAAATGTTCCTTATTTTCATTGTTGTGGCGTGTCTGTATCTTATTTTGAAGGGATGTTTAAACATTACCATAGCGATCAGAGAGCGTTAGGGCAGTGGTTGAGAGTAGAGGAGTAAACTACACCCCCTACCGGGCCTCGTTGAGTAGTTCCTGGTGAGTGATCCCCGGCGTTGAGTGGTCCCCGGTGATAAAAAGGTTCTGTTCTAGCACATCATGAACTTCACAAACTGAATCTGTTCATCTAGCAAAAAAGTTCATGATGGTCCATGCATGCTATGAACTGAACCTCATTTTCTCAGTTTGCGTCCATCCCTAATGAGCATTCTTGTCATACATTCCCTGGAGAACTGGGCTGGTTTCCGGAGCTTTCTTGATTTCATTTCTTCTGTAACAGGAAGTTTTACACACAGCCACAAAAAAAAACAGCCATGCAACGACTGTATCTTGCACACAAAGGTATATAATAAAGCTCCACTAGCAATGGCTCTCAGTGCATGCATGGAACAGTCTAGGTTTGAACCTGACATTAGGGGATCTCAAGTAGTCAGGCTGCCAAAGGCACTTGCTGGACAACCTGGTCTGGGCCCCTATGGATGTTTATTCAGAAATACATCCTGCTGACCACAGCACAACTTCTAAGTAAACAGAACAGGGCAGCTCCCTGCTTTATACCACAGACATGTTTGCTGCATGTACACTGATACCACCCCAGCATTTCCCACAGCTGGTACCTAAAATGTGGGCAATTCATGAATTACATGTGTCAAAAAGCTCTGATTGGAGCCCTCAGGCAAAGATATTTAATGATGTGCACATGTTTATATCACCCACATTTATCTGTTGACTGCAATAAATGCTGTTGTACTATTATAGTACTGATTGCAATACTGAATGACAGGCAGAGCTAGATCAGAGCCGGTCGACATGGCCTAGAGTCTTACTCTGGCCTGTAAAGTAATTATGTGTGACTTCCAATAAGTCTTCTGAATTTCAGTTAAAGGGTTATAAAAATCTTACCCATTACTTGGCTCATAAATTAAAAAAAAACACAAA